>NC_142068.1:27257343-27565937 GCF_059756535.1 Pantherophis guttatus | reverse complement strand
AACCGAAAATCATGGAAAGGATGTAAATGTTAATCACAAAATATATTCAAATTTGTAAAACAAGCAAAGTACCTTTATTTACAAATAGAAAACGTTGGTACAAATAACCATTTAAAAAAATATATGTTTAGCAATGATGTCACAAATCGGTATATTCATGATAAATTCGCACCTCTGACTTTCTGATACTCTGAAAGGATCTGATGCTTTCACTCCTTGTCCGTATGTTTGATTTTCTGAAAAGCCTCCGTGAAAACGATCTACACATAAAAAAGTAGATGATTGGATCTAGGCAGACATTGCTTGCCGATAGGAAAATAGTCACTTCCTTGCAGTAGTACAGGATCTTGTGGGATGAAGCACCTAAATAATAATCTAACTGGCACAAATTAAAAAGGATTGTGCATAGATGATATGGCACAAAGCAAATAAAAAATACAGACACCACCACCCTTATGCTTTGACTGTGTTTCCTCTTGTGACTTGAAGGGCTAATAAACTGCTTGCTGGATTTATAGATATATTTGGATATTTCAATATAACATCCTATTAATACAATTAGCACAATGACAAATATGCCATTATTGAAGTAAATGACAGCGTTGTGCCATTTGACTCCCAATGGGCTTTTCAGTTTTAAGCAGTCACTGGTATTTATCTTAGTTGGGTAACTATTAGTGAAGACCAGATCTGGCAAAGCTAAAAATACCATAACAATCCAAACCACAAGTGACAGAATTTTAGTGAAAGTAATGCTATACATCCTGGACTCTCCAAATGGTTTTACCACTTTCAAATATCGATCAAGGCTAATAAGTCCAAGAAAAACAATTGTTGTATACATGCTGGCATAAAACAAAACTTTTGTATACCGGCATAGGAAAAAATGGAAGTACCACGGCCCCAGTCTTGAATCTTGAATAATTTTAAACGGAAATGTCAGAGTCATCAGCAAATCTGCGACTACAATGTTTTTGAGGTATAAAATAAAGCTGGTCTTGCTTCTGATGTGGAAGAAAATCCATACTGCCAAGCTATTCAGAAAGATGCTTGCCAAGAATATAAGGAGATAAAGCAGAGGTAAAACAATAGTTGTAAATTCATTATTGGTAGAATTCCCAATGAGGTCTTGTGAATAATTGGCCCAAAGATTGATGTCTTGACCCGGAGATTGATGATCTACAGAAATGATGGTTAAAAAGGTTGGTTAAAAACTGTAACTATTTCAACAATGCTGTCAGGTAAGTATTAACAGAAATCATAATCACATTGAAGTTGGCTCTCCATGATGGGCAGAAAAGTCTGACTCATTTCTCTTTTGATTCTAGTTCACAGGCCCAGGAATCATAAGTCATAAGAATCTGCAATATGGTGTATGTCATTTTCCTTTATTATGGTATTATGCTGAAGCTCCCTTCTTTGCCCAACCCAAGAGTCTTTGAGAAATATTTTCTAGGCATCTCCTCAGTCAAATAAATCTATTTCCTAAGATTTATTCAGTATAGTAGGACTGGAGCATATGGTGCCATAAGAACTGACCAGATTTCTACCAGGTTTACATATATAACTTAAAACTAATCTTGATATTGTACTATTTAATTAAGATTGTAGAAATGGCATATAAGCTGCCAAGTCATGACAATTAGTGCTTTAACATCATGTCTCTTTGATTTTATACCGAGGATAGGAAACTGGGAGTTTCAATAAAATAGTATCCTTTTATAATATGTATTTATCCAAATGAATTAATTATACACTTGATAGTAGTAAAGAGCATTTGATTATAACTGTCTGTTAATGCACTGCTATACACATTCATACAGCCTTCTGTAAATGCTTAAATTCAAGTAATTGTGAACAAGTAATTGAGTAATTGTCTCAGAGAGCAGCACTAGAATTAATGGATGAAAATTATAAAAAGGCAAAGTTCAGCATTAGAAGGAACTGAAATAGAAGAATTGTGCAGCAATGGAGTGGACTTTCTCCGGAGATGTTCTTTCTTACTAGTAGGAAATATTTAATAGCAATAGCAATAGCACTAAGACTTATATTTATTTATTTATTATTTTTATTTATTTATTTATTTATTTGTTGAGCATATATAAAATAACAGGTAAAAGTATAAACATAATTTGAATATATGAAAAGAGTAAGAGTAAAAAGGAATATTAGAACAGGGACGGTAGGCATGCTGGTGCACTTATGCACGCCCCTTACAGACCTCTTAGGAATGGGGTGAAGTCAACAGTAGACAGTTTAAGGTTAAAGTTTTGGGGGTTTGGGGAAAAAAAACCCCACAGAGTCAGGTAGTGCATTCCAGGCATTGACCACTCTGTTACTGTAGTCATATTTTCTGCAATCGAGTTTGGAGAGGTTTACCTTGAGTTTGTATCTATTATTTGCTCATGTATTGTTGTGTTTGAAGCTGAAGTAGTCATTGACAGATAGAACATTGTGGCAGATAATTTTATGTACTATATTTACATCAGACCGAAGTCGGCATAGTTCTAAGTTGTCTAAGCTCAAAATTTGAAGTCTGGTGGCATAAGGTATTTTATTGCAGGTAGAGGAATGGAGGACTCTTCTCGTAAAACATCTCTGGACTCTGGACTCAATTGTATTTATGTCCAATATGCAGTGCGGGTTCCATAGCACTTCATAGTGCTTTACAGCCCTCTCTAAGCGGTATTACAGAGTCAGCATATTGCCCCCAACAATCTGGGTCCTCATTTTATCCACCTCGGAAGGATGGAAGGCTGAGTCAACCTTGAGCCTGGTGAGATTCGATCTGCCAAACTGCTGGCAGCCAGTGATCAGCAGAAGTAGACAGCAGTACTGCATCACCACGGCTCTTGAGAACAAGATATGGTTAGTAAAAATAGGTTAAGCTTTCAAAAATGCTGAAGTTGCAAGAAATCAGCTGCACGTTAGACTCAATGTTCTCAAAGATCACTTAAGGGTCCCTTATTTTGTACAGGTTGAGTGTCTAGAAAGAGTGCTATTGGTCATGATATTTAGGTTTGTGTGTTTCCATATTCAACTCAATACAATCACTGAGGAATGACATCAGGAAATTATTGTTGCTTTATTCTATTCTTTTGAGTTTTTGAGAAGCTTCTGGTTGACCACTACAAGAAATGGAATGAGACCCAACAGTTTTTAAGTTAAGCTTTGTAGTATTTTTCTGCAGTGGATCATATAAAGTTTGACATTTAATCCATTTGGGAAAGTTTGTCTTCTAAAGCTGCCTTTCAGCAACAAAACTGGTATTTCAAGAAATTCATTATACTACTGTGTTAGTATTGTATATAAAAAAAAGAACTTTAGACCACAGGTACAGCAATGAGGTGGCAGGGAGTACATTGTTTTAAATAATGAATATGTTTAGTGATACAGATGAGTAAGTTCCTGCAGCATGCAAGGGCTTGTTGAGCTTAGTCTCTGAAGACTTAGACAGGGATACAAAGAGCACTGAGTAACTCCTGAACACATTTATTGTGTTCGTAATTCTCAAGATCAGTTCAGCAATTGGACAAGCTCCCTAAGAAAACTTAGAAGCCTTTTTTTAAATATTCCATGTCTAAAATATGAAACTATCCAGTAAGATACATATGTGTGATCTAAGGGAAAAAAAGTTATATGGGATTGGAGAAGTAATTGAAGTTTAATTCTAAATTTATGCCAGCGTCATTGCTTTTCTAAATGCAAAGGTCATACAAGCATGGATCATCTATACTAGGGATGTCAAGCTGGATTTCATTGAGGGCTGCATTCTGTTGTGTTTGACCTCATGTGTGTGTGTGGCCAGCTTGACGTCACTTGTGTCGGGGGCATCCGTGGTGGCCTGAGCACTCTGCCAGTGAAAAGGGCTCTGTTTTCGGCTGCGATGGCCTCCTGCAATCCTCTGCCAGTGAAAACAGAACTTGGGAGGGCCATGTGTGGCTCTCCTGAGCTCTGTTTGTGCTGGCAAAGGCACCATGGGCCGGTCCTTCACTGTATCCAGGGTGGCCCCATGGGCCAGATCTAAGCACCCCGTGGGCTGGATGTGGCCCGCAGGCCTTGAGTTTGATACCCCTGATCTATACAGAATTTGGCTGCATTTTTGTAGCTGATTACAAATAATGTACAACATGTATGCTAGTTAATATTAAATATGGTTTACACTGTTAGAAGTATGCATAGAAAAGAAAGGAACAATTTATGGGAAATTCTTGAGAAAGATCTGCAGTCCAAAGCTCTATGACTTTAATTTACAAAAAGGAGGGACACTTTTAAAAATTAATAAAATGAGTGATAAAGATGGAATAACCCATAGAATAAATTTATATATGCTTTTAAGACTTAGGCAAGGACACAAAGAGTAGCTTTAGATTGGAAAAGGTTTGTGAGGAGTTTTAAAAACTAAATAATGTAATTATTAAGACAATTAAACAACTTTAATAATAATATGAATAATAACTAATGTAACTTTATTAGACCGATTAAAATTTTGCATGCAAGCTTTCAGTTCAGTTGGCATTAGCATAATAAAGTTACTGCCTTAATGGCACTTGGATTATTTTTCACCCTAATTTCAAAATAGGCATCTCCTGTTATGTTCATCTGATGATTGAAATAATAACATGTTCCCGGACTAAAACTAATATTGATTATTTTATTGAATATTTTATTTTTTAAAAAATTTAATTTATATGCCGCCCTTCTCCGGAGACTCAGGGCGGCTTACAATGCGTTAAGCAATAGCCTTCATACTTTTGTATATATTTTTATACAAAGTCAGCTTATTGCCTCCACAAACTGGGTCCTCAATTTACCTACCTTAGAAAGGATGGAAGGCTGAGTCAACCTTGAGCCTGGGGAGATTCGAACTTGCAATAATTGCAGGCAGCTGAATGTTAATAACAGGCTATTAGCCAGCTGCGCCACCAGGCCCAGCTTTTAGTATAATTTTACACTAATATTAATGGTATCAGCATTTCAGATGATAACATGAAATGAACTGAGGCTTAAGCACTTAGTAACCCATTTCTCCAATATATTTTTGGCTGTTTTAAACTTCTAAAATTTAATATAAAAATAATGGTTATAAGAAGAAAAAGGCACTTTGCCTCTTTCAAAACAAATGATTTTTGGATGCCTTCTTTTAATACTTAATGAAATTGGGATTCACAAGAAGATAAAAGTTTCCCCAGGAGCTTCATGAAATTGCACTGTTTTTGTGAATATCAGCGGTGTAATTTTGTGGGAAAACGTATGTTTACCTAAATGAAACAACTATACAGTTTAATCATAATATAATTCACATATAAAACACAATATGTTTAATAAATAGCTTCACCTAAATAAATTGGCTGCAGTGTCAATAGTGAAATACTTTGAAAGTATTTGCTTTCTCTCTACCATTAACACTATTTTGTAAGACTTAATCAAGAATATCTAAAGATTATCTAAAGTTCTGGCAATTTATCTTAAATGTTATATGAAGATTAGAAAAAGTACTCATTATGAAACTGAAGCCAATTTGATGTAGCGGTTAAGGCACCAAGCAAGAAACTGGGAGACAGTGAGTTCTAACCTCACTGGGTGACAGTTACTCTCTTTCAGCCCTATGAAGCAGGCAATGGCATACCACTTCCAAAAATCTTGCCAAGAAAATAGCAGGAACTCATCCAGGCAGTTGAATAGGAATGAAATAATCATAACATTTGTTTGCTAAATGTTATGTGAATCTTGCAAAATTATGCTGAAAAGGCAGAGGAAACCATTTAAAAGTGATAGAATTCCTTCTTTTCCTTTTTTTCCCTAAAAAAACCAACAACAACCATTACCTGTAAGGTTCAGATATGATATATGAGACCCCATTATTACTGTTGATTTGCACATCAAATGCTTTTCAGAAGTCATGTTGGTGGCAACTGATCTGCAGTATATGATGGATTGTGCAAATTTTAATTTCTGAAAAATATAGAAATGAAAATATTTACAGTGAGCAAATAATTCAGTGTAACTATCTTATCTATAACTGGACAGGGAAAGAAGCAGATGGAGATGATGGTACCTTTGTAAAGAAACATGTCACAGTTATTTTCTGTATTGCTATTATTTTATGCTTTCTTTCTTTCCTTGTCTTATTAATGAACACAAATTGAGCTCCTCAAATCAGTGGTCTTGATTTGTCTGGAACTCTTGATTTCAAGTAGTGTTAATATTAATTTTTTCAGTTATGACCATATTTCTCATTTGTTAACACAGTTTGCATTCTTCTACATGAATGCTTCCTATTTTGTTTTAGCTATCCGTCTGTGCCTCACTCTTCTTTTTTAATCCTTTCTTTCCCAATAGAAAAAGATCAAGGTTTCAACAACTGTAGTTGAACTCTATTAGCAGTCTCTGCTGTAAAGTTGAAAGGCAGCACTTTACTCAAATCACCAAACAAATAAGAATTCTTACAAGCTTTCAGTGATGGAGCACCCATCACTTCTGAAGGCAAGCTGTTTCACTGGTCGGTTGTTCTCACTGTCAGGACATTTTTCCTTAGTTCTAGTTTGGATCTCTCTTTGATTAGTTTCCATCCATTGTTTCTTGTCTTGTCTCTGGGTGCTTTGGAAAATAGGTTGATTTCTTGTCTTAGGGCAGCTCCCCAAATACTGGAACACTGCTATCATGCCTCTCTTGGTCTTTCTTTTCACTAGACTAGCCATACCCAATTCTGCAACCATTCATCATGTTTTAGTCTCCTAATTATCTTTGTTGCTCTTCTCTGTATTTAGCAATGTTTTCCATTGACACAAAAGGTAAATAAAGAAACCCTATCATTATACACAGAGGAAAGAATACTATTGAATTCTTCTGTTCCTAGAATTATTTAAGCAGGAAAAAAGAAATAATAAGATGCAAAGATTATTTGGAGGATGTGCAGGGATTTTCTATTGTTTGTACAAGTCATCAAACCTCTCCTCAACTTAGTTCATGAAATTCTCATGAAGTGATTTTTATAAACCTGCTTCAAGTGTAAACAGAGAATTAGAGTGTATATATGGATAAGTGGCTCAGTGGCTAAGACGCTGAGCTTGTTGATCTAAAAGTTGACAGTCCAGCAGTTCGAATCCCTAGAGCCGTGAGACAGGGTGAGGTCCAGTTATTTGTCCCAGCTGCTGCCAACCTAGCAGTTTGAAAGCACGTAAAAAATGCAAGTAGAAAAATAGGGACCACCTTTGGTTGGAAGGTAACAGCATTCCGTGCAGCTTCGGCATTTAGTCATGCTGGCCACATAACCACAGAGATGTCTTTGGACCTGCAACATTGTTCCTGTGTACAGTATATTTCTATAAAACCTGTATGAGAATTACTGAATACAGATGCTCTGCTATATTTGGGCACTTGGAAAATAAAAGTTTGTATGCCTCGTGTTTAGATAACAGCAAAACAATGTTTATATACAAGTATTTGCATAAATCTTATTAGGATCAGACTATTTCAAAATATGGGACTCAATTGAGAATCCTTGAAGAAAAGAAAATGTGTGTGAGAGAAACAAGGAGTGTGTGTGAGAGAAAGACAGTACCTTAGCAGTGTGCTGGGACCATCATATTTTATATGGAAGGCTGAAATTTTTCCTTCATAAGAATCACTTTAGGTCTATTATCTTCTTTGCTTATCTCTAGGAATGCAAGCAAGTAAGAAGGGGATTCAGGGATTCAGATACAAAATGAACTAAACTGAGACTGAATCTAAGTATGGGAAGACAGCTGATTGGATGAATTTGAATTTATTCAAATTGCAGGTGAAGGAGTAACATACCCTGAGAGCAGAGTCAAAAAAGGAATCAGCCTAGAGCCACTACATAGCCACAAATAGACTAAGTCCAACTTCTCTTTAATTCCATTAACCTTTATCTCATGCCAAAATTTGCCTTCCCAAATGCTGACATTAACCCTTTTTATAGCAATCTATACAATCACTGGCAGTGAGTTTCAAGCAGGTATAGTCTATTCAAAATAATATAACATAGATTATGGTGCCATAATAACATATGTTGGAATGTTGGAAATGCTTTTAAAATCAAGTAACATTTAAAGAAGAGTGAATGTATAGGGTTGGAGTAGGAAGGAATAAAAGTCAACTAATTTATTTTGAATCTCCAAATGGAAGCTATTAAAATTTTGCTGTCCATCAGGTCTTAAAGTCATTCTGAAATTTCATGGCCAACTGAAGAGTGCTTCCACATTTCATTTTGTCAAATGTATATGATTGTTACTTGTGTATTCAGAAGGGAGTGACAATCACTTTTATTTCCATTGTTTGTACTATTTCATTTTGTGCGCTTTTGACATTAATTTATGACAAAGCAAGTCTTCCTACTTCATTCTTCTTAATTGCCTATTGGTCATAAACATCTGAACCTTGCTGTTTAAGGAATTCAGTATAACAGCATTTAAAAATTCCCGCCATAGCTCAACAGAATAAACCACTGCCTTAGTCAATATAAATTGCTTCATATTCAAATCCAAATAATCCTAACCAGGTGTGTCCAAATACATACTTTAAAACCTTTATTAAGTGTATTGTAAATATTTTACATTTGATAATTTGACTATCAACAGATGATTTAGTTTCTTTTGCTAGTGCACTACATGGCTGTTTCAACAAGAATTTAAAAGAAAAGAGGAATATTTTAGCCATATTTAATTTTAATAGATTTTGTTATTCTATGTTGTTTAGCATCTATAAAGTTAGAGCTTATCAGATGGAATAATTGTATAAAAAGTAAGTACGGGGTTACAGGTATTATGTAATTTGTCAGTAAGGTTGATGGACAGGTTTGGGTATAGAAGTAACAGTCTTGCTCAAGAAACAAAATCATAGATTGAAGGATAATAGCTAATAATATCTGATCTATTTATATTTGTTTCAAAATGAAGGATGATAGAAAACATTGCATAAAGAGATACAAATCTCAGCCTGAATTGCCATTTCCGTTTCCATCTGTTTTGTTTGTTTCAGTGTCTGATTACAAGCAATGCAATATTTTGAATTCTGGATGTGTTTTTGATGTAGCCTGATATGGATGCTCTCTTTTCTTGAAGCCTTTGAAATAAATATGTATCAAGTTGGCAGAAAGACTGTTTGGTTGGAGAAGACAGATCTTCTCCACTTTGATAGAAACGAAGGAGGCTGTTTGCACAGGGTAGGGACATCTGCTCTTTGTATATTTTTTGTTGAACTTCATCAGAGGAGATTTTGTGTAATTGTCTACTGCACTGGAGCATCAATGCAGCTCTTGGTATTTGAGCTAAAAATTGCCATCCTTAGTTGTTACAAGTTTTTACTCTCTAGTGGATTAATACAAGTTTAGTTTTTTTTTCCAAAAACGATAAAAAGTACCTTGGAAATTCTCTTGTATATTTTAGCCTTTCTTCCAGTTTAGACATAAACCGCTTTGGACAGTGCAATGCTAAGTTTTTTGCAAACTTTGCTATATGTATACCAGAACAAACATGGAATATATACTAGAATAAATCAGTTTGGTAAACATAATTGTGCATCTTTTTATACATATCTTCAATGAAAGCAAACATCACTGTTTGACTAGACTATATTTTTGGGAATATAGCTAGAACATCATCTCTACCCAGTGGATCTATTATATTGATGTTTTAGACTACAATATTGTTAGGTGAAAGTGTCAGAATTTCATTAGTTTAACTTAATTCTAGACACAGTGTGTGAAATTATCTTTTAATTTTAATAACACATAAATTTATAGAATTGAGAAGAATGCTAGGAGCTGTCTCCTGCAACCTAAGATCCACTAGAGTCATTTCACTAATGACTATTCAACTTTTGAGGACTGCCAGCAAAGTAGAACTCACCCCTTCTTGTCATAGCCTGGCTGACACAGGCTTGCACAGTCAGGAAATTCCTTCTGAGATTTAGACTGATCTACTTCCTTGTACTTTTGCAGATCACACAAAATGACAATGGCTGGCTAATATTTTAAAGGAGATTCATTCATCTTCCTTATGATGCCATTGCTGAGAACAGGAATATAGATCACTGCAACCATTAGCAAATAAAAACTTTTTTGAGATCCAGATAAAATATGTGCATAGTATTCCCCTAATCTACTAAAATAATAATTCGGTTGAAGGAAATAATTTTCACCTGACATGATTTAGAAACTAAACCTTTGCTAGCTCCTCTTAATTGTAACATGCCTGTCTAAGTGTTCACATACATGCTGATTAATAATCTGTTGGAGGTTTATTACTTGTCAATAATCCTTGATAAATCTATATTTATGGATACCCCCCATCCCATTTTTGAAGCTGGGGATAGAATTTGTTCTCAGTGGCTAAGATGCTGAGCTTGTTGATCAGAAGGTCGACAGTTCAGCGGTTTGAATCCCTAGTGCCGTGTGACGGAGTGATCTCCTGTTACTTGTCCCAGCTTCTGCCAACTTAGCATTTGAAAGCATGTAAAAAATGCAAGTAGAAAAACAGGGACCACTTTGTTAGGAAGGTAACAGCCCTCCGTGCACCTTCGGCATTTAGTCATGCCGACCAGATGACCACGGAGATGTCTTCGGACAGTGCTGGCTCTTTGGCTAAGAAACAGAGATGAGCACCACTCCCTAGAGTCGGGAATGACTAGCACACATGTGCAGAGGAACCTTTACCTAGTCTCCTTGCACAATCACCAATTTTCCAGTTCTCAAATATTATAGACAGCAATTCTGTTTTCATTTCTGCTAGTTTCATCATTGAAATTAGCTCTCTCTTAATACTTCTTTGTTTATTAAACTTCTTCCAATGGCATAACAATTACTAACTAGGTTCTGTTTCCATTTTGAAAGACGAGTGATTCAAAAGAGCCCTTAATAACTATTATCTTCTCATCATCAGCCATTACCAGTTCATCACTTTCTTTTCACCCTATACCTTCTGGCGCTCTCCTTTTGTCTCTCATGTACCAAAGGGTCATTCTGTTATATAAATTTCAGTTCAATTTTAGCTTAAAACTTTTTAATACCATTCCTACCAATTTCTGAAGACTTCATAACCTTTGTATTCTTCATTAGATATCCATCTTTCCTTTTTCTTTTCAGCATTTTAGAGAGATCCAAGTTTGCCTCTTAGTTTCTCTATTTTTTTTTCTTGGTGTACAAAATATTCACGATAGCTCCTTCAGTATCTCATTTTATAGAAGTTCTCATTCTTCCCATATACTTTGCTCCTTCAATGTTTTAAGCCATAGGATCTGACTTATCTTATTTTCATAAGAATCCACTTTTCTGAAGTATTCAGGACTAATTCTTTTAGTTCCTTTTCCTCTGGTTATACTGAATTCAATGATAACATGATTGTTATTCCTCAAGGTACAAGTCAATTTGATTTTTCTTAACAAATTGATGAAAATTAGATTTAGGAAAGCAGATCACCTTGCTGTTTCTTCCACCATCTTCCATACAATGTTATCAGCAAGAGAGGACATACATTTGTTAGAGATCCAGCTTGACAGAATAAGATTCTTAGCAGATATCTGGATAACCACTGAGTCACAGTGACGCAGTGGTCAGAGTGCAGTACTGCAGGCTACATCTGCTGCCTGCTGGCTGCCTACAGTTTTGCAGTTCAAATCTCTCCAGGCTCAAGGTTGACTCATCCTTCCTAGGTGGGTAAAATGAGGACCCAGATTGTTGGGGGGCAATATGCTGACTCTGTAAACCGCTTAGAAAGGGCTATAAAGCACTGTGAAGTGGTATATAAGTCTAAGCGCTATTGCTAACTGAATAATTGAAATCTCCCATTATCACTATCACATGACACAGACTTGTCATCTGACACAAGGCTTGATATGAATCTTTTGTGTGCCCAGATAGTCCATAATAATCTCCTTGGACAATGTCATTTTTCTTCTTTCTCCATTTATCCTTATTCAAACTTTTAACAGAGTTTCCATGTGCTGATTCCTCATTTTTTTGCAAGTATATTTTCTTTATGTGGATAGTTCAAGACTATGCATCCATGATGTTTGACTGAGGTAATTTTGTATTTCTGAATCTTCAGTACTATGCTCAATTACACTAACTATTGTTGAAGCCAAGAAAATATCAGGGCAAAGACCATAAGAGAGCAACCCATGTGGGTTCAAATCAATCTGGCAGGCAGATCTTCTGGTCTCTGGCTGAAAAGATTGTCCTCTGCACAGGGAGTGGAGAGAAGAATGCCCTAATTGGCCTAGCCCAGGGGTGGGCAAATGTGGCCCTTTTACAATCTGTGGACTTCAACTCCAGGATTCCTGAGACAGCTTAGCTTGGCTGTCTCAGGAATTCTGGGAGTTGAAGTCCACAGGTTGTAAAAGGGCCACATTTGCCCACCCCTGGCCTAGCCAAAAGAAGTCATGCCTTGTTCAGCCCACCCAGAGAAGGAATGTACAGAGAGTGAAAGGAGAGCAGGCTGCTCTTTCATTCCCTTCATGGAAGTGAACTTCTTCTCTGGGCGGGCCTAATGGGGCTTTGATCAGCTAAGGAGTTTCCTCCTTTCCTGGATGGGCTGAATTTTCCTCATCCAGTAAAGGAGTTCTTTTCTGCACATGGAGTGAAAGAACTGTCTGTCCTCTTTGGCCTCCTTAATGACTGCAACTGGAAAAATGATGTGATTACATGGGTTTCTCATTTAACAACTGCAACAAACTATGACCCGATAATTCTAGCCTTGATTGTGGTAACTAAGTGAGGACTACCTGTGTTGACTTTTTATTATAACATTCATAGCCATTCTAGAAAATGATAGTTTGCATATAACAAAGCAAAATTCAAAATCTAATAGCTTAATTATTATTAGCATAAACACAAATTAATAAAGCTAACTAGCTTATTAGACCAAAGAAAAATCTGCATTATTTCAGTTGCTTTGCATTTAATTGCCAGAGCAGTGACCTTC
Source organism: Pantherophis guttatus (assembly GCF_059756535.1). Classification (NCBI taxonomy): domain Eukaryota; kingdom Metazoa; phylum Chordata; class Lepidosauria; order Squamata; family Colubridae; genus Pantherophis; species Pantherophis guttatus. The sequence goes on along the minus strand of NC_142068.1, from coordinate 27,552,993 downwards.
CAAACAGAAGGAAGCTGTTTAAACTATAAGCAACGAGGCACCAATTTAGCAAGATTAGCTAATGTTGAAGGTTGAGTACCTGTTGAAAGCAGAAGTAAACCAGGGTTTTCCCCATAACAATAATACATTAAATACTTTCAGAGCTGGAATAATCGTGAACAAATGGCACAGAATATTTCTACTTCATCAGAGTAGATTCATGGTCAGCCTAGTGGACAGTGAGTCCCTTAATTATATTCTTGTCAGGCATGGTAGATCAGGATGACACTTGAAGTTCCAATGAAACCGATTTATTCTTACTCATGCCTATGCACAGGAATCTACTCAACTAATGGTTAACACTATTTTGCTGCTAGATATGGATTAACTGTATTTCAGAAAGGTTGGACTCTTGTTTGTGGCTATGTAGAGATTCTAGGCTGATTCCTTTTTTTACTCCGCCCCTTCTCCTACAATTCTATAGATTGTCATTCCAAGTTATACAAGTGTTAATACAGCCTGTCCCACAAATTATATCACAATTATGCTTTATTTTTTTCTTCCAATCACAATGTGTACATAATTATAAAATTCATAACACAATTCATTATTATGAACTTCAAAACATGAAGTACAAAACTGAGGAAGCAAAATTACTTTATACACTCTACTATATTGAAATTATGAAATAGATGTTTACAGTCAAAATATTTTGTTTAACACTGAGTAAAAAGAAGAACTAAAAAAGTAAAAGGTGTATTAACTGTGGTATATAATTAATTTATGCATCTGTTATATTGATTTATTACCTGATAGTTAAGAATTATGTTTCATTGTTGCCTCAATGTGTGTGTTAGTATAGTATATAATAGTTTGGACAATATTTAGCAAATTAAAACGGGTAAAGTCCAAACTACAGTACCTTAACTCCATACTTCTGGTCTTGCTTACCCATGGTATGAATTGAGCATGATTAATTAAGTTTAGCACTGACAGACTTTAAATAAAGTAAATTTACTTTGGCAAATTGGTAAAATAGTCTACTTTGGGACTGCAACAACCACTTAAAACATTCCTCAGATTCCTGCTGCTATCCTGTTCAAGATAGAGCTGCACCTGTCCAATGATGCTGTGGCCTATCTGTCTATATAGCTTACTTTGAAAGAAATAGTTAACATAATTTTAGCCCTAAATAAGTAATTCTATACACATTTAGTAAGAAGTCCCAGCAATAGCTGGAGTGGAGGAAGTCTACACTGTTCTTTCCTCTATTTGTTCTTTATATTGACTCCCCGACGATATATTTAATTTAATCCATTTTAATTTAGGATTACCAGAGAAAACTAACTGTATTGCTTTGTTCTAATGAACTTTTTCTAAAGCTAAGAAAATAAAATTGCCCTAATTCCCAAGAGGCACTTATGTCAGGACAGGCTGAAACTGTGTTGCCTTTTGTCTCCAGGCTGGATTTTTGTCTTGTCAGACGCATAAGAAATATCACATAGCAATTAAAACAGTGAAAGAATTCCAAGAAAGCTTTGTACTTAAATGTATACCAGGTAGTTAATTAGGCTTGTAATTAAAATGTATAGAAGTTCACTATATGTTATCAAAATACAGAGTACTATGTGTGTCTCTGGATTAGCTATCCTTTTCTTACCCTCCATTAGCTCTGCTAGAAGCCACAATATTTCAGATTAAAGGTAGTACTAGATACATGCTCGAAATTTTGAGAAGATTTTATGGGTACCTATACAACAACTACCATGGTAGACTTTCTTATTCATAAAATGAATGCCATGATGAAACAAAAAACACCCATTGATCAGAAAATTAAGCCTACACTTTCAGCGATGGAGTCTAAAGGTTTTCCTACCAGTGACAAAAAACACTATGTGCTATGCTAGTGCTATTCAACTATTAAAAAGGAATATCCAAAAATGGCAGACAGAAAGACTTGGGACCACGAAAGGGAACCAATCTTGCATTGGGGCAAGACCAAGGTTCAAAAGTTCATTGACTCCTTGTATTCAATAACACACTAATTTGGATGTCCCAGAGGTACTATTTGAAGACGCAACTGGATTTCCTTGTTTTTCTTTGAAGGCATTTCCCTTCTCATCCAAGAAACTTCTTCAGCTCATAGTTTGGATCCTCTCCTGTTGTTTTGGCAAATTCTTTGTAAAGAAATTTATGCTGGGTTGCATATGAATCTTCTACCACATTGTCATATACAGTCTGCTTCTTAAAAGAGAATATTTGTAGCCCAGGATAGAACTATATGGTCCTTAGTGCTTTGAGCTTGGTTGTTTTCTTGCAGATGTTCCATCTAGCACTTTGCTAGCAATGATGAAGTTAGCTAATTGGGTAATCAAACATGTGCAAGAAAATAACAAGCCCAAGGACCACCAAGGCTCCTCAATACACTTTTTATCTGTAAACTAGGAACCTGTGTTTGTGTTTTTTAATTTACTGAAGCATTGTCTTTTAAAAGTTTCTGGCTGATGTAATTCTGCATGTGATCAAAATAAAGATATCTTGAATGTATTATTTGTTAAATATTTATAATTAACAAATGTATATCCTACTTTGATGTTTAAACCAACAAGCAACGTGCTTAAAACTGTAGTATCAATATCAGTGAAAGATGAGATGGGCTCATTGTTGTATGCGTACTAAGTTAACATTCTATCTAGTGATTCTGCAGATAAGTTGGGATCAGAATTCCCAGGATACCCAATTAATGTGACTTTGCTAATTGGAAATTCTAAAAGTTGGATTTGGAGGGTGAAAAATTGTTCCAAGTCATCGGAAATGTTAGCCACTTTATCCTAAAGCAGTAAAAGCACCCATCCACAACACATTAACGTAACACTAATTTTACATACATACTGGACTTCTATTTAAAGAACCTTATTGACTATCTCTAGGAAGGACAGTTCTGTGCCTGAAACTTGCAGAACAATCAAGAGATAGAGTAACACAGTGCTGGGTTTAAGAAACAATAGGAATGATAATTTTAGTTGCAGTTTATGTTGGTTTTTTTATTATTTTACCAACTGACTAGGTTTCCTTTTACATCAATCTGTAATCTTAAAGTTGTCAAGATTGAGAAACACTGCTTTATATAAAATTGCATCAAAAGGAAATTTATGGACTAGGGATATCCATTGTAAAATTCTTATAAAATTTGAAATGCATTATATTTAGAAGAATAACAGAGTTGGAAACGTGGTAATAATGCCACATGATAAGATCAAGTAAACTACAAACACTGACCCTACGGCTGTTTAGGGGACCATCTTATGATTCTTGGACCATGACCCATAGTATTCTTTTGATTTCTTCTTCCAAAGTCAAGACCCTCCAGTATTTCAAATCTTGGAATCTCTACTCATGCCTTCTTTCATTGGTCTGTTTTTTCCCCATTTAATTTCTAATTGTGAACCTAAGTAGAACAATTTTTGCTTAATGTCCTAGCATGCATCAAACTATGGATAAAAGAGATGAGATTATTTTCATTGCCCTCATAATTTTTTTTCTTGTGAATTGGATAACATTTCTATAAATACATTTTACTTTTTTAATGCAAATGGAACTTTTAGCTCTGTTTTCCAGACTTTAATAATTCAAAATTGAAAAGTGTAGGTTAGAACAAAAAAAGATAAACATTTGTATCTGAATTATTTCAAGATAGTAAAAGAGAAACTAATGGATAAATAACATTGCATTTATTAAGTAATTAACCTACTGCAGGTACTGCTTTAGAAACAGCCTTCTATTTATATGTCTTCTATTTATACATAAAGGAGTCTGATATCTGAGGATTGTCTCAAGTAGACTATTTAATCTTCATATCATAGCAAATAGCATCTGACCTTCAATCTTAAAATGAAATATTTATAATAAAAAGTTCTCATCATTCATTATCTTGGTTGAAAAAATAATCCATTCTTATTTCATCATTTCTATAGTTAAATTTTATTTAACTTAAATAAATGCCACTTAAAAAATACTCAGAGACAAGCAGTAAACATAAGACAGCTTGTAATTAATCTAAGTTCCTCTTATTTCTCAGCTTCCATCTTCTTTAATCTGTCTGCTTAAAATAAGCTCTGTAAATGAAAGAGCTGCTCTATTCTGGAGCAAATTAACGTACAGACAAAATTAGTTCCAATAAATAATTACAAACTTGCCTTTAATCATTTGGCATTTCATAGCCTTTTCTGGGTTTTTCCTGGTGTAAATACATGCAGAATAAGTTGTGAGACTGTAGTAGGCACTCTAATATCTTTATGAACTTAAAGACTATATTGTAGAGAACAACATGTCCTAAGTTGCCAAGTATCTTAGAAGTGGAATAAATCCAGAGAATACTGCATGCTATTACTTGCACAAGAAATTGTATAGTTGAGTGATTTCACTTTGTCCAGAGTTCCTTTAGGGTTGGGAGTGGAGGAAAGGCAATCATAATTAAAGAATGGAGACATTGAAAGACGACTTACATTTAACGGGGAAAGTTGTAGATGAAAGGAAATAAGAAAGTACAGGCTGAGAATGTTTAGAACTTGTGCACCATCCCTATGGTTCATCTCATATGTTCACTGTGAGTCAAAAATGCTTATTGACTCTCCACACATTCACGTAATTTTTGGCAACTAACAAGGAGATCTGTTCTCACAACCTTACTTGAAACCACAGAACAAACAAATAAGTTATAAAGAAAGACACTTGGTCTTTGGTTCTGCTTTTGAAGGAATCAACAAATGATGTTTACGTATTGAATAATTCTACATATTTAATAAGCCTGACTATAAAGAACACTTAATTTGGTAAAAAAAAAAATCCCAAAACAATGTACCTGCAACGTTTGTAAAATTATTCAGAATCTGTAACAGAAGCTTTACATCTTTACAAAAAAAGGGGAAATATTAAATATAAGTGAAGTAGGACAATTTTAATATGTTACAGGATTTATTTATAAACTTTCTGAAAATTCAAATTACCTAACTTTCAGATAAATTTCCCATTCGAGCAGTTTACAGCACTGTCCTGTTTTTTTTTTTTGTCTTTTATTCCTAGATATACTTTTTTTTTAATACAAAGAGTAAAAGCTTAGCAACTACACTTAGGGTATTTAAAAATGTGGAATGTTAATACTTTTGTTTATGGTAGTTTCTAGAGATTTCTAGTCTGACATGTGCTAGCATGATTTCAGAACTCCTTCTGTATCCCTAGTACAATTAAGAGAGTTAAAATCCAATGTTGTTTTTCTTGAACAAGAGCAAGCAGTTCTAAAAGCATTCTTTCACTTTAAAAAAAAAATGGAACATACAAATTTTATAATAGAATGCTACTTTGCATTCTACTTTAAAGTAAAACAATTTTGAACTTTATCCTCTTTTACATATAGGGCAACTTATGTTAATTAATTCAGCAAAAATCAATATAGATTTCTACATTCAGAAACACTTTCCTTCTCATTAATTGCACTTCACTCCAAATTACGTTCCTTGTTGAACAAGAAGATCATGAAATAACACAAAATTCAATCACTGCCCATAGCATTCCCTATCTGAGAACTTTTAAACATTACCTGTCATTTTTCTTTCTTCATTTTCCTCCCACTGCGTCCAGGTTGCATTGTGTTCTTCCCCAAAACAACAACAACAAAAATCTTGTTAGCTTGAACCAGGGGAAAAAAAAGAGATAAACATATATCCTGACTGGAAATATATAAAATCTCTTGGAATAAACTGGATTTGTTAATAAGAAGGGGCAGCATCTAAGCCTCGGTGAATGTCCTTTAGGTCTTCTATGCCTGAAATGTTCCAAATGGCTTCAGCAAGGAAAAGCTTGAGCAACTGGCTGATCAGTACCTGGGGATGACTCACAAACTAGTGTAGGTGAGATTTGGAAATTAGGACTATTTTTTCTGAGTCAAGAGTAAAATTAAAGTGACAGATGGCATAGGAAAAAAATGGGGAAAGTGTGTTTTACCAATATAAGGTTTTATGTAAAAGATGTTTACTTTTCATTTGAGATATGTGCAAGAAGCAGCAACACTATTTAAAAAATAACCATTTTTTTTTCACAGAGAAAATAGTTCAAAGGGACAGAGGCAAAATAATTTATATGTGGTATGTTATCAGTGAACAAAGCAATTAACATTTTTATGCTGTCTTTTTAATAATTGTGCTGGGGTCATCTGAATGAGAGATAATGTTTAGACTAACTATAATTCAGAAGAGACACAAATGCAAATAAAACAGTACCGGATTATTATTTTTACCTGCAAAGATTTGGGGGAAAAGTCTGAACTTGCCAAAGGCTGTCATTTTTTGCCAGTTGAGCTTTCCTAAGAAAAGAAACTTTGCATATGATAAACTTTGCCATTTACCAGAATGCAGATAGTCCTTATTTTAGCAAATGCAGTTGGGACAGGCAACTTGGTTGTTAAGTGAAATGGTCACTATGTGAACCTGTGATTGTGCTTATGATCTTACTTCAGCAAAGATTTTAAATGTGACGACTGGTTGTAAAGATATTTTCATCACTGTCATAATTGCAGTCACTAAACGGGCCAGTCTCTAATCGAGAACTACCTGCATAGTTTTGTAAAATCCAGAATGAAAGCATTTTCTAAAGTGCCTTTTACGTCCTCTGCAATATGACGATCTATTTCTGCCTAAATGTTATTGTTATTTAACTAAAGCTACAGTTTCTTTCATGAAAATAATATTAAATTAGAGCTAACTGTATATTGCTTATAAATTGGTTTATTTTAATTTCTATTACCTTACGTATTATTGTTATGTGCATTGTATTTGGCCTACAAGAGTCTTTTTAATTTCTTTGCTGCCATCTAGTGATTTATGGGATCCAGTGGCTCAGTGGTCGAGAGACTGAATCTTAGACCATTAAATGTCTATAGCTTGGCAGTTCAAGACCTGAGTGCTACAAAATGAAGTGAGCTCCTGTCACTTGTCCCAGCTCTCTCCAACTGAGCAGTTTGAAAACATATAAATGCAAGTTGATGAATAGGTACTTCATCAGAGGTGGGTTTCAGCAGGTTCTGACCAGTTCTGGAGAACCGGTAGCAGAAATTTTGAATAGTTCGGAGAACCGGTAGTAAAAATTCTGACTGGCCCCGCCCTCATCTATTCTCTGCTCCCAAGTCCAAGGAAATGGAGATTTTACAGTATCCTTCCTCTGCCACACCCACCAAGCCACGCCCACCAAGCCATGCCATGCCACGCCCACCAAGCCACACTCACAGAACCGGTAGTAAAAATTTTTGAAACCCACCACTGTATTGCATATAAGCATATGGGAAGGTAACAGCGTTCCATGTTTCTCCGTATATTCTATGCTCTGGTATGATGTCATGCTGGGCAACCTGACTCCCTAAAGTTGGTTACGAAAGCAGAGTAAAACCCTCAAGGACCTTTACATTTACTTTTTCTACATCTAGTGCTTATCCCAATTTTTGCAGCCCAGACTAATATTATGGAAACATAGACACAACATATAGTTGAATTTGTATATTCAAAACAGTTTAATGGGTTAACACAGCTATTGTACTGAGGTAGTTGAAATTGAGCTTTGGTTTGCTTCTAACATAGGCCCCATGGCTCAGGACCTGGGTACTTGCGGGACTGCCTACTACCACCAATAGCCTCCCACTGGCCGGTACGCTCCCACAGAGAGGGGCTCCTCCGGGTGCCGTCGGCCAAACAATGCTGACTGGCGGCCCCCAGGGAGAGAGCCTTCTCTGTGGGGGCACCTACTATCTGGAACGAGCTCCCCCCGGAGATACGGAGGATCCCGGATCTGCGCACCTTCCGCCGTGCCTTAAAGACCTTTTTATTTCATCAGGCGGGCCTGGCCTAATTTTCTCCCTCTTTTATAAAAGATTTTTAATTTTTTAATATTTTTTAATATTTTATATATTTAAATTTTAAAATTGCTTTTAAATTGATTGGGGTTTTAATTTGTCTGGGCCAAAACTATTTAATTTGATTTTAATTCCACTTTTAAATTTTGTATGTATGTATTTTATTGTTTGGCTGTGCACTGCCCTGAGTCCTTCGGGAGTAGGACTGTATAGAAATAAAATAAAATAAATAAATAAATAAAAAGAAATTTGTTTGCCAACTCACAAGGCTTGTTAAACTCAGTCAGCAGGTAATGGAAAAATCCCATGACATTAATAACAAAAATAATGCCAAATACAAAGGAGATAGTTGAAAATCTATATGGAGTATTATTTCATTTCTATTACAAGTGGATTAGCAAGAATTCTGTAATAAATAATGGCATGGGAGTGAACAGGGAAGAGATATTATCCAGTTTAGAGGTAATACTTAAAAACCAATGTGTTGGTTTTTGCATGTGTTGGGTGAAAAGCCAGACAAACTTATATTATGATGGCATTCTCAGCCTCTAAACAGTAGAAGTTCAAAGTCTTTTAGTAGAAAATACGAGGTTGCAATGAGTGATTTGTGATATCAATTGCTCATTAACACGATAGTCTTTATTTTGCATTTTAAAATCTTGTTTGTTATTTACAAGTTGTTTAAGTAATATGTTTGCAAGAATTAATGTTCAGATCAGTTAAAACCAGATGTGAAACTGCAACCTGGGCAACTGGAGAAGGGACACGGGTTCCATCAATCAGCCGTGTCCACTATTTTGATTTTTTTTGACACCCCCCCCTCCCCAATCATATAATCCTGCAAACCTCCTCCACTCTTGGAATGCGTTCCTTAACAAAGTGTGTAAAAGCTGGTGTGGCCACTGAGCCATTTGAGACCAGTGCCAGCGCAAGGTGCCCCTAGGCGACATTGACTGATGACTCCACATCCTGCTGATGTAAAGATTAACACTTTGTAATGATTCAGATGAAGACGTGGTGCTGATATTGCCTAGATTTTGGCACGCTAAGCCGGTGCCTGCTCAGCTTTGGCCTAAAAATGACCTTACTTGTGACAAAATGTTTAGATTTTATAATTGTAACAATATTAAAGGGATTTATTACAAGTTTGTTTGGAGTACTTGTCCTCGTTTTCATAGTTCCTTTATTTATCATCAACTTATTTTTTCTCTCTCTCTTTCTGAAATAGAACTCTCACTTAGTTTTTAAACCCTACCACTGTTGACTCAATCAGTCTATCATTTACATTCTCAAGTTGTATAAACTTCACATTTGTTTTTGCAGGACAAAATACTTTAGTCATTCAACTTCTCCTGCAGTTTTACTTTTTGATTCTTTTACATTCTAAATGAGATTTATTTGTTCCTAGCAGGAATGATTACAGGTAATACTTGACTTAACAATTATTCATTTAGTGACTGTTCAAAGCTACATTAGCATTGAAAAAAGTGACTTATGACTGGTTTTCACTTTTACCACTGTTGCAGCATCATCATGGTCACATGGTCAAAATTCAGACATTTTCAACTGTTAACTGTTTATGATGGTTGCAGTGTCCTAGGGTCATGTGATCACCTTTTGTGACCTTCTAATAAGTAAAATCAATTGTTACTAACTTAATAATTGCAGTGATTCAAGAAAGTCATAAAATGGGGCAAAACTCACTTAACAAATGTCTCACTTAGTAACAGAAATTTTGGGCCCAATTGTGGTCATAAGTCGAGAATACCTGTGCTGTTATGCATTATGGTTTGCTAGCATATATTTACAAGGTATCCTTCATATGCTCATCATATGGGATTGGTCCTCCTTATGGGTCTTTTGGTTGTGTCTTCAAGGTTGCATTAAATTGAGGACTTCCAATCTCCTAATATAAAATCAACAATAGATGAGATAATTGATATTCAGCCAACCCTTTCAACCCTTTCAATGTAACCTGAAATTGAAGGCTTCTGCCATTGCCTGCACATTGTAGGACATCTGTTCACATTGTAGGACATCTGCTCATAACAACTTACTTTCAGAAGTTGTGGGTGCTCCAATACTGGAAGTTTTTAAGAAGAGATGGGACAACCATTTGTCTGAAATGGTATAGGGTTTTCTGCCTAAGCAGGGCATTGGACTTGAAGACTTCTAAGGTTGTTATTCTATTCTATTCTACATTAGCAAAGGCCACTGCTAGCATTTACAGGGATAGCGTCAAATCCATGTAAGGTGTAGGTAACACATAATTCTAATTCAGTGGCTACATAACTTGCCTTCTTCTATCACTCATTATTCAGCAATATCCTCTTCCTTTCTTAGTCATGCTGTTCTAGGAGTTATTCATAATTAATATTTGAGCATGTATTAATACATAGGTCTGATGGTATTTGTCAATAATTTTTCATTATATTCCTTCTTGAAACACCAACTCTTTTCAATTATCCTTTCAGATTTCTGAAAACTTTAGAGGTCTGAATAATGCATATGAGGTACAGTGCAAGTGATGTACTGAAGTTTCATGGTTCACAAGATACCTAGTTTGTTTACAATAATTTCTGTTTTGATGGTAATATGTTTCAGCATGAGATTATCTTCATGCTGATAATGGAGGAATTAAAAGTTCATATTTGGTACTTTTGCATTATTTGAATAGGCATCTGCTTGCCAGGATTGTTTCTGATTACATAACCACACTGCTATTGGAATTTGAGTTAATACTCATGAACAAATAATTATACAAAATAAATTCACAGCTTTATTGTTCAGATACCTTGATGATATCTTGGAGAGAAATTATAGTATAAAGAAGACTTATAGTTTTAATAAATTCTTTAAGGAAAGACTTACTGTAGCACATCAGTTTTTTTTTTTATAAAAATGCAAAAGAACTACAGGCATTCCTCAACTTACGATCACAATTGGGAGCAGAATTCATGTTCTAAGCAAGGCAGATGTTAAGTGAGCCACACCTGATTTACACCTTTTTTTTGCCACCATTGTTGTTAAATGAATCACTGCAGTTGCTAAATAAATTATGCTGCAATGGGCTTCCTTCATTGATTGTTTATCAGAAGGCAGCTGGGAAGTTCACAAGTGATAATATTATGACCCTGGGATGCTGCAACTATTATGAATACATGCTAGTTGCCAAGCGTCCAAAATACACTTGATCATTGTAATGAGGACCAGTTGTAAATCATTGTATTATAAGGTGACCAGATTTTAACATTGGTAAAGAGGGACATTGTGGGCGTGGCTTATTTTGTGGGCGTGGCTAGCTGGTCACGTGACTGGGTGGGTGTGGCTAGCTGGTCATGTGACCGGGTGGCCATGGCTATGTGTATAGGGTAAGGTGAACAGATTTTAACATTGGTAAGAAGGACACCATTGTGGGCGTGACTTATTGTGTGGGCGTGGCTTGGAGGCCATGTGACTGGGTAGGCGTGGCTAGCTGGTCATGTGACCGGGTGGCCATGGCTATGTGTATAGGGACTACTCAGAGGGCTGAAAAGTCATTTCTGACAGGTCCTCACACTTTTGACTGGTCCTCACACTTATGACCATCCTCACATTTATGCCCGTGCAGTATTCTTAACAACCATGTCACTCATTTCACAACTGCTTCTCTTCACCATGATGACAAGATAGGGCAAAAATGTAAAATGTGAGGACAGTCGTAAGTTCAAGGACTGGTCAAAAGTGTGAGGACCAGTCAAAAATAACTTTTTCAGCCCTCTAAGTAGTCCATATGCACAAAAGGACTAAGCAGAGGGCTGAAAAAATCATTTCTGACAGGTCCTCGCACTTTTGACTGGTCCTCACACTTATGACCATCCTCACATTTATGCCCATGCAGCATTCTTAACAACCATGTCTATTTATTCATATTTGTTCTCTTTTATTCTTTAAAGTTTAACCATTCATTCTTTATCTTAATATCTTTATATTTGTTTGGGATTGGCTTTCTTCCCTTTCATCTTTTTTATTGTACAGCAATCTTTCTCCTCAAACCTACCACCTCTCTCTTTTCTTTCCTTCTTACTTTCTCTTCCCCACTCTTCTTCTCCTCCCTACTTCCTCTTCCTTTCTCCTTCTCCTCCTCTTTTCCTCCCCCTCTTACCTTCACTCCTACTCTAATTTCCCTTCCCTTCCTTCATCCCTCTCTATTGCTGTATCCTTTTATGCATATGGACTACTCAGAGGGCTGAAAAAGTTATTTTTGACTGGTCCTCGCACTTTTGACCAGTCCTCGAACTTACGACTGTCTTCACATTTTACATTTTTGCCCTATCTTGTCATCATGGTGAAGAGAAGCAGTTGTGAAATGAGTGACATGGTTGTTAAGAATGCTGCATGGGCATAAATGTGAGGATGGTCATAAGTGTGAGGACCAGTCAAAAGTGCGAGGACCTGTCAGAAATGACTTCTTTCAGCCCTCTGGTTAGTCCTTTTGTGCATATGGACTACTCAGAGGGCTGAAAAAGTTATTTTTGATTGGTCCTCGCACTTTTGACCAGTCCTCGAACTTACGACTGTCCTCACATTTTACATTTTTGCCCTATCTTGTCATCATGGTGAAGAGAAGCAGTTGTGAAATGAGTGACATGGTTGTTAAGAATGCTGCATGGGCATAAATGTGAGGATGGTCATAAGTGTGAGAACCAGTCAAAAGTGCGAGGACCTTATTTTCTTTGAACAGAGTATTTGGCCGGTTCACAAATTTAAACAGTGTTTAGTCACTTCAATTAAATTTACAATTTCTATATTTCCTTTTTGCCATATTTATTCCTCATCTATTTTTTTTAAAAAACCAATATTACCCTTCATCCTCATCTCTAATCTTAATCAAATTCAATTTTTCCCTTCTATTCTATATTATACCCCTTCCCATTGTCATCTATTTTTATATCCATCCTCACATTGTTTAATTATGTAATTATGTAATACAGTTGTTTAATACAAATTCAACATTTTAATATAAATCAATTAGTTATAAAACTATCTTTTTTGTATATTAATCAATATGAACATGAATATTCCTATTATTTCCATGCAATCCAATTTCTTACAAATCAATTAATTATATTTACCAATAATAATAAACCAAATAATTTCCCCCATATATTCCTCTGAACCACAACTTAACCATTTCTGCTTTCAACACAATATACAATTAATAGTATCTCAATTATTACAATTCCCTAGTTAAATACAGCTTTTTTTTCTTTTGTGTTTTAAAATCTTGAACTCTCCTCCTAAATTTCCCATTGTTTGCAGTTTTTCACCTACCTTTTTTGGGGAGGAAAAATAAAAATAAAAATAAATCTCTCTCTGCCTCATTTTGTCACGTTGCACCAAAGATCCTGGTTTCGGTTTCGTTTCTGCAGCTTAGCTAGGGGAAAAAAAAACTCTTTACACTGATTGCCTGTAGGGCGGCCCTTTGAAGCCCCGGGCAAGAGTTTAAACAGTTTTTTTTTCTTCTAGCCATCAGCTGGGGCTCAAGAGGCAGCGGGACTGAGGAGGCAGAATGAATCGGGACTTTTTTGAAACGCCGCGGGACGCGGGACAAATTGCTAAAAATCGGGACTGTCCCGCCAAAAGCGGGACGTCTGGTCACCTTATTGTATTAGTGCTGTTGTAATTTTGAACAGTTGTAAGTCAAAGGCTATCTCTATATAGCCTGAATATTATATGAATAAGACTTTTTCTCAATTTTCTCAATTTTGTGTGAGATATATAATATAAAGGCTATTCTTACAGGAAAGATAATTTAAAGGAGTTATACCAAGAATTTTTGAAATGGTAAGACATGGAAAAGGCAAATGATGATAATGATCGAAAGAACAACTGAAAAGAGTTGAGTCTGTATAAATGTACTGTAAAACGATATTGTATACCAGTGATGGCTAACCTTTTTGCCATCGCGTGCCAGGAGAGGGGGGGCGGGGGAGGGTCACACGCGCACATGCCCGCGCGCATGCGCACACAACCCCACCCATCTCCGCTCCTGGCACATGATGGCCTCGTAGGCCCGTTTTTCTTTCTTATTTTTTTTTGCTGACCCCAGCCTCCAGAACCTCTCTAGGAGTCTCTAGGAGTCTCTAGGAGCCTCTCTAGGAGTCTCTGGAGGCTGGAGACAGAAAAAAAGTCACTTCCTGTCCCACCGGGAGTCGGGAAATGGGCCCTTTCAGCCTCCGTAGGGCTTCCAAGGGAGTGGGAAAGGCTGTTTTTGCCCTTCCCAGATGCATAGAAAGGATCTGGATCCAGGTAAAAAAAAAAAAAGGGTCTTCCCCACACACTCCCAGGCCCTCCAGAGGCAGGAAACAGTCTGTTTCCCTACTTCTGATGGGCCCAGAAAGCCCGAAAATCAGCTGGCCGGCACATGCATGCGCCCCAGAGCTGAGCTGGCGTGCCCACTAATATGGCTCCACATGCCACCTGTGGCACGTGTGCCATACGTTCGCCATCACGGTTGTATACTTTATGCTAGTATATTTTGTAGACTGCAATACACTTAAAAATCATAGAACTGGAAGAATGCTCAATTATTGTCCCAAAGGTGCTTTTTTCAGGAGGCAATCTTTGGGACAACCATGACCTGGATAACTGAAAATCTCTACAGACTCTCAATTATCGTATAGTTCAATTCCCATTAATACAGGTAGTCCTTGACTTACGATCACGATTGAACCCATTAAGTGAGACAATTGTTTAGTGAGCTTTGCTCCATTTTATGACCTTTCCGCCCTAAGTCTTCGGAGAGGGGCGCCATATAAATTGAATTAATTAAATTAAATTAAATTAAATTAAATTTCTTGCCAAATTTGTTAAGTGAATCACTGCAGTTGATAAGTTGGTTAAACAATTGTCAAGTGAATCTGGCTTCCCCATTGATTTTGCTTGTTAGAACTTTGAAAAACGGGATCACATGACTTTGGGACACAGCAACGGCCATAAGTATGAATCATTTGCCAAGCATCTGGATTTTGATCACATGATCATGAGGATGCTACAAGGGTCGTAAGTGTGAAAAATGGTCATAAATCCCTTTTTTCAGTGTCTCCGTAACTGTGAATGGTCATTAAATGAACTGTTGTAAGTCTAGCACCACCTGTATAAGAAAGCCACTGCTCAGAACCCCTTAGGACTGATTCTAGCCTGTGTTTGAAAACTTTTAGTGATAGAGAGTCCATCATCTTCTGAAGCAATTTATTCTATTGCGAAATAGGTCCTACCATCTGGAATTTTTGTGTGCACTCAGCATACTTTTTGTTGTAATTTGAATTAACTGGTGTGCAATACTTAAGTTATGCAATGGAGAGGCATACACCGTGGGAATGACCAACTAGATTGAGGTTTTACTCTAGCTTCAAAGAAAAAAGTACAAACAACGTGCATTCTTGCAAATATAAAAACAAGAACTTGGTGAAAGGAACAGGAATGAAAGAGAATAAAGTGCCTCACCCCTTGTTCTTGCCAAAGCTCTGGAGGCAAAAGATGATTTATTTTTTCCTTCACAACAAACCAAAGATAGTACTGCTTTTTAAAAGGAAGGAAACCTTTTTGCAGGGTTTGAAACTGACACCATCTAAAAATAGAGCAAAAGACACGTTTTTCATGATTATTTTTGGATTTAGAACGTTCCTCCTAACATCAGAATTTTGATTTTTTTTTTCATTTTATAATAAATGCCCCAGAATTCTGAGATTTCTTGAAAATAATGAAAGAAATAAAAAAGCTTAATTAACAGCATAATCTGTTTTGGCTTTTAGTGCTAAATTGATTTTTAACTCATAAATGTGCAGTAATATTTCTGATAAAGAATTAGGATTATGCCTCAATTTATCTGTGAAGCTGTTCGTTGTAAATACAATATGACTGCCATTCTGAAAAGCTGATTTAGTGAATTTAAGCAGATATGTGAATAGATCTCTGCATGGCTTTAAATCTTTTCTAAAGAGCACGATGTTCTTTAAATAATAACAACAATATAATAACAGTAACAACAACAATGATAATAATAATAATATACTATTTGTCGTTTCACTATTGAAGTTGAAATTTCAAGTTCAATAAAATAAAGATGTTATCTCTTATCAGCATGATATATTGCAATGGTAGAAGGTAACTTCTAAGAAGAGTTTGCTTTTCTTTTCCTGGAACAATGGTTTTCAAAGATTGATTGTCTGTCAAACTAATGAGACTAATTGTCCTTAATTTTCACTCATTAGGATCTCCGATAATGGAGACCTCATTCTAAATTGCAGCTGCTTACGTTTGCAGAACATGACCATAGATTTTGGCTTAATGTACAAGATACCACTTGTTAATATTATGCCAGGTATATTACTAAGCAGAATTCATCAAATAGGAGCATGCATGTTTTGATCTGAAATGATTAGATGTACGTATTAAGTTACACAATCCATTGAAAGTATCAAATGCAGTGCAAAATGGAGAAGGCAAATAATAACAAATGTATTTGAAAATTATATTTCTAATTAGAAAATTAAAAAACAAAAGTTTAGTTATTTGTTTTTGTTTTATAAAATAAATTATAATTATATAATTATAAAACACATTGTGCTGAATTTTAAATACACTGCAAAGTTCTCCATAGCTTCAAAGGTCTAAAAATACTTGCAGAAAAATTGGAACACATACTAAAGACTTTTTCAAAAAGGCTTCTTTCAAAATGCATAGTACAGTACAAAGTACTTAAATATAAGACGGCCTGATACAGAAATAGAGAATAATTCAGTAATTTATTATAGATATATTTCTGAAGGATGAATATTCAAATGTCATATTGAGAGAAGTGTAAAAAGGCTATTAACATTTGTGAACAGATGTTTACCATCTTCTGGTGAGTACAGATTTAGTTTGGAGATGTCAAAAGTTATCATTCTAATGGTAAGATCACACTTGAAATATTGCATCTAGTTTTGGTTGCTACACTATAAAAAAAGATGCTGAGATTCTAGAACACGGGTTCCCAAGCCATGGGTCATGGCCTATTCTAGGTTGTTAGCATGGAACCATCTCTTTCCTACTGCCCTATCACAAAGCTGGATATATTGGGAAACTCTGCTGTAGAAAGAGTGCAGAGAAGTATAATAAAGTAAAACATATGAAGAATGGCTGCAAGAATTGGGTACGTCTAGTCTAATGAAAAAAAGAACTAGGAATGACATGATAGCAGTGTTCCAATATTTGAGGGGCTGCCATGAAGAAGAGGGAGCCAACCAAATGGATGGAAACTAAGCAAGGAGAAAGCCAATCTAGAAATAATTAATAGATAAAATAATTAATCCCTGGAATGGCTTGTCTTCAAAAGCTGTGGGTGCTCCATCATTGAAGATTTTTAAGAAGAGATTGGATAGCCATTCATCTGAAATGGTATAGGATTGAGCAGGGGATTGGTCTAGAAGATCTCCAAGCTCTAGCTCTGTTATTCTGTTATATCTGCTGTCCTTTTAATCTGGTCCCTCATTTAAGGTCAGTCTTTTTATCTTCCAGTAAAAACAACCAGAACAATCTTTCTACTTACAAACCATTCTTGCAGTTAACAACAGCCACACCTTCTATGATCACATGATTATATTCTAGATGTTTGGCAACCAGTTCACCTTTATAACCATTTACCACATCCTGCAGTCACCTGGCCACAATTTGCAACATTTTTGGCTGATTCCCAGCATTTATTTCTAGTTTCCAGCAAAAAAATGCATTGGAGAAAACGGATTTACTTAATGACTGCAGCATTTCATTTAATGACCATTATTAAAAATGCAGCTGTAACTTTGAAGTTGGTCACTTGGTGCTTCAATTTATGGCTGCAATAATTTATGACCATAATTCCAGGCTCTGTTATTATTGTAAATTGAGGATTATCTTTAATACAGATTCCATACGGCGCCTTTCAGTAAAATAGAAGTTATGTTACATTAAACCCCAAATTCCCACCTACGGTAGACATGGCTAAGAATTTTTGAAGTGGTAGTGGTATTGCTGTTATAATTTTCTATGTTTTTGTTTACTTGAATATATTGTAATCTCTCTTAAACAGAAGATTATTTTTGAGAAAACTTGCATTGGATTATCCTCTAAATTTAATATGTAGGCCAGACATAACACTTATTTATGTCAAAATTATGCATTTTATATTGTTTAAAGCAGATTTATTTATAATAGGAAAAAACCCAATAATTGTACTTTGTTATCTATCTGATCACTCTGATTAAGAATGCATATGATGATGATAATTATTAGCCTTTCTCCCACTAATCTTTATGGAAATAAGAAATGGATTTGTATCAGTTTGTAATTACTAGTTTCTAGACATTTCTTTAGGCTTCATCTAAAGCTTGAAGCACTTCAAGGCTATGTACATAGCATTAAAAAGTATAATAAAGCAGATAAAATCAGTAAAAATAATAAAGTGGAATGATGACAACTAAAAGCAACCTCCCAAAAATACTATTCAAGGAAAGCCAAATGTTTTTTTCAAGGGAAGGGAGAGAAGAGCTTTACAGAGTGGAAACTCATCCCAAATTGAAGGGTGGTTATTGAAAAAAGCCCTCATGGTTTATGCATAACCTTAAGGGCCAGGAATGCTTATAGCAAGTCAAAAGGACTCCTCTCAAAAAAAAAAAAAATAACATTGGGACTTATTGGTATGGGTAAAGATAGCCTTTTATGTAATCTGGATCAAGTTCATTGCAACGTTAAAGATTAAAATCATAACCATTTTAGAAATGCAGTATTACCAATCAGGCACATCTTGGGCAATAGCAGAAATTCATACAGACTGTTTCCAAAATAGAATTGAGAAGAATCAGAATATGTATCTATTTCCAACATTTATTTAGTTTACTCAGAAACACCATTCTCTAGATGGTTTACATAATATCATAAGACGTAATGCAATGTGTACTAATACAGAATAGTAGGACAATTATTTTTTAAAAGCTTGGGAGAATACTGAAATATTTATCTGCTACCAAAATGATTACATTAAAAAAAAATCCCAGTCAAAATCCCATTTAATATGAATGAATTGGTACTAACCAAAATGGTCAAAGAAAGTACACAGCCTAAAGCAGGAGTGTCAAATTCAAGGCACGTGGGCGAGATCCAGCCCATGGGGTGTTTAGATCTGGTCCGTAGGGCCACCCTGGAAACAGTGAAGGAGTGGCCTGCTGTGCCTCTGCCAGCGAAAACAGAGCTCAGGTGGGCCGCATATGGCAAAGAGTTGCAAGAGACCATCACAGCCAAAAACAGAGCTTGGGAGCCTGTTTTCTCTGGCAGAGTGCTCAGGCCACCACAGGTTCCCTGGACATGAGGGTATTGAGCTGGCCATTCCCACCCTGGCCATGCCCCCTCCACCGCCTCTGAGGTCAAACACAACCCTGATGCAGCCCTCAATGAAATTTGAGTTTGACACCCCTGACCAAAGCTTTGGAGTACAGATCTGTATTCTGTTGTGGAGCAATGTTTGGCACTAAACAAAGCTAGTCTCTATTTTCCAGTTTAAGAAAAAAATCTGTTTCTCAAAGAAATGTACTATGATAACAGCACTGTGATCTTCCTTCTGATATACCTGCAGATAACAAGCATTGTTCTATTTTCCCACATAAAAAATACACAACTCAAGTATGACATATTAGCCAAGCATAAAGGAACATTATTTAATCTTTTTCTATTAATAACCTACAATTGGCATTTAAAAACAGTTTCCAAGACTTATTTACTGAAAATAGAACATCTATGTAGATATTCCAGTATCCAATGCCAGGGTTGGACTTTCTTGAATTGGAAAACTGGATTTTTGTAATTTAAAACAAAACACTTTTTCTATAAATTTCCGGCATAAGAACACATATATTAACGGATCCATACATATATTTGCAGTAGCTAACCAGAGAGTGGTTTCTTTGCCTATGAATAATTGATTCTGTTTAGCACAATTCATACTTTGGCCACTTTGGCTAAGAGTATAAGGTACCCGAACAAAATGATAAGGGGCAAAACAGATGAAAAAAACAGCTACAATTATAAACACCTTACTTTTGGCTCTTTGTTTAATTTTACAGTCTGCTATCTTGGTTCTTTTATAAGAGCTATAAATCTTTTTAGCAATAATTACATAAAATAGAAGCATCAAAGTCAGCACGGTATAGAAGATGATTTGACAGATGTAATTGACAGCTTCATGCCATTTCAGTCCCAAGTCACTTTTCAACGAAGCACATTTCCTCACTGGGAGAGAGGTAGCCTCACGGTCTGTCAAAATCACATTGGGCAGGGAGAGGATGAAGAAAAAGAGCCAGACAGACCATGAAATCACTTTAGCTGAAGTGATCTTATGCAACCAGAACTTCCCAAAGGGCTGAATGATCTTGAGAAACCTATCTAAGGAAATAAGTCCAAGCAGCACAATGCTTATATACATGGTCTGGTAAAATATTACAGCTGAAAAACGACAAACAAATGTTTTAAGTTCCCAGAACCCTATTTCTGAGTCTGTGAGAATCTTGAAAGGCAGCATGAGAGTCATGATGGAATCGGAAACCACGGTGTTCTTAAGATACACAATGAAACTTGAAGTGGTTGGAATCTGAGAAAAAGCAACTATAGCCACACTGTTCAGTAGAAATCCCACAAGGAAAAGAATGCTGTACAAAATTGGAAATACAACATGAGATGTCCTGGTATCTCGGGGGCATTGCCCAGAGACGGATGTCCAGTTGGAAGCGTTGATACTTCCATTCATGGTTTAAGCAGGAATCTGGGGAAAATAATATTTATAGAAAGTAAGTACACATAAAGGTTTTACTTAAAAAACAAAGTACAAAAGCAAGAAGACTGGAAAGCACCTAGATTTTACAACAAAATAGAACCATTTTGGATTGCCAGGAGCAATACATACATTTTGATAGCATATATGACATTACATCATTTGGGATTTTTCATATCAAAAAAGAGGTTTAGTTTTCTATGTGGTTAAGAATTGTATGAACCCGGTTCTACACTTTGGTGCAAAGTGGACGGATGGGTGAATTTGCTCACATCGGAAAAATGATCTGAGGGTTTTTTCCCCCACAACCATAGAAAGCAAAGCAATTACATTATTTTTTGACTAACGTTACTTATAGATTATCATATACATTCAGCTCCAGGAATAGAAAATAGATTATTTAAGATAAAATAATAATAATAATAATTAAAAATTACTCACCAGTTTAAAAAAGCATAAAAGTAATGCTGGAAAGGCCTTTTCACTGGTTATCTGCTGGGTTTCATTTGGCAGAGACCTTGAAAAAAAAAGGTGCACAAGAAAATCCTGGCGTTTAGGTTAACTACTTGTGCAAAGAGTTATTCTTCCAATTAGGTAGACCTCCGAGCTGGAAAACTGCTTAAGGCTCAGAACCAGCAGTTTGGCTGAAGAAATGAACTGGCTGCACATTCTGTTTGGCTGTTTTTGTTTCCTAGAAAAGGAAGTTAAAAAGCCAAAGGTTTTGGTGGAAATTGTGATAATCCGACTTAATGAATTCACTTTAACAAAAGACAGGATGGAAACTGCATGCATACATTTGGACAGCTGCTAATGTTACACAAATGCCAAATGGGAAATGTGTTTGCCATATTTCTTAACCCATAGTCCCTCCCCCCCCCAAACAAAATTACGGATGTGCATTTGTGATACAAATATACATATCTGCATTAAACATACACTGAGAAGTTCAGGTAGAGCCAGTGAAAGAGTAAGCAAAACAAAAGCAATAAAATAATCCCATTGCATTTCTGAATACAATCTTTCCTTCTTTATAAGTGATTTCTGAGATTTTGTTGTACATATTTGTAAATGCCATCCTGAGAAGGTTCAAGATGGCTGGAAAAACAATCTATCTGAAGCAGAGAGCAGGATCTGTGCCTTTTCTCTAAACAGTAACCCCTCCTGAAGAACACTGTGCTGCATTCATGTATAGTTTTATGTGTATGATAGGATACAGTTGTTGGTTAAAAATTTGGTTGGTTTTCCTATACATTAGTGTGTTATGGGAACCCAGCCTTTACAATTAGTTCATGTTCAATGTTGTATGTGAGTCAAAAAAATGGGTTAACTTATTAAATGGTGAGCGTAATTTCTCTTTCACATCTGACTATATAGTTTTTATAAACAGCAGCATTTTTCTCTGTGGAAGGTCAGTGGGATTGAAGTCCTTGGGTTAGTTGAGTTTGTATCGTATTCCTACTTCAAACAGTAAATTAGATGATTAAATGGGGCAGTTTAGATAGCTCAGTATTAGTTTTTTTTTTATTACTGGCTTTTGAATTTTTACTGAGTTCCAAGTATGACATAAGCTGTACTTTAAGAAACTTCCTCTTTTCGTAAAAAGACAGATTCTGCTCTGCGCTTCAGACCAGATGGCTTCTTTGGAGCACAGCTATTGATAACTTGGGTGGCCTTAAAATTGTCACATTCTTTCATTTTCTTCCATATTCTCTCTTTCTAACCCATCCAATGGGACTGTTGTCACCATAAGTGAACAGAGAACACTATAAATTCCTCACAATTTCTTGAAGAAGTGAAATAAGAACAAATAATAAATATGATTTAGCCAACCAATCCTGATTTTGTCCAAATTATAAGGAATGCCTTTCCTTGAAATCTTTTTTTTTTTTTAATTTGATTTATATGCCGCCCTTCTCCGGAGACTCAGGGCGGCTTACAATGCGTTAAGCAATAGCCTTCATACTTTTGTATATTTATTCAAAGTCAGCTTATTGCCCCCACAAACTGGGTCCTCATTTAACCTACCTTAGAAAGGATGGAAAGCTGAGTCAACCTTGAGCCTGGTAAGATTCGAACCTGCAGTAATTGCAGGCAGCTGTGTTAATAACAGGGTGCTTTAGACCACTGTGCTACCAAGGCTGCATTGTATGCAGAAGTATTCCACATATGCACTGACTAGCGACCTATTAGTATTTTCTCAACTGAAAATCTCACAAGAGATGTTATACCCCATCCCAAATAAGTAAAATAAATTAATGAAATATTTCCTATGGAAATAACACATTTGAAAACTCTTTTAAAATTTTTATGACCTTAGGTATTTCTCTCTATAGCTTGATTAATAATAATAATAATAATAATAATAATAATAATAATAATAATAATAATAATAATAATGATGTTAATGATCCATAAGGCAAGAATAAAATTGCTTACCTCTCTGTGAAGAAGTACTGGACTGGCGTACTGGTAGTTTGAAATGTAGACAGAAAAACTTAGTTTCGTAAGCAGTTTTGCTGTAGGTTTGTTCCTCCTTTTTCACAAGCCTGGCTTCTCTCTCTCTAAAACATCTTCCCCACTTCCCTCTATCTGGATCAGATGTTACAAATCTCAAGAAAAATATTCAAACACAAAATATTTGGAAGTATCTTACTCAATATGAAGCTCTTTCTATCTACAGAAAAAGAAACACAGATGGCATGAAACATGGAACTGAGTTTGGCTAAACCTAACAACCAAGAAAAGAATGCTGGGAAAAACTGATAACAGGGGCAGGAAATAAGAAAAATAAGGAATAAGAAAATAAGAAAAAAATAAGAAATAAGAAAAAAATGGAATAATAATATCGAATGACTGTGTATTTTTGTGTGTTCTTTTCAATGATTATTTTTAATTGGTAGTTTTGAGGATTCTAAATAATGTAAGAAGTCTGTAGAACAGTGGATGTTGAATAGCAGTTTGTGTTCCATACAGTTGTAATGGCTAATGTCCACAGAGTGACTCAATTTTCTTTGTATTCTTTTCTGCTTGCCTTTATATTTTTAGTTCTGTACAAAGATTCTTATTTTGCATGACAGAAGATAACAATTTTTTCCATCAAAATACCTCCAATTGATGTTATTTACAAAATGACAGTGACCAATTTTTCTTTCTAGGTCACATAAAAATGTTTATGGAAATAAGTGGAAGTGTTGGTGGCACTGTAGAAAATGTTCTTTCCATTGACTAGTTCCAGAAAGTGAAAATCCTGTCCTGTGTCTCAGCAATACCTAAAGAAAGAGAAGCAGTGATGACAGAAGAACATTTTCAATTGTATCACCCTATTTTCAAAGTTCTCAAAATAATTTTACCGAAAGCAACATAATTTTTCCCCAATACCATCCATTGTATGTGCTTTTAGTATATGTTCATGTTATCCTGGTTTCCTAACTCCTTACCAAAAAGTGTATTTTACTGTACACTGTACCTTGGTCCTCACCATTAATTGGTTCTAGGAAGCATGATGAGTACCAAAAATTACAGGTACCAAACAATTTTTTCTCATAAGGACTAATGTAGTGAGTCACAAGCCAACTAGCCCTGACAAGTTCTACCTTGTGCATTGAATACCAAACAAATGATGAGTACTGGGACAATTTTTTTGCATCAAAATACATTGATTAACAAATTCAATGAGTTTCAAAGCAGTTGAGTACCACTGTATTTTTATGAGATTTTTAAATTTGTAAGCCATTGAGGAGCAGATGAAAGGGTGGCCAAATTAAAGCAGATAGTGAAGACAACCGCCATCCCACAACAACAATAAAAGACAATTGGATACAATATTTAGACTAAACAGCACCATTGTGCATTGAGTGGATAAAAATATCTGGCATGATGAATATATCTTTAATAAAAAATGAATAAAAAAAGAAAATATTAGGACAGGGACGGTAGGTACGCTGGTGCGCTTATGCACGCCCTTACAGACCTCCTAGGAATGGGGTGAGGCCTACAGGAGACAGTCTAAGGGTAAAGTTTTGGGGATTTGGGGAAGAAATCACAGAGTCAGGTAGTGCATTCCAGGCGTTGACAACTCTGTTACGGAAGTCGTATTTTCTGCAGTCTAGTTTGGATTGATTTACCATGAGCTTGTATCTATTGTGTGCTCTTGTATTGTTTTGGTTGAAGCTGAAGTATTCATTGGCTGGTAGGACATTGTAGCAGATGATTTTATGTATTTTAGGTCAGACCGAAGACGTCGAAGTTCTAAGTTGTCTAAGCCCAAAATTTCGAGTCTGGTGGCATAAGGTATTTTGTTGCGAGCAGAGGAGTGGAGGACTCTTCTTGAGAAATATCTCTGGACTCATTCAGTTGTATTAATGTCCAATATGCAGTGCGGTTCCAGACAGATGAGCTGTATTCAAGAATTGGTCTGGCAAAAAAAGTTTTGTATGCCCAAGTTTGCAGTTCAATATTACCGGAGAAGAAACCACGCAAGATTAGGTTAACAACTCTTAATGTTTAATGAATGACTGAGTTGTGTTCATTAGGATTTTTGAAGAATTTACTAAGAAGAGGGATATTAAATGTAGCCTAATTCTCCAAATATTTTTTTTAACTGAGGCTTTTGCAAAGATTTTGCATTTCTGTTTCTTCACATAAAAGTGAAACTATAATGGGTTTTTTTTGCATATTATTCAATGAAATAGGTATTACAGTACTTACAGATCAAGCAACAGATATTACAATGCATGTATTATTCAGGTTAGAAAACAACTACTGTGTCCTTGCAATAAGTTTCACCCTAAATGAACTTATAAACTTTGTTTATATCAATATTTCTATTCAAATCAGGTGGATTACAACCAGAGTTAGAAGGACTGCTTAGCTGACATCAAGCTGATATCCATCATGTTGTGATTAGGTTTTCATGTCTGTTTTTTAATTGGTTCCACTTGTGTCTTATTTCCTTTTGGGTGTTTTTTTTTTAAATATTCAAGCTACAACCTAGAACTGCTTTCATTTCCCATTTATTTAATTTCCTAATTCCTCTACCATTATTCTACACAGCAATTTCTTCAAGCAAAACAATGGTCAAAACTGTTCCCCAGTAATTTGTGAATTTGATAAATTAATTGCCCATCATGCAAACATATTATGCAAGATTTCTAAACCAGCTTCATATTGTGACTTGACATTTGATGTTTGTGACTTTTGCAATTGTAGTTTGCCATGATTGTCTTACTTATAATTTCCTACTTCACAGTTTTTTCAGTAATTAGTTAGCAATTGATTACCATTTTCATCTCAGTAAAATTCAGTTTTATATTGTGTGTTACATGACATCCATACCAGAATTATAATTAATTTATATATTTAAAAAAATGAAATTGAAGAACATGAAGACATTTATTCATCTTAAGAAAGCAATTTAGAAAAAAAAGGCTTACTAAGCAGATTTTTTTTTCTTTCTTTAAAAGACATATTTTCTGTTATGCAGGGTTTCCCCCCCAAAAAAATATTACATCATTTAACAAAAATAAATTATATAGGACATTATTTTATTTCTTAAATCATTTTTTTGAAGGCACTCAAACAGTAATTTATAAGATGCTTATTGATATAAAGTCCTGAAAAAAAATCTATGTGGTCACTAAATATCATAGATTTGATGGTACATAGTCAGACACTAATATATAGCAAATAAGATATTATTCTAAAGTAAAAATAATAGTATAGCCTTATAACGTAATACTTATAAAGTAATACTTATAGTAATGCTTATTATGTGTTCTTAAATACTTAATGGTAGTAGATTGTTATAAATAAAACTAGGTGCCTCTTTTCCATACTTTGGGGGAAATGATTTATAATAAATAACTGCCAGCATTATTTAGTTTTATTAACTAAATAAACTACCAAGTTATATATTAAAATTGCTTGGTTAGTTTACATACTGTAAGTACCCTATTTTTCAGAGTATAAGACACACTGGAGTATAAGACACACCTTAGTTTTTGGGGAGGAAAATAAGAAAAAAGCTGATTGGTGGGTGGATCAGCCTCCCAGAATACCCCCAATCAGCTGTTCCCAGAGGTGAATTTTAGCAACAGGTTCCTTGGTTGTGAGCTCTGTGCCTTGCTTTTTTTTTTTTTTTTTGCGTCTCTGAAACTTCTGAAACTCTGTTTCAGAAAAAACTTTTTTTCCTGCCTCTGAAAGCCTCCGAAACAGAGCTTCAGAACAAAAAGCCTCTGAAGCTCTGTTTGGGAGCTTCTTTTCTGAAGCTCTGTTTGGGGGCTTCTTTTCTGAAGTTTTGTTTCTGATGCTTTTTTCACCCTCTGAAACCTCTGTTTGAGAAGCTGGGTGTAGCTACATTCAGAGTATAAGCAGCACCCAGATTTTCACCCCCTTTTTGGGGGGGGGAAGTGTGTTTTATACTCTGAAAAATATGGTAATACAAGGAAGAGAGACTTCTAATTAATCCAGAAACAAAGGGCCCAAGGTGAAAAAAATTGATGCATCAATTGAGGCATCAATTTATGCCTTTCTGAAGGGAAAGGGAGTTGAAGGTGTTGATTATTAGAGTGTCTGGGAACTAGACCTTAAAAAGATATAAAGTTACTAATAGAAAATTCTGGATTGAAGATTTTGAAACATCTTTTTCTTTTTAAGTCTATAGGATTTCTGAGTGATGTCTACTTATCATTATCACTGAACTTCTTTAATAGTCATCTACTTTTTTGTATACTTAGTGCTCCCTGCCTTCCTCTAAAGAGCCTTTTTCTTTAAGTATACAGAATTTTTGTTCCTGTCCAATTCATTTTTTCTTAGTGTGAATCAATCTTTCTAGCTATGATATTAAAAGAAAATGCAGCAGCAATAATTCTGTAGCTGGTTGTTAGTATCATAGGCTATGTGCGATTCCTGATTTCTGTAAAACCAAGAATGACGAATTTCTATTAGAAAATATAACTTGCATCAGAGTGATGCAAACTATATTTGGCTAGGTTTTTTGTTTATCTACATTGGTGTCTCTTGATCTGTAGTTTCTCTACTATGATCCTCTGTTGTTTTCCTTAAACATTTATGCAAATTATTTAAAAGAGACTTTCTAAATGATTTGCAGAGGGCAAAATAAATGAATGGGTCTAAGCATGCATTCAAGGAAGTCAACCACAAAGTGGTCTCTTTTATGTAAAACAAAATATTCTGGGTTGAACACTGAAAAACATCTCTGGTTTGGCTCAGAGTATAAGGAATTCTAGCAAAATGGAAAGGAACAAAGCAGACAAAAAATACACCAATAATTATGAAAATCTTGATATTCACAGTCTTCTTGTTTGCCTTTCCCAAACGTCTTGTTCTTTTGTAAGAGTTGTACAGTTCCCGGCCAATGAGTATGTAGCATACAACTATGATAACAAAATTAATCCAGAAGATAAACTGGCAAATATATGCAACGATTTCATGCCATAGTAATCCTAAGGAAGATTTTAGATCAGCACATTTCTTCACATTCTCATATGTTGGTTTCTTGTCTGTCAAAATCATGTTTGGGAGGGAAACAGAAAACATGAAAACCCAGATAATTATAGACAAAATCTTGGCTGCTGGTACTTTGTCAATTCTTGATGATTTGAAAGGTTTGACAGTCTTCAAATATCGATCAATCGTTATAAGTCCAAAAAAAATAATGCTGATGTACATGGTGAAGTAAAATATGACCTGAGTCACCTTGCAAACAAATCCTCTCAATTTCCAGGAAGTCAGTTTTGCATCACTGAGAATTTTGAATGGAAACGTTAATACCATCAGAATGTCAGAAATCACTATGTTCTTGAGAAAGACAATGAAATTTGATTTGCTGGGGATCTGGAAAAAAACTCCCATGGCCAAGCCATTCATGATTATGCCAGTGAAGAAGATAATAGTATATAACAAAGGAAAGAGAACTTGATTCATCTTGCTATCTGTGGTGCAGTTGCTGCTGTTTTCAGGAGGGCTGTAGTCTAGTCCCATTGTAGCTTTAATTGCTTTCTACCAAAACAAAACAAGCACATTAGTCATAAATGTCAGCTATTTTAATTAATGCTTCAATCCAGTATTTTTAAATTCTCTCTGTATACAAGTAACAGCATGAATAGCTTTTTAATATAGAATTTATGGTATAGAATAGTGATGGCTAACCCTTTCCGGGCCGAATGCCCCAGCTTAACTCCGCCATGCATGCACATGCACCTTCTGCTGGCCAGCTGGTATTCACATCTCTGCTGCGCATACACAGAGGTAGGGCACATGTGGGGGGACTGTGCTGGGAGGGCAGGGCGCATGTGGGGGCCATGCAC
Source organism: Pantherophis guttatus (assembly GCF_059756535.1). NCBI lineage: Eukaryota > Metazoa > Chordata > Lepidosauria > Squamata > Colubridae > Pantherophis > Pantherophis guttatus. The sequence continues at coordinate 27,523,967 of NC_142068.1, read as the reverse complement.
ACCTGCGCGGGTGTGGGATGCATGGGGGGCACACACACATTGCATTTTGGGGGGTTGGGTGCGCACACATGCATTTGTGCATGTGTGCTCAGGCTTTGGGCACTCGGCCCATCACTGTCATGTTTGTTATGAATTCTAGGAACTGAAAATGCAACCCACATGGGAGGCATTAGTTTGGGAAAGGCATTGCTGAAAATAATCTGCATGTATAGGAATTACAAATTCAAGAAGACCCAATGAAATAATCTTGCAAATAAATAATTGGTAGTTAGGTATACAGCCCTGTAATTCAGAGAATAAGCATATAAAATACACCCTGTTTCAAGAACCCACATAACTCAGATTCTAAATGAAAAACTTCAACCAGTTTTATTGTTATAATGTGTTGCTCAGAAAGTAATGTACTCACATGGAAGAACAATATAATTAACTTGAAGGAATGTCAGTATAGTCAAAAAATAAAGAAATTATGATGGCAAAATCACTGGACTCGGAGACCTTTTAATAGGAATCCTAGTGCTGCATCTCTTTTATAAAACAAACAGAAAAAAACTCATTTTAGTCAGTTCAAGTCAAAAATTTTCCAGCTGCGTTATATATCTTTACTTTGATAGGCAAAGTTAATTAATGCAAGTGTAACTGGGCATACACAAATACACGTGAATGCTGTTTTGTCCATTTATTTCAAACACACGTATTTAAGACATGTTTATATTTAAGATACATCTTAAGTAAATGTTTGAAACCTCAGGATTTTATATATCTTGTCCAAAATAAACTGAAGTAAAAATGTGTTTACTTTTAGAAGACATAGAGTGAATTGTTGTTGGACTTCAGAACAACAGAAATATTTGTAGCTAGGATTTTACTTTCAACATTACAGAATTACAGCAAAACAAAACATCAATAATCAGAGGGTTTTAAAAGATTAAAATGTATATACCGAACTTTTTGCTTCTGCAAATCATATAGAAAGGTCTATTGAACAGAATGGAAATGCATACTAAAATTACAATGAAAAATATGAAATTACCTTAAATGTCTGGATTTTCCTTCATTGGAAAATTACCTTTCCTGGAAACAAGGGTTTCCTGATCTGTTTTCCTCTCTTTTTATTTTGGATTGACTGTTTGCTCCAAAATAAGACTTATATAGCAAACTCCATCAGCAGAGATTGTTCTTGCAAAACAGAAGTGTAAGAACTGAATGAGTCAGAACACATATGGGGAAGTAAAGGGTTTAATTTTACTTTTTCCCTTTAAACAGCTGGAATATAATCAATTAGAAAGCAGAGGGAGGGCTTGCTGTCCTGCATCATAATAATAGAAGGTTTTCTGATTAAGAAAATAATTTAAAAATATATTTTATAGCCTGGTGTCGTTATTCCTTTAGACTTGACTAGAAGAGCGCTCATGTAAGCTAGTAGAGTCTGGCACTAATCAAATCAAATTAAACAATAATTCTGAAAAACAACCAAAAATACTCACCATAATATAATTTAAAAGCTTTTGGCAGGGTAGCTCAACGACATTAGTGAAATGAATGGCTTTCTGATTAGTAAAAGATAAGAGTACCTCTTTTCAGAATGGATTCAATACTGTATTTTTTTATGCATTTTTTATTATTGTGAAGCCTTGTTTTAAGGTATAATCTGTTGTGCAAATTTATAAGCCCTGCACAAACCCCTGTTGATCAGAGTTATGATCTGCTAATATTTTATCATCATCAAGATGAATTTTCAAATTTTCGTTGAAATGAAGAATATTTGTGCATGGCTAACCATTATTATGTTGGTTGGCATTGTTGGAAGTTGTACATAGGAAGGCTTATGATGGAATATATGAAATATAATCTTATACATTCTGAAGAACCCTCCCAATCAGATTAAGAGTAGCCCCAGCTTGGGTTCACAAAAGGTTCAATGCATTTACTTTCTTTGAAATAATATTTAAAGACTACTGCTTCTAAATATAAAGGTCTTAACTTTTGTGTTCATTATATTTTTAAAGCCTCTCCTCTCCTCTCCCCCCACACCCCGTCTCCTCTCCTTTCCTCATATTCAATCCTGGTGACTTCCATGCAGTTTTCTTGGCAAGATTTCAGAAGTGGTCTTCCATTACTTTCTTGTACAACCAAAAATAACCAAGCTGGGTCCTGTGCTTAAGGGAGGACTAGAACCTGTGCCTTCCTCACTCCTGTTCTATCATCAGACTGCATGGCCTCGCTATATTATACTATATCATTGTTTTTAGTATGCATGAACTGAACATAAAGGTTTACTTGTATATATAGTAGTGATGGTGCTGGATTTGTACCTTTCCCCTGACTATTTTCTGTTAATTTCCTCTTCCATTGTGGTCTTCTACATTGGTTGAAGCATCCTGAAGATTTTGGGAATGTTCTAGGGCAGATGTCCCCAACCCCCAGTCTGTGACTCAGTAATGATATGCTGCCTGTTGGGAACGAGGCCATGCAAGCAGTGGATGAGCATGCAAACATTCATTTGCGCATGTCATGACATTAGGTTGCAAGCGCAAAACATCCCTCCTTACCCCACACCACTGCTGCTGCCCATCCACTGCCACTACTCCCAGTCTGCTAAGCCAGAAAGGTTAGGGACCACTGTTCTAGGCAAAATAAGGAACTTGCTTAAAATTATGTTGTTCTCATGCCTTTGCTTAAAATATTCAGTGGGTCAGAACTTTCATTACTGAAATAATGTCAAATCCAATATAATAGCTATTTTCAAGGGGTCTGCCTTTGCTATTCTAGTACCACAGATTAACTTTTACTTCCACAATTCCCAGACAATCAGTTCTTCATAGAAAAGCCATGCAGAAGTACTCTCTTATCATTAGAGTATCAATACTTTATTTGTCAATACCTTTTGTTTCTTTTCTGACTAACAGGATGAATCATCAAGTCATGAATATAACCAGCGCATGATACTTCTTTACGGAGTTGGAAAGGAACGTGAAGAGGCCAGGCATCAACTGAAGAAGATTACCCGAGATATTCTGAAAATCCTAAATAAGAAAAGCACTTCTGAAATGAGTGGTAATTAACTAACTGTTGATGCTTATTTTGCAGTGCATAGAATAGCACAGTTGTGGATTGAGAAGGGGTACCTTTATAAAGTTTGCAAGTTTTTAATGAGAATTACGCTTTTGAAAATAACTATTTTAAGACTGCTGTGAAGCATAACATATAAACCAATTATAAGTAGCTTGCAATTGTTTTTTATAACCAAAGTAGAAAATGTAAGCATATACTATAAATTCTTGTATATACTTACAAGAATTTACTGTATCATCCTGAAGCCACTTATATGAACTTTGTAAGATTGTAAATTGAAAAGCATGGTGTTTTGTTTTGTTTTTTTTTAAAAGAAGCTGGTTTTCCATACCAGATTGTAATGTAATTTCATATTCTTGATTCTGAAATATATTTAAATAGAGATGATTTTTTTAAAAATAAAATTTGCTTTTGATGTAACATATGACTTTTATTTACTGCAAAGCATAACAGACATATGTTTTAGGTGGCGATGAAGGGCAAAAAGTCAGGAAGAACAGACAAGAGGCATTTCCAACTTTAGAGACTGTATTTACAAAACTTCAGCAGCTCTCATACTTTGACCAGCATCAAGTGACAAGTCAGGTACTTCTAAGCTGCCATTGATGACAGAAATTGCATTGAAGTTAGAACGTAATATACTGTAATATACATGCAGTATAAAATGGAAATTGTGGAGAGGAAAAAAGTTCATCACAGGGAAAGAACTGCTAGATGAGTACAACAGGGCTAAATTAATGAATACAAATTTGTGTGTGTGTTTCTGGGTATACAAAAAAGATTGGCCTATGACGAGATGCTAGAAAATGGATTTTAGATGAGTGGGTGGTAATACCAAGAGAACATTTCAGACTAACCTACTAAACTTACTAACTTTTGAATCACATTTAATTGTTAATTCGTCTAGAAAGGGGGTGTCAAACTCAAGGCCTACGGGCTGGATCTGGCCCATGGGGTGGTTAGACCTGGCCCACAGGCCATCCTAGAAACAGCGAGGGACCAGCCTGTGGTGCCTCTGCCAGCGAAAATGGAGCTCCATTTTTGCTGGCAGAGTACTCGGGCCACCACAGGTGCCCCTGACACAAGTGACATCGAACTGGCCATGCCCACCCAGACCCCTGAGGTCAAACACAACCCTGATGCGGCCCTCAATGAAATTGAGTTTGACACCCCTGATCTAGAATACTTTAAATGGAGTTTCCCTATGTCATTTTAAATCACAGCTGCTAGGAACAACGTGTCTTGATTCATACTACAGACTTCACTAGAAAATTAGCCCTAGCCTGCATGTTTTGTGAATAGCTGGAGGTGCTTGCTTTGATGCCAAACACAAAAGAAAAGAGACACAGCAGCATTGCAAGCTTATTCCTGTAATACTTTAATTGTATTTCAGCAGTAGAATAGAGTGTAAATCAGACATTCTCACCACACTAAATCTTTATGGTGATGTTGAAACAAATTAAAAGAATGTAAAATTGTTCTAGGCCTGAGCTAGGAAGAATGTCAGTGCTGGTACATTTTTGTCTTTTTGGACAAAGGGTGGAAAGTCGAATTTTGTACTGACTGCAAAACTTAACTTAAGGAAAGTAGGGCAGGTTGGAGGAAGAAACAGCTGAAATTTGGAGAATGTCATTGTTAAACTTGGTGTGAGTTAAGATTCATGTTTTCCACTAAATACCATGAGAAAAGCATATAGAACTACCACAGAATAATTATGCAGGAATATTATAAAATTACAAAACTACAAAGAATGTCTGCAATTAGAATGGGGGCTAACTTTAAAATCTGCTTTTTAATAAAGTTATTAATTATTATTGTTTTGGATAGATAGAATTAGGTAACATTTGTACTTACGTTTCTACTTACAGCAAGAATAAATTTCACACAAATAGGTGAAGTAAAAATAATTTTGGATTTGGAAGAAGTAAACTCATGAATCAATGGCAAATCATTTCTATATTATGTTAGGCAAAATGTATCCATTAAATCAGGAGTTTAGCTTTATTTGAAAATTTAAAGTAATAATAATGTGATCTGTTGCAAGAAATCTGTTTAATTTCAGACAGTTGATTAGAATTATTTTGTTGCTTTGGAAATAACTAAATGTTATTTCTTATGACTATTTTATGCTCATCATTTAGATAAGTTTTCTAAATATAAACAACTGATTCTCACCTACTGCAAGCATTTTGATTTAAAGATAAACTTTAAAATCTAACAGATTCCTTAGATCCATCATATACTGCAATGGATATCTATCTATCTATCTATCTATCTATCTATCTATCTATCTATCTATCTATTATCTATCTATCTATCTATCTATCTATCTATCTATCTATCTATCTATTAATTTTTATCACTCCAGGCAGTGTTGATATATATTAAAATATCCTACCTACTGTAACATAGAATAAAATTCCAATCTCCCAACCTCATTAAAACACAGTATATTAAAAAAAAAATAGCAGCAGCTGAATGACCATTAATTTTTGAAACTTGCTTTCATGCCTATATATATATATCTTATGTATCCTCCCTGTAAAGGTACAGTATCAATTTTCTTACTTCTTCGTAGGGTTTATGTGTGTTTTTCTTCTAGCCAGGTTTTCCCTATGGGTGTGGCCTACTGATGAAAGCAAACAAGCTAGAAATGGATCTATTTAGGTCTCCCACCTAGCAGTTAGAGCTTGCTAGCTGTTAGAAAGGAAAAAAGCCCAGAACCGAGTAGATGTGATTCTACTGAGCTGGAGCTACAAAAAAACCTTGGTTACGTAGGGAAAACCTGGCTAGAAGAAAAACACACATAAACCCTACGAAGAAGTAAGAAAATTGATACTGTACCTTTACAGGGAGGATACATAAGATATGGGTGTGGCCTACTGATGAAAGCAAACGAGCTAGAAATGGATCTATTTAGGTCTCCCACCTAGCAGTTAGAGCTTGCTAGCTGTTAGAAAGGAAAAAAGCCCAGAACCGAGTAGATGTGATTCTACTGAGCTGGAGCTACAAAAAAAAACCTTGGATACGTAGGGAAAACCTGGCTAGAAGAAACACACACACACACACACACACACACACACACACACACACACACACACATATATTCATGCATATATGTATGATTTTGAGTCATTCTTGGTTCCTGGTGACATTCTAGAGAAGGACCTGCAGTTTTGTGTTGAATTATATTTTACCAACAAAGAAATAAAGGGAGAAGGCGCCTGGATTGGGACTGAAAGGCGAAAGCGGACGTAGTATACTCCGTCCCCTTAGTTGGGTAGACCAGGTTGCCCTGATAGACCAGTCTCACCGGAAAAAATACTTGACTTGCAGTTTTCTTTGCAACAATTTTCAGAACTGGTTTGCCATTGCCTACTTCCTAGGGCAAAGAGAGAGTGACTGGCCCTAGGTCATTCAGCTTTTTTTCTCCATAAAGCAGAACTGGAATGTACATTGTTCCCATTTTTTTAGCCCAGTGCTTTTAACCACTACATCAAACTGATTGTCATTTGAATTATTTAGATGGAAGAATACATTTCTATTCTCCCTAAAATAATTCTGGGCAAACAAGTAAAATGTCTTCCAGTTTCAAATCTGCTCCAAACAAGATAGGACCATAGTTTATTGTCCCATCTGGTATTATCTGGAAATCATTTCATCAATAAACAGAAGCCATGAAAATATACACTCAAGAAATAAATTCCTTTTAATACATCCAGCATCCACCTTTTTCCAGAGCTTCAAAGCATCAACTCATTCATGAAGCCTAATTTTCAGATACAGACTCTTTGTAGAAATTCAGTTGCACCTTGGGCTACAATTTGAAAGTCTGAATTAAATTCTCTATAATCTTATAATTCCATCCCACCCCTTACAGTTATGCATATATATGCTTGCTAATTCTTTGCTGTACTGGTTCCCACAATGCTTCACTTTGCTAATGGGTCTGTTTGTTTTTAAACAGATCTCCAACAATGTTCTGGAGCAGATTACTAATTTTGCATCAGGAACATCATACCATCTTCCACTAGCTCATCACATAGAATTTATCTTTGATCTAATGGAACCTGCTTTAAATATTAATGGACTTATTGACTTTGCTGTTCAGGTACCTGAAATGAAGTTTATATATACATATTTATTTAAACTATTTTATTCCAAGACCTTTTAAGAAAACTACAAAATATTTAAAACAATACTTTCAATAATTGGACAGAGACTTGCTAAGTTCCCCTCATTCCATTTTATTAATATGGAAGTCTCTCTCTCTCCTGCTGTTTTAAAACTCCTAGCCAGTTTTAAAGGAATAAATGCAATCCATAGAATGTTCACTTCCCAATCAGCAGAATTTTATTCTGCATGGACCACATTAGGATCTTATAAAATAATTACATGTTACAAGATAGAAGAAAAGAATTCATACCAAATTTAGCTGGCCAGCTTCAGACACTACAGCACTGGGCACCTGTGTCCATGGGGAGAGAGTGGGATCCAAAAAGGCAAAATAACAGTTGCAGCAGCATCCACTTTGCATGTTCATGTGTCATCAACCACATACAAATGTAGTGGGCTTTTTTTTTTGCCTCTTCCTGTGAATGCCAGTGATATTGTGATAGTGACTTTAACAATAAATTTGCAAATGCCAGTTTGCATGCATTCCAATAGCATGATAGCTTATTTCCATTCTCAGCTAAAATAAGGCAAAGTTTCTAGTACCTTTGTGAAGTGAAGGTACTTCACAAAGAGTAAAGGTTCTTCACGAAGAGTAAAGAGTAAAGGTTCTTCATGCTCTATCCAACTCCAGTAATAGAATTTTTTGTGCTAAGAAATATCTAAACCTAGAATTTGTTTCTGAGAGTTGAAGTATTTCAGATTCGCTTCACTTTTTGTATACTTTAATGATTAGAAAATCTTTTTTTGAAAGAGAACAAATAGAAGATATAGAACTTTGAGAGAAAGGTCAAAGACGTCTCAGATGAGGGAAGATCCTTGTGAATTATTCACTTGCTTGAGGATATTTATATTTCTGTTCAAAACCTATTACATTTTTAATGCATCTCTTTGAAGAAAAAGGGATTGCAACACTGTAAGAGCATTTATATATCACAGGAAGCCAGAATTAAGGCCTTCTAAGCTATAAGCAATGAGTATCAGTGTAGGAGTGTCAGATCAGTGTGATGATGCTTTCTGACTCCCAAGTGCTCATGGGAACATCTATACAATACTATAGATCCATAAAAATCCTTGTTATATGAAAGGCTTCAGCTGTGGTTTCTTGAACATGTCATTTAGATCAATAATTAAGTCGTCTTGTTCTTGGTTGAGGTAATATTCTAAATAAACTATGGATACAACTACAGTATATGTAAAAGAAGGCACTTCTTTTAGTGGATGTGATCAAATTAGTGTGCACTAAGGTACCTTTTGATTAGGATTTGATTAGGAAGCCAGATTTTTTACGACGTGAAACCACTCTATATCCACTTAAATAGTTCAGCATTGACAAACAACTACAATGCAATTCTGTGGCATTTAGATTTAGAGAGGAATCCTAAAGCGATATTTAACCTTTTATTTTAGCTGCTGAATGAGCTGAGTGTGGTGGAAGCTGAACTACTACTGAAGTCATCCAGCCTGGCAGGAAATTACACAACTGGACTGTGTGTTTGCATTGTAGCTGTGCTAAGGCATTATCATGCTTGCCTCATTTTGAATCCAGATCAAACTGCTCAGGTTTTTGAAGGGTTTGTAGTAGTAATGTTTTTCAAACACTACTTAGTTTTCTAATGTTAGTATGTTCAGTTTGTAATTAGGATGCAGTATTATTAGAGAGTTTGATGGGAAATTTAACACCTTTGTGTAATCAGAAAGGCAGAAACTTAATAGAATTAGAAATGCAAATACCATTATTTTCCCAATCTAAGATTTTAAAGTGCCTGAAATAGCCTTATCTATCAGCTAATGACTTCTTCCAAAAGTGATTTGAGAAGAAAGATCTGAATTCTAGTTTAATAGATACATTTACAATGTGTTGGACAGGATACATTTCCACATATATGAATTCTTGGTTTTATATAATTGAATTCTTTTTTGTGATTCTATAAATGTTATTTTTATTACTTTATTAGTCTTAAAAATAATATATATATATATATACTCAGATGTTCTTTTTATAACCAGATTAATGTTAGCCAAATTGATTGAAGAGACTGTGTGTTTTGTGAGTTGATTGACTTGCATATCAGCTATTATGGCTTAGAGAGTATCAAAATATTTGTAGTATAGACAGATCCATAACATAGCTAGGGTGGGTATACAGAACCTTGTTTTAGACTCGGGTTGTATCTAGTTTTAGAGTTGAGTTCCAGCAAGCCAAGATAAATCTAAAATTGAATTAAATAATAATTATTAAGTAATTATATACATTTAATTTCATTACTTCCTGTGCACTTGATTATTTCCGCTATCATCACTTTTACAGTTATAATTTGCTGGCAACCTTTGAAAAGGCTTTACAGTAGAGGGTCATAGATAGCTCCAGGCCCATAAGTTGCAAATTCTTCATCTGGTTTGTACACAGCTGTATTTCTAGAATTAAATATAAATATTATTCCCTGTCTTGGAAATTCAGAGTAGGTTTTAAGACCATATTCAACCCTATAGTTTTAAATCATGTGAAAGGACAGTACTGTGACTGACTTCTAATGTTTAATAATGAATTTATCTTTCTATAGATTATGTGGTGTGGTCAAACACATAGTCAACCCATCAGAATGCTCTTCCCCCGAAAGGTGTATTTTAGCCTACCTGTATGATCTCTATGGGTCCTGTAGCCATCTTAGAAGCAAATTTGGAGATCTTTTCAGGTTAGTAGTAACAACTTATACTTTGCTTTATATTTCAATTAACCTTCATGCAACAATCCTTCATCAGTCTGATATCTTTCAGATGTACTGGATCTATAGTTCTTTCTAAGATATGACAGAAACATTTCTGTCTGGCAATTGATACACCTATTCTGGTTCTGCTATGGATATTTTTATTCCATCCTTGTTTATCAATAGACTTTACAGTTAGAAGAAAGCAGTAAATGATTTTTTTAAAATAAATGGTTTAGAAAGAGATAGAATTTGGGAATTTTCTGTTTAATATTTTAGACATATTTTCTTGGACTTGAAAGTTTCCCCCAAAAGTTCCCTTCGGATTTCTTAGGATTTCAGTTCTAGAGATTTCCAGGCAAATTTCTTATTATGAATTATGAATTGTGAAACCTGTATACAACTCGGAGAAGGTAGTATAAGACATACACATTATTAAAGAAAAGGATTGCACAGTATCATAATAGATTTCAGTTAATATTTTACTTCAACCTTTTTCTGTTTTCTAATAGATTCACAAATAGGACCAGTTTCTCTGAGATGTTTGTCCATAAGTAAATGTATAGCTATCCTAATATTAATATGTAGCCATCCCACAGAAAATAATTCACTTCTGAAAAAGGGAATATGAAATAAGAAATTGCTTCTTGTGGTTTTGGCTTTGCGTCTGTGGACCACAATAGGGCAAGTCAATCTTACTTTTTAAAAATGGCTAAAGTCACCTCAACCTTATTTATTTATTTATTTATTTATTTTATTTCAAATTTATATACCGCACCTTCTCTCGAAAGACTCAGGGCGGTGTACAGCCAGATAAAAACATACAATACAAACATTAAAAAACAATTAAAAGGATATATATTAATTTGGCCCCAGTTTAAGATAACAAACCAATTAAAAATATGTTAAAAAATATGTTAAGCCAGCCCGGCTTGCTGGAAAAAGAAGGTTTTAAGGGCACGGCGGAAGGCACCGAAGTCTTGGATTCTCCTTATCTCTGGGGGCAGCTGATTCCAGAGGGTAGGTGCCCTCTGACTTCAATTTACATAGCTTTATTTCCATTAACTGACAACTCAATTATAAAAAGTCTCGTTATTCTGCTCTGAAGTTTTAATTACCTGCGAAAGTACTATTTTAATACCCCCCCCAACAATATATCAATGTATCAGAAGTGAACAGGTATATTGCTTTTGCTGTATCATACAGATTCGCTTTTCCAATAAGATTATGATGTACAGCTCAAAGTAAACATTTTATATTTTTTAAAATGTAGAATCTGATGATCTAATAAAAATATTTCAAATGAAGTTCTTACCTCTGTTTTCATTGAAGCATATGTTTTTTTTATACAATTCAGAAGTTAAAATGCTGTGACTTCCTATGTATTATTCATTTTTTTGATCTAAATTCCTTAAAAAAAAGGAAACTCATTTTGGAAATGAGTTATATTATCTACACTTTCTAAAGCTTCTGGTCATATGATGAAAAGCCACCCATGTTCTCATATTGCCTGCTTTGCTGTGTTAATACTACTTCTGCAAATCTCTTAAACCTTCCACTGTAGACAGGTTGCTTAAAGGAAACTTAAAAGTATTTCTTAAAAGTTTGCATGTATTGAGAAACCAAGTGTTGAGTTTTTCCTACTGCTTTAAAAAATGCACTAAAAATGTGTGAAAGGTAGTTATTATGGGTCTTTTAATTATTATTCACTTGTTTTAGTTCTAATTAGTCTGAAGGGACAAAGTATGTTTTATTTAGGGCAAAATTAATTCTTAGCACAGCTTCAAAGTCAAAGTCAACACTATGGTCCCAAATTATTTTGTGGCTTAAATGTCTCTGTCCCAAGTTTTTATATAACTGGGCAAATATTTCTTTTCTTCATCAGTCCACCATTATTATCATGCCATCAGTGGTATCCCCTATTTTCTACTATGTAAGATAACCAGCCCTGAAATTTAATGAATGTATAATAATGGTTTTCAGATCTTTCCTGTTTCTTTCTCTATTGCTTTATTGGGCTTTTAAATTACAGGGATTGAAACAAATGCTATAAATGTTAGTGTCTTCACAAAAAAAAAATGATGAAAAGCAAGTCAGAACTGTTGTATGTTGAAAAGACTAAAAGTATTGATTCTATATCTGGAGAAAAGTTAATGTATCTATCCAATTTGCTTATGGAATAGCAGTGTGACTTCTTTTTTATATAGGTGAAGAATGTGTTTGTACCTGAAAATTAAAAGAATGACATTATCATGCATTGGAATGTTGCTGTTTGTTGGCTTATTGAGAGATGTATGAATGTGAAAAAGACTTATGATTGTTGATTCAGACAAAGTGTATTATTATGTAAATATGTTTGAATTGTGTTCAGTTATTAAGGCTGATAGCTGAATATTTCTGAGAATAACTGGAATATTTAGAAAGTGGTTCAATATGGAACAGGAAGTAAGATAAGGGTGTATGATGTCTTTTTCATTGTATAGTATATTCTTGAAGTAGCTGGATACCCGTGCTTGGCTATGAAACTGTGTGATCAGGCTTGATAAATAGACACTTACAGCTTGAAAATTAATGAATAGTTACGATCGGCCTCTCCTCTCCCCTTCTCTCCCCCAGCCTTGCCCCACAGAAGCCTCCCCTATCCTATCCCCTTCTCTCCCTCAGGCTTGCCCCACAGAAGCCTCTCCTATACTATCCCCTTCTCTTCCCGAGGGTTGCCCCACAGAAGCCTCCCCTATCCTATCCCCTGGTTGCTGCTGTGAAAGTGAAACTGAAAGTGAAACTCCTGTCCTCTGCTTGTGTTTTGCATTTGGAACAGATTTCTTTTGAGGTGAGGAGGGGCAGTAGAACTCCTTAGCATCAGAGCGTGTTAATCATAATATAGGAAATACTAATGCTCTGATGGTCATTTTGAAAAATCCTTTCTTAGTGAGCATCTAGAAGCCAAGAGGAACATATGTGGCAAATTTCAAGTTTGTAGGCTGTACAGTTCTGGAGATTTCCTGATTATAGCATGAGTTGTTTTCGCTTTTATATATAGAGAGTAAAGGTAGACAAAATGTTGGTGGATATTCTAGAGGTGTTTGGAAACATCCATATTTGTTTACTCAGTATGCAATTGAGTTCATGCTGTTGTTTGATAACCCAAATGATTTGTAGTGAATATTATGCTTCAACAAGGTTTATGGATCTAAAAATTAATCTATCATAGATAAAGGTAGTTTTGTTTGACCTAGAAAATTAAACAAACAATTAAACATTATACATAAATGGCAGAAAGCTAAAACAAATAGATGGATTGTGTACCGTTTTATGTGTACCATTGGGGAAAATGACAAAGTCAGTTTTAGGCGTGTTTTCATACAGTGTCCAAATGCTAGTAGAAATGTAGTGGATAGTAATTGGTCTGTTGAAAGGAATAGATATTTATTAGAATAAATGCAAATAGCTGTGTTTCTGCCAACTTTATTATAGGAAAGTGAGAATTTGGCAAAGGCAGTGGGGATGAGTTGTTTAGGAAGTGTGTGTCGTAAAAGAAGAGATAGGGTCAATAATGCTGAATGAATGTGGACTAAAAACAAAGATTAGTGACTAATATGAAACAGGTCGTGGAGATCTGGTAACAGAAAAGAATAAATAAGGATCAATTATTAAACAAATATGCTCATTTATTGAAAATGATGATATGGTTGTCCATCTTGTAATATACAATTCTTGGCATATAATAGCAGTACTAAAAATACAACAATACAACAATGAACGAAAAAAAGAAAAAGAAAAAAAGAAAAAACAGGCACCCAGTCCAACAGCTATAGCCAGTCATCTACACAATCGCACAGGACTGAACCTTACTATCCAAGCCATAGATGTCAGATTGTGCACCAGCTGTGTATGTGGAAGTGTATGCCATTGAGAGTCAAAGATAACATGTCAGCCGGACCAATGGCTAAACCCAAAACCATTTTTGTTTGCTAGTCAGAGCCAGTTCCTTTTGACCTAGACCCCACAGCTTCCAGGCACTGGATCAACCCTGAAATGGTGTCATTTGCCCTGCCAAGAGTAGATATCTGCATACTGCATACTGATTATACCTAACTCTGTACTGTTGTATGATCTTACTGAGCAATTTCTTGTAGATATTAACAAGGAGTGGTGAGAACCCCAAAGGCTAAGGCAACCTCCTACATAGGGCTGGATCCTTCTTCTCCTACCAATTGGTAGTGGCCACAGAGGAAGGAGGAGGACCTTTGCAGAAAAGGGCCTTTGACATTTTTTGTTGTCAGTTCAGAAAGATACCATTGTTGATGGTACTGAAAGCCGGCATGTCAGTTGCACCATCTCCATCTCAAGCCCTCCAAAGGCCATCCACAATCACAATCATTGTTCTCTCCTTATGATATTTTAGCCTGAATCCAGATTAAAAAGGGTTTAGATTATTCATCCAGATCTGTATAGCTGAAACCAATTTTTTTCTCAACAATCTTCCATAAAAAGAGAAGATTAAAGACTAGATATTTGTGTTTTGCAATACAGTTGAGTCCAAGGATAGCCTCTTAAGAAGGGGGTGTGCCACCTTAGGATATATGAAGGTGAAAAGAAGGATGGAGATAATCAAAAAGTGACTAAAATTTAAAAGAATAAAATACAATATATGAAGCAATGTATGGATGATTCACAAAGATAGATAACAGTGAGAAGGTGTTAATATGAACTAGTTTTAGCTAGTTGTCTTGTACCTTTAACTTTTTTGGTCTTACTGCTTTTTAATCCTCTTCTGTGCTCTACTTAATGTTAGTAATCCTAAAATCCTAAAAGGGAATAGTATATGTGGTGTTCTATATGTGTGTATATATGGTTTATGTTCCCTTTTCCAGTGATCGAGAAACATTCTCTGTGCTTATACAGAGATATGCCTGTTTCAAATCATTAATGTTTTAAAACTCTCTCTTTGCATCACTGCCACGTATTACAGTACTGTGAGAGTTCTGTTATACATAGTATACACAGAGTAATGGATAAGTTTCCTCCTGAGTTCTGGAATGAGAACTTTATAGAGAATTATACCATTATTTTATGGTCTTTAGCATCACAGCACGGATGTTTTGGAATCACAAGAAACGACTAATCTGTCTGCTTTCAAAAAATGTGTTGTAGACCAGGGTGGAAAAAGTAAAAGCTTGAAAAAATAAATAAAAAGATTGGTATGTGTTTATAAGCATCGGAATAATGTCACCCCATTTGGAATGCACTTTGAATCATACAGCTGCGTTTAGAATAAACATTTAACCAAGAATATTTCTGGAATTGCCAGATGTTAAGTAGGATCTGTAAAGGACTTCAAGGGGTCTTTTAAATATCCAGGGCTGAACGTTCATTTGAGATTGATGCTGATGTGGTTCACCCAATATATCTGGCATGGGGAAATCTCCATTCTTTTTCCAAAACCTCTACAGCAAGATTTTGACTGCATTTGCTGCCTCTCTTATTTCTAGTATGACAATGTCCAAGATGTTTGCCAGAGAGGATACAAAGCAGATAGACAATTTGATTTATGGAATCATACCCCAGCCATGTAGTCATACAATCCTTTGCTATTTGATTTAGGTATATTAGCTATGGATTCCCCCCCCCCTCCGAATTAATATGGGTCATATATATGTTTTTTTCCTGCTTTTGAACTTGCTGTTGAAAAGTCTTCTAACATTTTTCCCTTGTTGTGTCATCTTAATCCATCACTCAAGAATTGACCAGGATTTACTTGGTTTTGAGACCCATTGTTATTCATTTTTAGTAGACAATATACTGCAAGTGATCTGTTGGGAAGAAGGTCACGCAATTGGCAAGCGAGTATGTGAAGCTCCATTTGCGCAAGTGGCACATGCGTGAAACTATCCTCTCCCCACTTGCCACTGCTGCTGCTGCTGGTGGTCCATGGAGCTGGAAAGGTTGGGGACCAATGATATACCTTTTCAATCATGCAGTTTTGGCTGGTTCAACTATGTATTTTGTGATCTCTTTGAAAACTGGAATTTCAATTCTTCTCAGTTATTTTATATGTATAATGCTTTAGGGGCAAGTGTTGCAAAGTAAATTGTACTCATTACACATTACTGTACACAGTATTCATTAGCTGCATAACTTTGTTTTGTATGAAATTGTTGTTTTCCTTGCTTGATTCTTTGTTTCCTTTCCTTTTTTTTAGTAGTGCCTGTTCAAAGGTAAAGCAGACCATATATAGCAATGTTCAACCTTCAAATTCCAATTTGTTATGGGATCCTGAATTCATGTTGGATTTTATTGAGAATCCCTCCATTCGCAGCCTTAAGTATTCAATGTTGGGCAAGATTCTGAGTGACAATGCACCAAGTCGCTATAGCTTTGTGTGTAATGCACTAATGAATGTCTGCATGGGCCATCAAGATGCAGACAGGTAAGACATACAGCTTCTTATTTAGGCAACTTTCACTAGCACTTACCCATTGGGGTCTGCAATGGGATCAAAACAAGAAAATTAGATAAAACTATGCAAAACTAGATGTAATTCTTTCATTTGTCATTGCATTTGTACATACAAGAAGTGGGGCATACACCATAATCTGACATCTTGCTCTTGTCCTTCATTGATGATTATCAGCAGTTTTTCCTGCCATGGACTCCCTTCCTTAATCTCTGACGTTATAAGATGTGCTGACAATACTTCCTAAGAGAATACAGCAAGAACAAAATTGCACATGAATAGTTTGACATAGGAATTCAATCCTCTAAATTTTATTTCAAATATTTAAAAAATGATGAAAGCAGACTGATTGGGCTAAGAGATTGCACCTCATTGGCTGTACCAGCTGCAGGGTTTGATAGTTGGGAGCACTGTGCTATGTGGTTCTCTCTCAGAGGCTGAGTCCAGTCAGTGTTGACAATGGAGGGAGAATCGGTCATGCCCTTGGCCCCTGTAATGGTATATGAGAATGGCTTTAGGAAACAAAAGAGCTGCAGCCTAGACAACCATCAGGCAAACAGTATCTCAGCCCAGAGAAGGAAGTGTCTCCGAAGGAACCCCTAGAGATCTAGTTTTCTGGAAAGTAAAAGCAAAGAAAGAAGTGTTTGCAATGTTTGTTAGTGTAATGTTATAATATATGTATTGCTAGTACTCATGGTTTGTGCTTCTTGTCTGGACCACCCCAAAGGGCTGACAGGTCTTCATGGAGAGTGCCCAGGACTCTGTTCCTTTCTCTTTAATAGCTACATGAAACAATTGGGTGAGTCCATCAGTCAGTTTGGGTTCTGATATCATTAATATGTGTATGTACACTTCAACTTCAGGCCACCCAAGTGATGCTTCAATGTTTTGTCCCAGTGCCAAGTTTTGCAGCTTAGTCCTGCCAAGGCTAAATTGCTGTGGATTATTTTGGCCCCTGGATCTGGGGATTTTCCATCTTTATTCTTGGATAGGGTTCCCCTTCCCACATTCAACACTGCTGCACAATCTAAGGACTGTATTGGACTCACAGCTTCTGTTTCAATGGCAAGGACACCTGTGGCTAAGAAGATCTTTGCACAACTTCAGCTTTATCTGGTCTGCTAGTTGTGCCTATTCCTGAATCAGCAGGTCCTTTAGTCAGTTATTCATGTCCTAATCATTCACAATTAGGCTCTTGTAATGCATTGTAATGGGGCTGCCCTTGAAGACCACTTAGAAGCTGCAGCTAATTCAGAATGCAGCAGTGCAAGTAGACACCCATGTGATACTATTCCAAGCTGAACTGATTGCCAATAGCTTCTGAATATAGTTCAGGGTGCTATTTATCTCCAATAAAGCCCTTCAAAGCATAGGTCCAGGATATCTCCTGTGGTCTCTGCCCATTTGATATGCATTGGTTTCCTCAATTAAATGATGCCATTTATTGGGGACCAGAAGGTATGACTTCTCTGTCATGGTATCTGCCATCTGGAATGATATTCCCCGAGAGATGTTTATATCCCACTCTGATGGTGTTGTTGTTACACAAGTCTTTAAAAACCTGGCTCTTCTCCCAGGACTTAGAATAGGATGTTTGTGAAGCTCTGGCTGGTTGGTTGTACATTTTGTCCAGATGTTTAGGTTCTTTTGTTTTCCTATTTTAAATGTAAGTTGCACAGAGTTATTCTGGAGTCAAGGTGGGTTCTAAATCTACCAAATAAATAAATACATAAGTAATAGTTTTGACATTCCTTCCTCCAAATTCTAAATTTTGTAATTATGCTACTATTACAGTATAATATAATGGTACATTTGCTTTTTCTACATAAATATCTTTTTGAAGGAAAATCATGCATGGAGAATGTCCCTGATGATGTAAAGCTTTCCAACAATTTCATCACTGACTGGGTCCATAAATTGCCCTAAATCCTAATTTGTGTGCTTTAGCTAACCATGAGGAAGGAACCCAGCATGTATTATGGCTTAACTTGATATGTGAAGCCAATCACTATAAATCATTCAACCAGCATTGTTAAAATAAAACTGTGTCTTAGCATACTGCTAAGAAATTGATATACAACAGATGTTAGAAATTGCATTTTTACCTAAAGCTCATGTATCTTCCTGTAAAGGTACTATGGCACTATTGCACTAAAGGTACTATTGGAAGATATCAGATTGTCCAGCAACATTGCAATTTCTTGAATTTCAGATACCAACATTTCTAACTCTGAAAATTGTTAGATAATCCATCTATTTGATAATTGAGTCATAATATTTTAAGAAGACTCTTTTAAATAGCTTATACCCAGAATTAATTTAAATCATATATTTTAACTCCCTATATTTTACATTGACCCAAGTATAGAGTGATTTTTCTCTTCTCCTTCATTACACATTTATTTTATCTAAATGTGTTAATAAAAAGAAAGTGTGTTTGGTTGCAGACCATTGGATACAGCAGATATTTGACTGCCATAAAACTGTTACATTTTACTTTGTTAGCCTGATTTTTTTTCAAAAAAATTTTGTCTCCTAGAATTAATGATATTGCCAACTTGTGTGCAGAATTAACTGCTTGCTGTACAGTCCTAAGTTCAGAGTGGTTAGGAGTCTTGAAAGCCCTTTGCTGTTCTTCAAACCATGTCTGGGGATTTAATGATCTTCTCTGCAGCGTGGATGTAAGTGCAAAAGATGCACTTAAAACGATAAGTCTGATTTTTATTTTGCATGGTATTTGTAGATTTCTTGTATAATAACAAGGCAGATAATTCTTTGATATTATGCTTCTTACACGTAACACAATATTACTGTGTTTCCCTGAAAATAAGACCATGTCTTATATTTTTTTGAACCCTGAAATAAGCACTTGGCCTTATTGCCATGCACTCAAAAGCCTGATTGGGCTTATTATCAGGGGATATTTTATTTTGGGGGAAACAGGGTAGTTGTTAAATTACACGAGTCATTCCTGAAACCTGCTGGGTAACAGTCTATCCTCCATATTAATCTACCCAGGCCTCGTGCTCTGGAGAGGACACTCCAGCTTTGCATACAGCATTGAAACAACACGGGAAGTGGCAGTTACTGGTTTTAAGTCTTTGCTTGATTGGCGTAGAGCGTGATGCCAGGGGCCACTTTCGTTGGTGGGGGGATTGCCACTCTCGAATTGGCCTTTTTAGTCACACTAGATGCTCTTTTAGGACTTCTTTCCAGAGCACGATACCATAGTCTCTTGAGACTGGAGGATGCCAATGAACCATTCCTGAAATGTTCTGCATTTTCCACTGGTTTCATGAGAAATTTCAGGAAAGATTCTACCTGATACCAGAGTATAAGGCAGGGGTGTCAAATTGGAGGCCCATGGGCCAGATGTGTCCCATGCAGGCCATGCCCAGCCCAGCTCCACAAAGGGAAAAACCATCGCGATACCTCACATGATGGAAACATGACCAGAGATGGGTTTCAGCAGGTTCTGACCAGTTCTGGAGAACTGGTAGCAGAAATTTTGAGTAGTTCAGAGAACCTGTAAATACCCCCTCTGACTGGCCCTGCCCCCATCTATTCTCTGCCTCCTGAGTCCCAGCTGATTGGGAGGAAATGGGGATTTTGCAGTATCCTTCCCCTGGAGTGGGGTAGGAATGGAGATTTTGCAGTATTCTTCCCCTGCCATGCCCACCAAGCCCGCCCACCGAGCCATGCCACACCCATCAAGCCATACCCACAGAACCAGTAGTAAAATTTTTTGAAACCCATCACTGAACATGACGCAGTGAGTTTGACATCCATGGTATAAGGGAAAGCAGTAATTTGAAAAATCTTCAACTGTTCATTGAAGTCCAAGGACTTTTCTCTATAGAACTTTTTAAACAATGAATTAATTAACTTTTAATAGAATAGTGGAATTAATAAAGTTGAACTGAAATTAGGGTAGCATTTTATGAATACTTTTATTCTTCTGGTTTGGGGGATAATTCCCCATTGACAAGATAACTGAATCAAGGTATCTCGTCTTGGCATAATGTTATAATAAAGCCATTTCAGTGCAGTAGAACAAGTATAGTCTGGTGGCAGCTGGATGTATCTACTTCTCGTGTTAATTGTGATGTAAATTACCTTTGCTGCTGAACACTGTTACTTTTGCCCCGAGTTGTATTACCTCTGTACATCAATGGTGACTTCACACTTTCAGACCTCTGACTTGCTGGGATCAAAGCAAGTTCAAAACCAGCAACTGATATATTGTGGCACAGAAGGGAAGGGTAAATCAAATCAATAGAAAGAAATAGAAAACCATACAAAAGAAAACCATACTTCTACAAAATTAGATCCATGTTAAAAATATCATGTTTCTGTACTATCAAGTGAAACAAACAGAAATGTTGACCCTGGGTTTTTCTTTTTCTTTTTCCTTTAAGGTGAGTGATCTTTCATTCCATGATTCGTTGGCTACCTTTGTTGCAATACTGATAGCTCGTCAATGTTTTTTCCTTGAGGATGTTGTACAACACGTAGCTCTTCCTTCTTTACTTACAGCAGGTGAGGTTTCAATGTTTATTAAAACAATAAAAGTCACCACTTCTTGGGGAGAAAGATTTGTTAAGATTGTTTGTAGAACAATCCATTTGTTCACTAACTATCTCTTTGTGCTAGAAATCGAAGCATTTTATCTTTTTTTACATTTATAAATTGAACATATTTTTTCACTATTTTTTTATCTGAGATGTTCTATTACTGCCATCAAATACTAATTTTGCTTTGGGTTTTGTTATAGTGTGTTGCACAGCTGTTGCAAGTTGTTTCTTTTGAATTTTTATAAATTCATCTGAACTTAGATCTTGCATTATGTCTACTTGAAACCGCTTCTTAAAGTCTCACAAATTCATATTTGGCTTTTTAAATACTTTTTACATATCTATTCTGTATTTTCCAGTTCCTCCATTGTTATTTCCCATAATATTTCCTTATTGTTACATCCAATGTTCGTGTGTTTTTACAAATCATATTTCTTCAATCATATATTTCACATCTTTCATTTTTCTTCATAAATTGTCTTGTCAGTATCTATCAAATCTTCAAAATGCATTCAAAATGTTAAATAATAGTTTAAATATTTTCTTATTCCATACAAAGGTGAAATATTAAGCTGGAAAAATAAATAACTAAACAGAATTAAAATATATTTATGAAAAAAGTATTTATAAAAAAACCTTTTATTTTGTGGAACATTTGATTTAGGAAGAATTTTATGTGAAAGCCTTATATATATATATTTTGTTTTATTCAAATGTTTAAAATCAGTTTTAAGGGTTTTTTTCAGTATTTCATTGTATTGACGATGACAATTTAATTTTCTATGATATAATGCTAAAGTGGTACCCTTTTCTTAGCTTGTGGAGATCCAGATGCTGAGCCAGGGGCAAGGGTGACTTGCCGACTTCTTTTACATCTCTTCCAAACACCCAAGATTTCCCTACTGTCAAATGGTAAGAACTCCAAATTCATTTCCTCTTTTAAACTACAATAGTTTTTGTGCCACTGAAGCAGAAATCAGTATTCCTAAAGCATATTGTTTTCTTTTTATATAGAAAAATGTTTTCCAGGAATTCGGTCATCTTGTGATCGCCGCCTTTTAAGTGCTGCTCACAACAGCATAGAAGTGGGAGCAGTATTTGCTGTTTTGAAAGCAATTCTTATGCTTGGTATGATCATGCTTTAAAGTTCTTCATATACGTGTTTACTTTGAAGCTAGGCATATGGTCCTCAGAGGGATAGAGAATATTGGCCAAGTGTGATTGGATACACAAAGAATTTGTCTCTGGTACATAAGGTCTGAGTGTATACAAATATACAGTATACAAACAAACATAAGCTCTCAGTGTACATACAAACAATAAAGTGATAAATCATAACAATCATAAAAAACAAACAACAAAGTTATAAATAATAAGATAACCAATAGGAGAAGGTAATAGGAAAGATGAGAAGGATAATAGCAATATAGCCCATATATTTACTAATATAGCTAAATATCCTTAGGCAGGAGTCAGTGTTGGGGAATTAGATGTTCAGCAGAGTAATGGCAAGGCAACAAGTTTGTGTTTAATTGTTTGGGCTTGCAATGGGATTTACTTCCAGATATACATTTGGATATTTACTGAAAACCTGATAGATTATAAACTTGAAACTTTTCTAGGAAGTGAATCACAGTGCCAGAAACATCTTCCAGGATGAATCATAGGTTAATAAAAGTACATATGGAAGCTAGTACAGGGTACTGTATGAGATGATCTGGAAGGTACTGGTTAAAATATTGGACAGGTGGGCAGGCAGAGCTGGGGGGAGTTAAATGTGTCATCAGCTTAGAGTCCTTACCTTGCCACAAATGATCCTAGTCCAGCCCCCCAAATTCTGTTGACCCTAATCTAGCGCCAATTTAGTGCTAACCGTTAGTTGATTAGATTCTTGTGTATAAGCCTAAATAAGTCTTCTGTGCTTCAACCTCCAATCAGGTATGGTCCCTATCCTTTGCACTTGACACGGGCCAATAGAGTCCAGGTTGAACCCCACTTGCCCACAGATCTCAGTGTTGACTTTGGGCAAATCACTACCTCTCAGCTCAACCTAAGAATTACGTTGTTGTACTGGGTAAAAACAAAGATCCATTTACCTTTAAGCTCCTAGAAAAAAAGACAGGATGTAAAATTAAATAGCTAAATAACATAATGTCTACCAATCAGTATTCTTCCTCTTCAGTAATATAAATTCACCTTGGTGTTGTATGGCATTGTTTCTTATTTGCTTTAACATAAAATTTAAAAATGTTTATCTTACATACTTGTAAGAACTCTAGGGTGGTAGCAAATTATATCATACTATAGTACCGTATTTTCCGGCGTATAAGACGACTTTTTAACACATGAAAATCTTCTCAAAAGTCAGGGGTCGTCTTATACGCCGGGTGTCATTTTCCTGTAACCAGGCAGACGAGCCCGAAAGGCTCTGACGCGCCTTAAATGGCTCTGGTGATCCAAGCTCTGATGATCTGCTAATCAGGCAACTCAGCTGGGATCGCCAGAGCCCTGTAAAAGGAAAAAAGTTTTCCCCTTCCAGCTTGCTTACCTTAGCTGCTAATTGCAACGCTTGCCTTGCTTTGCTTGCCTGTATTCATTCCATCAGCAAGCCACTCCCTGCCTGCAATCAAGCAGGCAGGGAGTTGTGGACTTCAACTCCTAGAATTCCTCAGCCAGCAAAACAAAGCTGGCTGAGGAATTCTGGGAGTTGAAGTCTACAAGTCTTAAAGTTGCCAAGGTTGGAGACCCCTGTTCTATTGGGTAAGTTTTTTAAATTTAGCTTTCATATAAAAATAAAAATAAAATAAATAAAATAATATTTGTGTAGCTTTCTGAGATTTAGTGTGTTTCTGTAGTGTTTCACTCTAACTACACAAACACACAAAATCTCACAAAGCTGTATGTGGAATTTTGTGCGTGTAAAGTGTAAAAGTTGGGGTTTTGGGCTTTTTGTGGCTGTGTGAGGTTCCTGCTTGTTGCAGGGGCCATTTTGGGTCTAGCACAGCTGCTTTTACATTGTGGGTGAGCCAGTTGTGTTGTGTGTGTAAAATGTGAAAGTTGTTTTTTGGGGGATTTTTGTGGCTGTGTGAGGCTCCTGCTTGTTGCAGGGGCCATTTTGGGTCTAACACAGCTGTTTTTACATTGTGGGTGAGCCAGTTGATGTTTTTTAATTTTTATTTGGTGTGCGTTGGAAGAGAGATAGTTTTATATGGCGAGTATAGCCCAAACCCTATATTTTAACAGGAAAAGTCGGGGGTCGTCTTATATGGCCAGTCGTCTTATACGCCGGAAAATTCGGTATATGTAATTGAAGAAATGTTCTCTTTTCTAAAAGAGTAACCAGACATCCTCATATATTAAAATAATATACCAAGAACTTCTAGAACTGGAAGTAGCATTAAGTAAAAATAAATTAAGAGGGCACTTAGGTGAAAGTCAAACTATATTAAAGGACTAATACACATTTTCATCTTTTTTTTTTACTGTTCCTACAATATAGGTGATGCTGAAATTGGAAGCAACAATATTCCCTCCTTGAAAAATTCTGATTACTCAGTACAAAGATTATTGGGAGATCTAAATGATGATGAGATATGGGAAGCTACCTCACAGTCTTTGTATGGAAAAACCATTTCCATAGAAACTGCTACTCTCAGTGAATATGCTAGATATGTACTAAGAAGCATTTGTCAGCAGGTAACACTGGTTTCATTTTCCTTTATTATTGTGTACATAGATATAATTTTGGAAAAGTGACATTATTGCCATACTCCAGGGATTGTGAAAGTTGGTGACTGCAGGCTTCCTGTGGTGTGCATAGGTCTGCACCACAGTGGTTCACACCACTGAAATTGAAGCCGTTACCCTTGCCAGTACTGTATATTCTAGTAAGTGTAAATAGGATCAATGTGGAGTAACTGTTGGAGTAGAATCAAAGACAATCAAGAGATTGGTTTCTAATCTCTACTCGGCCATGTCCAGTCTCTATCTTAAAGCCTATACTGGAGCTAAGAGTATTATTATGATAAAATGCCAGTGACATATGCATTTTAACTCTTGCAAAGAAAAGGTGAGATATGAATACATTACATGTAATAACTACAATACTGAAAAGCGGTATTTTATTCAAAATAATTTCAAATCATGTATACGGTAGAAATGACATCTACAATATTTGTGTTCAAGTCAGATCTTCAGTACACGTATTGAAGCTACAGTGCAAGATGAAATTAGACTCATTTTTTTGTCATAAAGATGTAATAGCTAATATGAATTTCATTCTTTTTGAAAAATACTGTGTTTTTGTTATACACTCGAGTTACATTCAAGTTAAACATTTAAGTTTGGCTTTGACTTTTGCATTGATGCTTATTCTCCATCTAATTCAGGGGTCTCCAATCTTGGCAACTTTAAAACTTGTGGACTTCAACTCCCAGAATTCCTCAGTCAGCAAAGCAAAGCTGGCTGAGGAATTCTGGGAGTTGAAGTCCACAAATTTTAAATTTGCCAAGATTGGAGACCCCTGATCTAATTCTTTTGGTAGGAATGGGTGGGGGAACACTGCTTGAAAGAACCTGAGAGGCTATGTACCGACAAAGATCTTATCCTGGATCCAGTTCTCTCCAACAAACAAGCACAGAAATTGTTGCAGCTTATCTGTTACCCTCACAGTATTAAAGAATGCACAGAAGGGGACAACAATCCTCAGAGACAACATATCAAGCGCATTCTTCAGGTAACCCCATTTAAAATGAAATTATTTAAGTTTAGATTAAAAAAAAAGTTTGATTTGCTTTTTTCATTGCATTATTATTGCTTACTTTTTTCTAAGTGAAGTAAATATTTTGAATATTGTTTCATAATTATTGATAGCACTTAGATTTATTTACTGCTTCATAGTGCTTTACAGCACTCTGTAGTTTTACACATTTTACAGAGTCAGCATATTGCGCCCATCAATCTGGGTCCTTGTCTCTTACCAATGTCGGAAGGATGGAGGGCTGAGTCAACTTTGAGCCCATTAGGACCAAACTCCAGGCCGTGGACAGTTAGCCTGCAATACTGCATTCTAACCACTGCACCATAACCAAATGTTAAACAGTGCACAATTATAAAGATGGAATAATTGATTCATAGAATGGAATCAATTCTAATTGATTGGGTATTATCTAATCAAATTGCCTCAGTTTGAGAATCTGTTACTATAGACTTCCTGACCATCACGGTCTGGCCTCTATTTAAATATTTCTTATATTTAGGACAATTGTAGGACAATCTTCTACCAATTTTTGGTTATTGTTTTTTGGATGCAATTAAATTTGTCAGTGTCTTTGCTAAACTTTTAATGCTCAGAACTATACACTGTATTCTAGAAATTGCCTGATATAATATTGCTATTGGAGAAGGATAGCTGCATTATACTATTGTTGTGATCAGGGGTGAAATGCTCCTGGTTCAGACCGGATCGCCCGATCCGGTAGCGATGGCGGTGGGTGGTTCGGAGAACTGGTAGCAAAAATCCCTGCCCCCTCCTATGCCCAGCTGAGCCGCGCAATCATCAGAGGCTTTTTTTTAATTTTTAAAAGCATTTTTTCTACAACCTCTTCGGCCAAAAAAATGCTTTTAGAAATAAAAAAAAGCCTCTGATGATTGTGTGGCTCAGCTGGGATCGTCAGAGGCTTTTAAAAGCATTTTTTCTACAACCTCTTCGAAGAGGTTGTAGAAAAAATGCTTTTAAAAGTGTCTAACCATCCCAGCTGAGTTGCCTGATCGTCAGAGGCTTTTTTTGTTTTAAAAGTAAAAAAAAAAAAATTGGTCACTTCCACCCAGTCACATTAACCCCCCCCACCAAGCCACGCCCACAGAACCAGTAGTAACAAATTTTACATTTCACCACTGGTTGTGATGCAGGCTGTGATTCATCTTTTACTCATGTAATATGGTCTACAATTATCCTCAGATGCATCATGGATCAAGTTGGAAAACATTGAGTAGCATACTATTACAAAGCTGTCTTTTAGGCCCAGTGCTATTCCATCTGACTGGGTGGCTCAGTGGCTAAGACACTGAGCTTGTTGATCAGAAAGATTGGTGGTTCGTGAGCAGGGGGTTGGACTAATGACCTCCAAGGTCCCTTCCAACTCTGTTACTGTTACATATTTATACATAACTTGGATTAAGAAATAAAGATAAGATCATCACTTCTACAGGGGTCACAGAGATGGAGGGGAAAACAAACAACAATTTGACAACAGTATACAACTCAAGAGAATCATAAAAGATTGAAACAATTAGAAGAAACTAGCAAGTGGAATTTTCACAGAGACAAATGCAAAGTCCTAGATTAGAATATGGAAACTCAAAGGCATATCTACATGCCTTTGGCATTCCCATTGTTAAACTAGATTTGAACGGAAGACAAACTTTGATCATTGCTATAAGGTTATATTCCTCTTCTGCAGCCCCATTTTCTTAATTTAATCCATCCACAGGATTCTGCCAGCAGGAATAAACAAAATTAGCTGCATCCAATATACATTTATAAAAATTTTGTTCATCTGACATAATAAAAACATACATCAACTTTATTAATGAAAATAATAATTTTAGAAATGTTATGAAGAAAAATTTTCTCCTCCATTTTTTTGATCCAGAATATAGACCAGTGGACTCTTAGACAGTCATGGCTGGAACTTCAGCTAATGATCAAACAGTGTCTGAAGGAACCTGTAAGTATTTCTTCCTTTCTTTTTAATTAATCATGTATCTTTACAGAATAACTTAGTGTATGAGCAAACATAACATGAATGCGCTAGTTTACTTATGTTTTACTGTAGGGTTCTGGGTCTGTGGCTGAAATGAACAGCTTGTTGGATAATATTGCAAAGGCGACAATAGAAGTGTTTCAGCAATCCGCTGATCTAAACAATAACTCTTCTAACTCTGGTATAGGCCTCTTCAATCCAAACTCTCTTGGAAATGCTGACACACATATTACAAGGCAGAACTGTAAAAAGACATTCCTAAGGTAATGTAATCAATCTGAATTGGAAACGATGAAATTGTGTGCACTTTTTTAAAAATAGAAGCTCTTGAGAGTGGTCTACTCACAAAGACTGCTGCTGAATAATTGTGGTTTTAACTCTGAGAAATATAGTGTGCTGAACCAGAAATCTTCACACAACACTAATTTCTTCTGCATGCAAAAACTATTTCCTCCAAAGAGTACCTGGGCATGCAAGAATGCCTTCATTCTCTTGATTGTTTACTAAATACAGACTAAAGAAGATAAACACAATGTTAGCTGCAGGCTAAATAAATACTTTGAGTCAATGAATTAAGAATTTGACACCATAATCTTTCTCTGATTTAGAAATAAAATGGTTTGTTGAAATTAATAAAATTTCATTTTAAAAGAACATAAGTTTCAAATTAGACCTGACTCCTTGGTGAACTCTACTTTTTTTTTAACTTTAAGTTAACTTTAAATAATTGTTAGTTTAAGATGAGATATAGTTTCTTTATTTTTCATTTCTAACAAGTTGATTCTTAATGGGAAGAAATAAGAAATTTCTATCTAAGCAGACTACATCCAGAGTGTTAGATTAGGAATGCTAAATAATACTTAGTCAAACTGAATTTAATTCACTCACTCATTCACTCACTCATTTACTCATTCAGTCATTCAATTTCCCATCTCAATCAATGCCTCTGGACAGCTTAAAATTGAAAAATTAGTTGTAAACTATTACCGTGTTTTCCCGAAAATAAGACCCTGTCTTATATTTTTTTGAACCATGAAATAAGTACTTGGCCTTATTTTCAGGGAGGTCTTATTATTTTGGGGCACATGGTGCAAGAAGGGGCTCCTCTTGCTCTCTTACCTGATTTCCAGCTTTGTCTCCCTAACCCTAACCAGAGGAAATGGCGGGGACTGGCAGCACATGCGTTTAAATATTTTTGGGGAGGGCTTATTTTGGGGGAGGGTATTTTCAGGGGGGGTTATTTTAGTGCATGCGCTCAAAAGCCCAATTGGGCTTATTATGAGGGAATGTCTTATTTTTGGAGAAACAGGGTAATACCCTATCCAGTATATATATGTTGCCTTTCTTCCCAAGGCATAAAGTGGCATACATAGCATTCTCTCTTTTAGTTTTTTCTTTTCAAAACAAAACATGACTGGCCAAAATCATACAGTGAACATCCACCATGGCTGAGGGTTAACTTGGACCTGACTCTTCCCACTGCTATTCTAACACCTACATACCTTATACCATACCAGTTCTCAGTTTAATCTAAGATTTATTCAATTCTTATTTAACCTTTATTTATAACCCTATGGGGTTCTGAACCTTTCCGGTTGTGGTGTCCATTTGGGAAGCAGTTCCAGGGAGGGAGAGGGCCTAGGATGATGCTGCAGGAAGATGTTCTCATGTTTCTTTCTGGTGCGAAGCCAGCTCACCCTCCTGTGGCACACCTTGGAAAGCATGTTGGCGTTTTCTTCAACAGAGCTGGTAACTTGGCAGCCAAAGTACTACTCTGCAATAGCATTGTGGTCTTCTGGCTAATATAACAATGTCATATGATGATGATGATGATGATGATGATGATGATGATGATGATGATGATACCCTGTGCAGAACTCTGTGCCTTATTTTAAGGCATATAGTAGATTACTAAAATCATATATATATGACAGGCCTGAAAGTGATGATTGGAGAGATCATCCCACTATGGCCATTTAACAACTTTATCTACATAGGAAAAAAACCCTGAATACAAAAATATCATACATTTGAGCCTATGAATTAAAAAGAATAAATATTTGACCTTTACAGGGAGGAGTCATAAAATATGGGTGTGGCTGGCCGATGAGGTCCAAAAAGACCGAAATAGTGCTAATGTGAGAAAAAGTACTGAATATATTGATATTCTGCTCAAAAATCTTATTTGTTTCATGTCTTTAGCTCTTCTGAAAGACAAGGTGTCTGGTTAGTGGCTCCCCTGATTGCAAAGCTTCCGACATCTGTTCAAGGCCGAGTCTTGAAAGCAGCTGGAGAAGAACTAGAGAAAGGCCAGCACTTGGGATCATGTTCAAAGAAGGAGAGAGACAGGCAAAAACAGAAGAGGTAGAAGATACTGGAAAATATGGTTGTATTTTAAACCAGTAATCTCTGCTGCAAAGATGAGCTGTAGAATTTGATCCTTCTTTAAAGAAACCAGTAGAAACTAGATTTTGTTCTGGGGAAAAAAAAAACCCAACTGTGGTATATTCATTTTTAAGAAAATGAACACAGTAAATTCTTAAATGAAATGAGTCTACATTTGGTACTCCCTATTACTATGAATATTGTGTTTTGAAAACTAACCTAAATACTTATCCTGAAGACTACAAAAAAGTAATAAAAGTAACTTATTTTGTCCTTAATTTACACATGAAGCTAACTACTTTTACAGTAGATCTACTTACCACAAATATACTTTTTTATCTTTTTAAGTAAATATTAGGATTGTGCCTAGGAATTTGGTAAATCATGAGATACTAAGATGTCTTTTACTGAAAAATATTCCACTAATTCCACTGATTCATGTCTAAATTTGAAATTTTCTTTCTTTTCTCTTATCATCTACATCAAATTTCATATTTCAAAATTAAATTTATGCCATTAATTAGTATTAATTTGTCTTGAATTAATTCTCAAAAAAAGAATTAAATAACACTTTGTTACCAAGATGAGAAATGCTCCTTGCTAAATGTTCTTTGAGTTGCTTGGTAACCTAAATAGCCTCAAAAATTGCATACTATTTTTGTCACCATGAAAGTAAAATATAAAATGGAAGAACAGGAAAAACAAGAATCTTATACTTCTTTACCTTGTCTCTAATAGGATGAGCTGAGTCTCAAAGTACAAGACGATTTGAGATGCTTATATTTCATGAGAAAAAAAAGTCACACATCTCTCATTATTAGGCAATATTAAATTATTTGCCTAAACAGTTTTGTGCTTGCTATCCTGAAGAATCCTATGTAAATTGATTTATAGATCACTACAGAATTTTTTTTAAAAAATATTCTTTCTAAGATGCATTTTTCAATAGCAGGAATGTGTACTTCTATAAATTATTATTTTCAGAAACTATTTATTCCTGCAAAAGTTATCAATGTTTTGAAGAAGCTTCCTACTTTTAGAGTATTTTATTTACTTATTTATCACATTTACAAACTGCCCATCTGCCTCACAGAATGACTCATAAGGGAAGCTCTCTTGCCTGGACCGTAGTCCGTTTGACACATCATTCTGGTCACATGCATGAGTAAAGGCAGGAACAATTTTGTGGTTTTTAAATAGTGATGAGAGTTTATAAAGAAATCCTTTTAGAGAAATACTGAAAAGGGGAAGGAAGAATTTGAAGAGAGGAAGTATCAGAAAGACACATCTAATTCAGTGTTGTTGTTTTTTAAAGTATGTCTCTTCTGAGTCAGCAACCATTCCTATCTTTGGTACTCACTTGTCTGAAGGGACAGGATGAACAGCGTGAAGGGCTTCTAACATCTCTGCAAAATCAAATTAATCAGGTAAAAACCAGACAATGTCATGCTCTGCATCTATTAAAAACCAATTAAAGTAATGGACTGAGGCAGAAGGGAAATCATACCTCAAACTATATATGTGCCTTTTGTAGCAAAATCAGTGAAAGGAATTCATTCATAAATCTTGTTTATCCATTTTTAGTATTCTACAAAATGTGCTGAATTTTTCAGAAATTGAAGTAGTCACCAGACAAATAATAACCTGTTCCTTGAATTATACTAGTAGTCTTGTTCCATTTTAGTAAGGCCTTCCAGATCTTTTTATAGGAATAATATGAAATTCAAATGAACTCTTACATTTATATGAACTTGGTGAGATATTTAATTATTTTTCATTGTAATCTCCTATAACACTTGCCTTTGTACCAATGGAAGCTTATATGGCAAGGAGAATTGGCTTTTGAGGCACTAAGACACAATATCCACATGAGTCCTGTCCAGCAGCTGTGCAACTATCTATTAAAACCTGTCCTACATATTAAAGTAAATGAGGTAGTAGAATTAACAACCCCTTTTGTATTGGATTTGGAGCATGTATTACTGTTGAATTTTGTGTAAGAAAAAATTAGTGCATCAAAATTTAACCCATCCCACTTTCAAAGTATTTTCTATAAGTCCTTGATTTATGTCCTACCAGAAAAAGGGTGTCAGGCTTCCGACAAATGCCCTAATTAAATCATGAGCCTCAAGCCAAGCTTCAAAAGAAATCCACTTATTTATTAGGAGTTATATGCTGGCACGGACCAGGTGGAGCCAACTCTGACCTCAGTTAATTCACGCTTTGTCTCTGTTTGACTCTGTTTCCCCATCCCCCCAATCCCCCCAATATGTGTCATCAGTCACATTCTCCAACGAAGCAATTTCGTGGGTCGTAAAAGTCACTCCTTCCGGCCACTGTGGGTTTCCATGGAGACAACCTTGGCGTAATGGTTGGAATGTGCCTTGTTTTGACTGAGATACCAGCTCCTTGATGCAGCTGCAAAGTTCCCCATCCCGCTTGCCTATGGAACTCAAGAGCAAGTCAGGGATGCTTTGCGAGTTGACAAAGGGGACATGCGACCCAGATCAAAAGTTCCTATGTTTCCCCCCCATGTCATGTGACCACATTTTGGTGCATGGCAAC
Organism: Pantherophis guttatus; assembly: GCF_059756535.1. NCBI lineage: Eukaryota > Metazoa > Chordata > Lepidosauria > Squamata > Colubridae > Pantherophis > Pantherophis guttatus. The sequence goes on along the minus strand of NC_142068.1, from coordinate 27,491,266 downwards.
ACACCCACATTTACATCCATTTACAGAATGCCACAGTCATATGGTCATATTTTACGCTGGTTTTGTAAAAACCCAGCATTTCCAGTTTTCAACAAAGTGAACAAATGGGTTTGTTTAACAATTGCGTAATTTGCTTTTATGATTGTCACATTCACTTAATGGCCACCACAAAAAAGTTGTAAAATTACATAGTAAAGTTACCAGTATTATGACTCATGGCCATAATCTGTACACTCCACTATGGCCATAACTCGAGGACTACCTGTAAATGCATAGGGCAAGTGGAAATATATAATCAGCCTGTTTCAAAAAACACCTTGTATTGTCTAGGAAGGATATTTACTATTTACCTTGTTAATATGGGATTTTTATATAGATATTACTAGAGGAAAGCCAGTTTGAATAAGGCCCTGGGTTAGAAATCAAGAGCCTATGTGTTCTAGTCCCACCTTAGATACAAAGCTAGTTGGATGATCTTGGGTCATTTTCTCTCAGCCCTAGGAAAGAAGCAATGATAAACCTCTTCTGAAATCTTGCTACAAAATATTAAAATTATTCTTTTAACTGACAGAATATTTTCCTTTGAAGAATTTCAAAATAAATGTTATAATAGGAAATAATACAGTAGTTTTCTATATGTGTAGCATTCTGTTTAAAGGGATGAGACAGAATACATAAAGCAAGCAGAAGTGCAATAGTGATCAAATAAAAAAAGAAATGTACAGGAAAATTCTGCAGAAAATAACAGAATAACAGAGTTGGAAGGGACATTGACGGCCTTCTAGTCTGACCCCCTGATCAAGTGGAAATCCTATAATATTTTAACCCCTGTAATATATTAAAAAGACATATTATGTTATACAGGTCTAGGTAAATAAATAACGCACATCAGTGCAAACTGTATTTTTCTTCCTAGATATTAAGCAACTGGAGGGAAGAACGATACCAAGATGATGTTAAAGCAAGACAAATGATGCATGAGGCATTACAACTCCGTCTTAATTTGGTAAGAAAGAATAATATTTATTTTCTTAAGGGGATATTTGTTTATTATTTAGAATAATGCTGTGCCTCTTCTCAGAGTGATCTTCCAGGCAGCCTGAAGCAGAAAGGGGCTTATAAGGTTTCTTACTTTAATTATTGTCCCTTATACTCTCTAAATACTGTATTGCCTTACAATTTAGATTTATTGATTGATTGATTGAGTCTATTTCTTAACTTAATATTTGAAGAGATTTAAACTAGTGGTATCACAAATATAAGATTAAATAAGGATGACACTTATAGACAATGTGATAAATCAAACATCAGAAAATAACTGGACAGAAGAAAAAACAATTCCTACAGCTTCCTTCCCGTGGATTACAAAAAGTCCAGGCGAACAAAAAAAATAGTTTTTATCACATATTAATTGCTCTTAGGTTATCCTTCATAGTCATATTTTCACCCCTACCTAATCTGCTTGGAATTCTGCACACAATACAATATTGTAGTCTAAAGCATCTAAAACATGCAGGTTTACTAATAAAGAATAGTTAGAAAATAAAGATTGTACAGTACATTTGGTTTATTTTTTTTTATATCTATTTTTTTTCAACGCTTCAATTCTAGGTTGGTGGAATGTTTGATACAGTGCAAAGAAGTACTCAGTGGACCACAGACTGGGCACTTCTACTCCTTCAGATAATAACATCAGGGACTGTTGACATGCAAACCAATAAGTATGTATCCTCTAATGCACATTATATATTATGGCTTCTAGTATTTTGAGTAACAATATTATTTGTAAAGCAAAAATTACCATTCATTTTGCACAAATGGAAATATTTATTTATTAAATTTATATGTTATCCATCTCACTATCAAGTGACTCTGGGCAGCATATAAATTTAGTAAATAAATAGCGTGTTTCCCCGAAAATACGACCTACTCAGAAAGTAGGTCCTAGCTTGATTTTTACATGTGCGCCCAATATAAGCTTTAGCCCCCAAATAAACCCTAATTAAAACCCCGCCAACTCCAGGGTGCACAGGAAAAAATTAAGATAGGGTGGGGATGGGGGGGATGGAGCTGCCCTACTACTTACCTTCAGACAGTTGCAGCAGGCCTAGCACACCTCGGTCCATTTCTTCTGCAGCCAGCAAACCTTTCATGAAGCTTCTCTAACCGATAAGAGAGCTCCGGATCAATCTGGAGTTCTAACTGTATTTTCTTTTAAACTAATTTCAAAAGTAAATTCTCCAAGTTCTATTCATGAGCTTTCTTAAATTAAGGTAACTTCACTACCTTGGATTCAGCCGAGGATATGAGTGTGGATTGGCTAGTGCTGGTTACTGTTTTAGAACAAGGTAAATATGGTAATGTTTGTGTTGACAGTGTAGGCTTGGCTGCTCCTCAACATTTATAAATAGAATAAAAATAGAGCGTGGAAGACGATATTACTTCACAATCTGATTTGAAATATTGCACAAAGTTTATGGTGTCACATGGTATTTCTCTTTAAGAATAACAGTGGCAGATGCCTTTCCTTTTTTTAAACATAAACTCTGTCCTTACATTCCTGCATGTGACTTTGCAATCCAAGTTTAAAAATGTGGGGCTTGTGTCATGATGTCATGATACACACAACTAAGATGATTAAGGGCCTGGAGATGAAAATATATGAAGAATGGCTGCAGGATTTGGGTTTGGTTAGTCTAGAGAAAAGAACAATTAGGAAGGACATGATTGCAGTAATTCCAGTATTTGAGAGGCTGCACAAAGAGGAGGAGGTCAATTTATTTCCCAAAGACCAGAGGGCAAAGCAAGAAACAAGGGTTGGAAACTAATCAAGGAGAGAAGCAACCTGGAATTAAAGAGAAATTTCCTAACAGTGAGGACAATTAACCAATGAAATAGCTTGCCTTCAAAAGTTGTAGATGCTTCATCACTGGAAGTTTTTTTTAAAAGACTGGACAGTCACCTGTCTGAAATGGTATAGGGCTTGAGCAGAGGGTTGAACTAGGAGACCTCCAAAGTCCCTTCCAGCTCGATTCTGATTAATGTCATCATTTTGGCATCTTTGTGTCTAATTGCCAACAGACAACTTGCAATGATTTAAAATTGGAACATAAGTATGTAATATAGCATTTGTGTGATGATTTTGTTGCACATGTGTAATTATTCTGTCATTATCTTAGTTTGCTGTAGGACATGCTACTTCCTCATCCTTGAGTTGATGTAAAAGTGGATCATTTGACACTCTAGAAAGAAATATTAAGCCTCTTAATAGGTACTAGTACAGCTCTTCAGAATATAATTTGTTTGTTTCTTTTCCCTTTTTAGTGAATTATTTACAACAGTGCTTGACATGTTGAGTGTTTTGATCAATGGAACTTTAGCTTCTGACCTCTCAATTGCATCTCAAATGGGATCTGAAGAGAACAAGAGAGCATACATGAATTTGGTGAAAAAACTCAAAGTGTGTTTTCATCTGACCCTTGAATTCTGTAAAATGTTTAGTGACTAATGTGTGGGTTAGAAATTATGAAACTGTGAGTTCTAGTCTTCCCTAGGGCTCAAAAATTGTTGGGTGATATTGGGTCTATCATTACCTATCATCCTGACCTATTAAAAAAACTTTTTGTTGTGGGGAAATTAGGAGTCAGGAGCAGGCTACCAATGCACTTTGAATTGTCCAAAAATAAAGGTGTGATAGGATAGATAGATGGATGGATGGATGGATGGATGGATGGATGGATGGATGGCATACTGAATAAGGAAATCTGAAATTGTAGTGACACCATACATTTGAAAGATTTCAAATTGGGGAAGACTGAAACAAAACATGAGCTACCTCTGTGAAATTACTAGGAGAACATTTACATTTTGAGGTGGTTCATTTTCCAAATTTTAAATTGTCTGGCCTCAGCTGCAATCTGAGCAGATTATAGTATTTCCAGCTGTAGAACCCTTTTAATAATAAATTAGCAAACAAACACACAGTAGCAATAGACTAACTTGATTAATTAAGAGGAAGTGTACACAAACAATGTGATTTAAATCAAAGTTATAAATATAACATTTCCTTTCTTTCAAAAAGCCACTTCCTCATGTGAATTAGCTGTGCTCAATGTGAAAAAGCTTATGTTTATTCTATGGCTAGATAAAACATTCAGTTTGAATTCTTCCAACTTTTTGTCCGAGACAATTCCTGGCTTCCCCGTTAAAAACGGGGATCAAGTAGTATGTGATGCAAAAAATTGCAGTTGAAACCTTGGAATTTTTTTTCAGAGTAGAAGATAGTCAACTATATGGACAAATAATCTGACATGCTACAAGATACCTTCCCTGTATTTCTGTTAGAAATATTAAGATCCTCATCAAGTAATATTGGTATGGAAGTAGCATTAAGCATATTTTAGAAACAAAAGGGCCAGATTTTTTGCATTACTGCTTTAAAAATTCTTGGTAGCAAATGGTAGGAAAAACTTCTGCTTGATTATGCTTTTCAGAATACTTAATCCTGATATTGTGATTTGGTTTAATGCTAAAATAAGGATCTGATGTCCATAGCTCTAAGATGAGAGAGTGAGAGAGGGAGGGAGGGAGGGAGGGAAGGAGAGAGAGAGAGAGAGAGAGAGAGAGAGAGAGAGAGAGAGAGAGAGAGAGAGAGAGAGAGATCCTGCAATTAATTTTTGTTCTAGGAAAAGAAAAGCTGATGAAGCACTTTTCAAAAGCTGTGCTACACAACTTGAATAAAATTAGTAAAAGTACAAGGAAATGATTCATCTGAAACTTCTCCAGCTTTGAGTTCCGATTTTTTAAAACTTTTTTTTTGCCTTTTTGTCCTCTTGTAGAAAGAATTGGGCGATAAAAGTTCAGAAAGTATTGACAAAGTTCGTCAGCTCTTGCCATTGCCCAAGCAGATGTGTGATCTTATTGCCTGCGAGCCTATGGGATCACTGATTGATACGAAGGGAAACAAAATCGCTGGATTTGACTCCATAGATAAGAAACAGGCAAGGACAAGCATTTTCTTTAAAACCTTCCTGATGTATCAACTTTCTCACGAACATAATTTTGTAGAAACTTTAATATATTCCTTTGTTTCATCACATATTTATACATGCTTCAATTCAACATATAAAATATCATTCAATCAATTGTATCATTATGTACATGATATTACTGATATTTTTGTCTGGTGATTATATGCATCACTATTTTAATAGTAAGCTCATAAACTGCAATTATAGGAATTTGGAAATTAGAAGGAAATTGTGATCAAGCAAACTTTCATTTTACACTTTTTTTTAAAAAAAACCAGGGACTCCAAGTCTCAATGAAACAGAAAGTATCTCCATGGGATTTACTGGAAGGCAATAAGAATCCAGCTCCATTGTCTTGGGCTTGGTTTGGAACTGTTCGCATTGATAGGAAAGTCATAAAATACGAGGAGCAGCAGCACCTTCTTCTTTACCACACACACCCTAAACCTAAGCCACGAAGTTACTACCTCGAACCTTTACCTCTTCCTCCTGAAGAGGAGGAAGAGGAAGAAGAGCCTACCACTCCTGCATCTCAGGAACCAGAAAGAAAGTCAGCAGAGCTTTCAGATCAGGGAAAACCTTCAGCAGATGAAGAAAGAAAGGGTAAAGGCAGAAAAAGAAAGACAAAAGCAGCTTCCAAAACTGATGTAAGTGGTTAAAAAGTCTAAAGTTTTTTTTTTTAAAAAAGTGGTCCTTCATGAATTGGCCATCTTATCAGGTATGGTAACCATCAGATGATTTCATTCATGATTCCATTGACTTTTATCTACCACCCCTTTCCTTTGACCGTTAGTAGTCCAGGTTCTTGTAGAGAGCTTGTTGTTGTTGTTAGTTGTGAAGTTGTGTCCGACCCATTGTGATCCTATGGACAACATTCTTCCAGGCCTTCCGTTCCTCCAGGCCTTCCTTTCTGACTCCATCCAGTCCCCTCATTCTCTGTCATCCCCTTCTTCTTTTGCCCTTAATTGTTCCCAACATTAGGCTCTTCTCCAATGAGTCCTTAGTGAGCTTAAGCTTGCAATAAACCTTTATGTGCATTTGAACTGACTATGATTTCCTGATTTCCCATGCTTGTCAGGAAAGGTGTTTTGGAGCTTTGGAAGAGAGATGAGTGGCTTCCCACACTCTTAAAAATGGGCTGATAAGATTTTCATCCTGACCTTTTTGAGTGATGTTATTGCATCACTAGGTGACATCTTGCCACACTTCAGAAGGATAGGAGACAAAACTACTACTCAGTCCCTCTAATATGTCCCATTCTAGGGGCATTATAGAAACTACATTGCCAACCTTTGCTTTATAGAAGCATATAGTTTACTAACTATAGTTAGTAAACTATAGTTTATTTTTGGATAATAGCTTTCTTTTTTTGAATCAATTGCCTTTTGGATAAGAGTGATAGCTTTTCAGTACTAGCGAGTGTATCTTTCATTGTAAGTGGCTTGTGGAACCATCATAAGCTTCATAGGAGTCATTGCTTTCATGACTGATTGCTTAATCTCTTGGCACTCACAAGTACAGCACTTAGTCATCTCTGCTGATTTAGCAGATCAGTTTATGTGTCTTTCTAAGACTTTTGCAGAACTGCTTCCTTCCTTTTTCAAGACTGAGACAGCATTGCTTTTTGGGATGGGGTGGGGGTAAACCATTGATGGGCCACCAGATTCAGTTCTATAAATGGCTCTCCTGATACTTGAAATATTTTTAAAAATTCTCACATATTTTCGGAAAGCAAGGTAAAGTTATAGGGTGGGCTTCAAAATTTTTAGCAAGGGGTTCTCTACCTGGTTGCTGGGTGGGCATGGCCATGGTGGGTGTGGCCTAATTGGCCTCCTGCACCATGGTGGGGGGGTGTTTTTGCCCTCCCCGGGCTCCAAAGGCCCTTCTCGAGCCTCCGGGAGGGCAAAAACAGCCTCCCCAGGGTCTAGAGGCCCTCTGAAGGTCAGAAATGGGCCCATTACTGGCCTTCCCAAACTTCCAATAGGCCCGTTTTTCACCCTCTCAGAGCCTCCATGCGCCCTGCACTTACCTGCATCCAAAACAGGCCACGTGGAGACTCCTAGGAGGGGCAGGGTAGGGTGGGCATGGCCAGCCAGGAGTGGGATTTGGGGGTTTTCCAAACTGCACAGAATCTTAACTAGAGATTCTCTCGAACCCCTGAGAACCCCCAATATCCCACCCCTGGTTATAGGAGATGTTTTAGTTTGAATCCTATCCTGTCAATGAAATTGAAACGAGATAATAACAAATATTTAAAATTCCAAAATTAATTTATAGAACTGGCTACACTGTTGTAGCCAGTTCTATAAATTAATTGAACTTTAATTCAGTTTTCTTTTCTAAGCAGTCCTCCCAGTCCTCTTGAATCATCTTCATGTAAAATCAATTCAGATATGCTTCAGAAAATATTCTCCTGCTACATAATGCTTAATGAAGGGTTAAAATTAGAGAACTATTTTAGGACTCTAATTTCAATACATATTGCAATAGATTCATTGTATAGTGGTTCTCAAACATTTTGGTCTCAACACTCCTTTACATTCTTAAAAATAATTGAAGGCCCCAAAGCATTTTGGTTTATTGTATATGGGTTTTAAAATATTTATTTAGGCTGTTGGTTTGAGCTCCGAGCTTGGCAGTGTGGTTGCAAACGTTTCATCACCTTCAGAACTTTGCAACCACATTGCCAACCTCGGAGCACAAACCAACAGCCTAACTACCAAACCGAGTTACTAATATTCAAACACATTTCAAACTATTTATTTATTTAACTTTTCCTGACCACTCTGAGAAATTCTGTCTTTACACCCACTTGATTTTAGATTGTATTACAAGTTATTAAGCCCTTCAGTGAAATGATCAATAATGGGCAATTTCCTCAATACTATGAAAATGCAATTTCACATTTCGAAATACATTTGAAGAAAATATATTGTTCACTGAAGCCCAACAAACCTAAACAGTGATACATACTCATCACATACATCTTAGAGCATGCTCAAGAGTCCTTGACAATGCACAGGGATACTGTGGCATGAAAACAAATACGGAAAGCATTTCCTGAAATTATAAAATTTAGAAAGCTTCATTTTAAAAATTTAAATTTATTTATTATTACCTAATTCCTTCCTGTAATTTGCTTCCCAGCATATGTTTCTAATTGGCTAAATAATGATGCTTTGATATAATTATAGGTGCAGTTAGTAGATTATGGGATGCAGAAAAATAGTAGAAAATTAAGCATTATGAGACAACCAAATAATATGTGAGATAAAGCCTAATTGTAATAGTCATAAATTGCCTAATTATTTGCTAGGAAAAATGACTTATTTATAAATTGGTATCATTTAAATGTCAGTAATGTTTAATGTTTCCTATTTTGCTCAAGGAATATCCTCAGAACAATGGATGTAGAATGGCTCCTAATTTTTCACCACTTTATTCCCAAATGTTGCATCACCCTCAATCTGCTTTGTGGGGCTACAATGTTATAGGACAGCCCCAACAGTCAGGTTACTTTGTCCAGAACCAGCCTCTTCCACCAGGTAAAGCAGGGAAATCTGTCACATAAAATAATTCTTTTTAATTAATATTGTTTTCTTTGGAAAGTACTCACACTGGATGAATATGCTTAAATTAAATGGAAATGTATTTGTAGTTGATACTATATGCCTACTAAAGGTAAAGGTTCCCCTTGTACATATGTGCTAGTCGTTCCTGACTCTAGGGGGTGGTGCTCATCTCTGTTTCAAAGCCGAAGAGCCAGCGCTCTCCAAAGACCTCTCCGTGGTCATGTGGCCAGCATGACTAAATGCCAAAGGCTCACAGAACGCTGTTACCTTCCCACCAAAGGTGGTTCCTATTTTTCTACTTGCATTTTTACGTGCTTTCGAACTGCTAGGTTGGCAGAAGCTGGGACAAGTAACGGGAGCTCACCCCTGTTACGTGGCACTAGGGATTCAAACCGCTGAACTGCCGACCTTTCAATCAACAAGCTCAGTGTCTTAGCCACTGAGCCACCCCATCCCTTATACCTACTATACCACTATACCTACTATACTATACTATACCTACTATACCATTATAATATTTAATGTTAGATTTTAGACTCTTCCAACAATATTGCTCTTTTGTTATCTTTTACTTTACCTTTAAAATATATGTTGCATCTCTAGAAAACTTTGCTGGTTCACATTTTAAAAAAATGTAATGATTATATAAATAACCTGATTAAAGTGGCGTAATCAGCTTGATTCCCAGACTTATAGCATCACATCTGGAGCAGGCTTAGTGATCCTATAATTATTTTGTTAATCAATGTCTTTGAAGGTGGTTCCAGATTGGATCCCCCAGGGTCCTTTGTGCCAAGCAACACAAAACAAGTGCTCTCTAACATGCTGCAGAGACGTTCCAGCAATATGATGCAGCCCCCAGCAATTCACACTATTTCTTCTCATCAGCAGCAGCAACAGTTGCTTCAACAACAGCGGATTCTAAGGCATCAGACCCAGGCAAGGCCTTTCAAATTGTGTTGTCTTATATTTAGAAGTGGGATGGATGGGCCACGATTTATTCAGCTTTTCTTCATTTTGGACAATGAAGCAAAAGAAATAATGATAGGGTTCAAAGTAAGCTTAGTGTATATATGCAGGACCAGAACTGGTTCATTATATTTTGCTACCTGAGGGAGAAGACAAAATAGTATCTCTCATTCCACATCAAAAAAAAATCACTGGACTGGAATACTGGAAGATAATCCAATTTCAAGAATAACAAATAGACTGTGTACACACGTTACTATCCCAACATTCACTGCCCTAATCTGCCCATTGCTGTCTGCCATCTGTCTCAACTAATGGGTACGGCTGGTCTGTGCACGGAAAACTGGACAGCAGTTAAGGAGACAGAATTTAGAGATCTTGTAACACTAATCTGCCCACAAAAACAATCTCACTTAAAAAAGATATTCTAGTCCCACCAGCTTACTCTTACACTACATGTGTTTTAAGAGACCTACAGTACTTGCAATAAATTGCATGTCAGTCTATCAACCACCTGCACCAAGAGCCATGGTGGGGCAATGGTTAGAATGCAGTACTGCAAGCTAGGTCACTGCTCACTGTCAGGAGTTCAATCTTGACCGACTCAAGTTTGACTCAGCTGTCCATCCTTCCAAGGTCGGTAAAATGAGGACCCAGATTGTTGGGAGTAATATGCTGACTCTGTAAACCACTTAGAGAGGGCTGTATAGCACTATGAAGCGGTATATAAATCTAAGTGCTATTGCTTTTGCACCTATTGCTGTTACCACTTGTTTTTAGATGTTTTTATTCATTATTTTTATAACTAACTCAAGGCAGCAAACCTACCTAATATCTTTCCTTCTCCTGTTTTCCCCACAACAGCAGTGTTGTGGGATGTGTTGAGCTAAGACAGAACGACTGATCCAAAGTAACCCAGTTGACTAAGGTGACCATGGAACTCACCATCTCCTGATTTCTAGCCTGTTATTTATTTATTGGTTCAATTTATATGCCGCCCTTCTCCGGAGACTCAGGGCAGTTTACAATGCGTTAAGCAATAGCCTTCATACTTTTGTATATACCTGCCTAGTAGGGCTTTCGCCCCCCACCCAGCAGTGTTCTTTTTTTTTTAATACAAAGTCAGCTTATTGCTCCCACAAACCGGATACCTTAACTATGAGATCAAACTGGCTCAAAATGAGCATGTTTAGATTGGTAAACTTTTAATATATAACAAGTATCATTTATTTTTTATTGGTGAACTGTTTTACAGGGTCCAACAATTGAGCAGGCTTCCATTTTTGCTCAACAAGTCCGCCCCTCTTCTTCTCAGCTAACACAGTATCCAGGAATACAACAATCACAGGTAAAGCATTCCTCTTAAAAATTGGTTCAGTGGGATTCAGAGAAATATGATGGTAGCTATAGTAATCTTGGTTTTATAATGTTTGAAAACTATGAGTAGCCAGTCTCTTTAATGAGTCCCCCTTTTATGAATGGCCTTGCCCAGTTGTTGTAGACAAGCAATAACCACTAGTAGATATTATTTGTGGGAACTAATATTTTTATACCAAAGCCATGGGGAACACAACTGCAGAAATTGAAAAAAAGATACTATAACCATAGCTAGTCTACCCATTTTCACCTAAATTGTGCTACAGGGAAGCACTTACTTCTCTCCCTTTAATTTCTTCCACATCATCCAGACTTTCTGTTAAACAAACAAACAAAAAATGAAGTTGACATGAGATCTATATGAATAGCTAGAAGACTCAATTGAGCCTAAGAAAGAAAATGAGATGCAAGGTTCCTATTTCAAGTTACAGTATTTTTAAAACCAGTAAAATGCCTAGATGTTTAGAAAACTAAAAGTCAAAATTGTGTGTTTTGAACTGTTTTCCACACAGACAATTCCTCATGGCTATACAATGTATAGTACTCAGATGTCATTGCCATCTCAACAGACTGGGGGTATAGTTCTTTCACCTACCTACAACCCTAGATCATTTCAAGCAACTCATTCTAGTCCAGTTTTAATGGAAAGGTTAAGACAGATGCAACAGCAGCCAAGCGGGTACATTCATCAGCAAGCAGCTGCCTATCTTCAGCCTTTAGCAGGCAATCAGCGGTAAGGCTCCTATAATTCCAGAACTTTGTTAACCTGATATTTTGTACTTTTCTGGGGAGAAAAATTGTCATAAATTCTGACCCAGCCAATCAAATTCCTGCCAAATCACTTGGGCTTCCAACTTAGCTTGAAGGACAAAACAAATTAGAGTTGAAACTTTAAATATCTGAAGGGGATCAGATTGAGAAAGTTTATTCAAACAGTTAGCTCAATCCTAGACAGGTAAATTATTTCTATACTATTTCCCAAGGCCCACAGTGCTTTGAATTACATGTAGCTTCAACCAAGCTCAGTCTTTTTATTATTCAGACTAGATAGAATTAAGCTGATGCTAAATACATTTGGAAATCCCCTTGTCTCATAAAACATGTGTATACTGTATATATGGCATAATTTAATAAACATATCATTGTGTAATTTCTATTTATTTAATGTATGTGTTTTGGAGCTATTAAATGGATCTTTGGAAATTATAAACCAAGTGCTTCTAAAATTTGCTAATCAAAAGATCCTATTAATTTATTCAGTCATTCAAAAGTATAATATTTCTAAGTGCCTAATTTACAGACCATCTTTCTAAAGCTGTAATATCTATTTTTTAAAAGCTGTTTTTTTATTTTTCCGTTTTACTTTTTTTGACAGCAACCTTGAGGCAGTAAAACAAATATTTCATTTCTGTGTTTATGAAAATAGTCTTTCTTGTTCTTAGCACCATTTGAACCCAGATTTAATCACGGATGAAAAGGGAGTCTATTCAAACTCTTCTCTGTTGTAAATCCTTCTGTGACAAGCACTTCAAGCACATGACTGATCTTAAATGGATAGAATAGAGGCATCTAATCTCTATTCTCCCCCTATCAAAGGAACTGATAGGCAAGGATAAATTCAACTGCTTCACTGGGGAATGGCAAATGTTGTACCTGTTCTGCACAAATTTCATCATTTGAGGGTATCATGAAAAGCATGTTGCAATCTTAATGCTTAGTAGTGAATAGGGAAAAAGGGTTTATTTTACAAAAGAAAGCACACATGTCTTCTCAGTTGCAAATTAAAGTTTCATCTAAATCATTACTGCTTATTTTTTTGTATCTAGAAGATCATTTTTTAATTTTCTGCTGAACGGAATACGAAGTTTTTGTGGCATTACTGAGGCTTTCTCTTGGAATGGTGTTTAAAGACAGCCTCCAGAATTTCCTGTTATTCACATTAAATATTTTTGCAAGCTGTAAAATGAAAAAATGCACAATTTGACTTAGAGTTCCATTTACTAATTAATACTTGCACAGCCTTATTACATACAGGCAATAAATATAAATTATAATTGGCTGTACTTGGAAAAAACCCTCCATTTTCCAATTCTTTTCTATACAAGTCATAAATATTATTTTAACAAATTAATTTTAACAAGGCAATGTTAAAATCTTGCTTCTCTGGCAGTAGCTGAACTTGCTATTGTGTCTACAGAAATATACATGTGAAGCTTTCAAATTTTATTCAAATAATTTTGGAATTGGTACAAATCTCTTGAGACCTCAATATAACCCGAGACTAATATTTTTAACTTAATATATCATTCAGCTCTCAGCCATCTACATTTTTAGACAAACTGATTTATATTTCTATCTTTAGAAGAGAATATTTGTATCTCAGTGAGCTGTGAACTGTGGCATCCTTGGTGCTCTCTGAGCTTGGTGAATTTCTAGCAGACATGATGTTATCTAGTATGCTAATAAAACCTCTACAAGAAAACCAAGTTCAGAGAGTATCAGGACCCCAAATGTCCATCTTTAATATGAATATCAGAGTAAAGAATTGTTGAGTATAAAACTGCGTGTAAAACACATATGTTGTGAAAAAAAATCCTGCAGAGACCATGTGCGCACACTTTAAAACAAATTTGCAGACCAATGTGGAAATTGGATAGAAAAGACTTCTGCAGTGAAATAATTTTCTATCTTATCATGTGGTCTACTATATATTGCTTTTGTAGAAATCTTTTGATATGAATAGGATTTATATACCTTTTCTGAGTATATATGTCAGAAAGTTAGTCAGCCCTAACTTTTCTCTATAATTGTTTAGTAAAGTAAATTGGGCTGAGAAAGTTTGATTTTCCCCGGAATCATCTATCTAAACTCAGTGAAGCTTAATCTCGTCTTTCTAAATCTTCCATCTTAATCTAAACTGCAACTAAATTGTTATTCTGCTTAGAGTTCACAACTTTCCAGTCTCACATGCATCAATATCTTTTCTGATCAGTGTGTATTGATGTCAATATCAGTACACACTGATCAGAAAAGGAGAAAACATGCTAATTTCTTGTTTCTCAAAGCCGTCTTTATTTCATAATGATCACATTTCAATCCTTAAAGTAGATGGATATCCTTTGCTAATTATGGTTTATTTTAACTATAGTTTATTATTTTGTTTTATAATGAATTCACAATTGACTGGATTTATGCATCATGACAATTTATAAATAATAGTTTATGAACTATAATGTTGTAGTTTGTATAACATGCTAAGCTAAAACCAAAGAATTAAATTCTGGTTTAGCATAGCAAGGCAACTCACTTTCAAATGGATATTGGTATAATTAAGATTATGCAGATTTGGTTTAGTATATATATTTTTTTGTTTCAAATATGTGTTTCATAAGAATTTCATCATAGTTCTATTATGGGATGGGATGAAAATGATTTAAATAAAAAAATATTTACAAATTTTAGCTGAGAAATGAAGCTTTAATATGCATCTGTTTAATTTATCAATATTTTATTAATATCCATATATTGCTTTTTGTTTGTGATATTCCACTGAAATTGTTTCATGTACTTATAGAACATTAAACTTAGAATAACAGAGTTGGAAGGGACCTTGGAGGTCATCTAGTCTAACCCTCTGCTTAGGCAGGAAACCCTTATTTAAACCCTTATTTAAAATAACTTATTTATTTTACAATATTTGTATAAGAGAAAGACTCTGAGAAGTGCATAAGGAAAGCAATATAATTAACAACCATTTTAAAACTACTATTACAATCAAACAACAGTTGTATGTTCTGATATATCTTCAGTGTCTTCAAACTTCAACTACATCAATCACCCTAAAGGCAAAAGTAAAATGGACTATTTTTGAAATAAAATGGTTTATTTCACTAATTTTACTTTTTTACTTTTATTTTTCATACCTGCAAACTATGTATTTTTGTGTGTGTCTCAGTTCAGTTCACCAGTCTTTGCAGCAGAATAACTTGGTTGGAGGACCTCTGGATACAGTATCAGCCACACCTTCCCAGGCAAATCTTTACTCTGTCCAGGTGTCTCAGGAACAGATGAGACAGAGGCAACAGCAAATTCGGCAACAAAGATTCCTTCAGGTTTGGTGTCTTTAATTTTGTTAGTTTGAAATGATTATTTTTATTATGATGATCACAGTGTTCATTTGAGCAGGTAATGCTCCATTATGTCAATATACAGAGTCTACTCTGAAATGCATATTCAGAATGGTGGAGGCCCTCCTCTTAATTAGAGATCTTTCTACAAGAACACTATCTTCTATTACTCATCTTCATAATTCTTCATAAAAATAAATTGTAGAAGCCTGGGATCACAGGAAAGGATTAAAGCCAGAGGTGGGTTTCAGCAGGTTCTGACCAGTTCTGGAGAACCGGTAGCAGAAATTTTGAGTAGTTCGGAGAACCAGTAGTAAAAATTCTGACTGGCCCCGCCCTCATCTATTCTTTGCCTCCCAAGTCCCAGCTGATCAGGAGGAAATGGGGATTCCCAGTAACCTTCTCCTGGAGTGGGAAGGGAATGGAGATTTTACAGTATCCTTCCCCTGGAGTGAGGTGGGAATGGAGATTTTACAGTATCCTTCCCCTGCCACGCCTACCAAGCCATTCCATGCCCACCAAGCCATACCACAGAACCGGTAGTAAAAATTTTTGAAACCCACCACTTATTAAAGCCCTTACCAAGTCTACTTTAGCCTTTCAGTAGTACAATTTGTGAAAATTGTAGAAACACTATAATAAATTACAGTTATAACCTTTTTGTAGATCCAGTTTCTTGATGAGATCTACCTCGTAGGCTTGGGGTAGGTTTCATCCAGTTTCTTGATGAGATCTACCTCGTAGGCTCTAATAACCCATTTCCAGGATAGTCTATGTTGTCAGACCTCAAAATGGCCATTTTGGAAAAATGGAAGTTTAACATAACCACTAAGGGAGAGATTGCTAAATACACATGTATCCAAAGTTTTCAGACAATCTCTAAACATTTCAACACATATAATGTGTTTTTAATACATTGCAATTAATTGATAAAATCCTAGTAATCTGTACATGTAACCTGCATCTGCATAACCAATCTGTTTTCTCCGTCCACACCTCAGTTTAAATCCTTTATCAGTCTAGCCATCTGATGGTGGTCTACAACTCACAAAAGTTTATTCCTTTTAATGAAAATATATTAGCTGAAAAATCTATTAGCTGCTACCCAAATCCTGACTTTTTGTTACCATAAGCTCTCATATCTTTTCTTCTGCAATGTATGCAAAGCTCAGGACCTGCTTCATTGAACTATATAGTTCTTCCTATATGTATGTCTACATAAGCTTCAAGCATTTCCCTTCTCCTATCTTCTCATATCTCCAGAAAGGTTTTTATTCATATTACAAGTTTAACGACCTAAGGTTGTAGAAATTTATAGATTTAATTAGAACAACTGGCAAAGATTGATGAAAGGAGAATTAAATCTGATCATTTGGGCAGAAATTTATTAAGCACCACAAAGGTAGCAGCTAGAAGAAATTCTAAAATGCAAAATTACAGTTTGTGAATATGACTCATAAAAAGCATATGTTTCCTAGATCAGAATGTTATTACAGTATACAGTATGCTCTCAAACTGGAGAGGGGATGTGTGTAATCTGGGCAGGTGGCTCTCAGTCTAAAGTCAAAAGCCTTCTGTTAATGATCAATCCAACTGAAAAAAAACCTGACATTGTAATGCCAGCTTTAGCTTCTACCAGTTTACTTATTGATCAACTACAAGATTTCTCATCCTCTGAAAGTTGGCACTATTATTGCCTTTCTATTGCAATAGGAGTTGCAAAAACATCCCAAAACAATTTCCATATTGTTAACTAGGAAAATGAATACGTTAACATGTTCAGTAGGATGAAATCTGACTCTAAGAAAGATTTATACTTTTTTAAAAAAAAAGATAAACAGAATTGCAATCATTTTCCTTTTTTCCCCCTTTCAGCTTCAGCAGCAGCAGAATCAACAACAAATCATTAGTCTTCAAGCAATGCAGCCTCAACAACAATCTTTTGTAAGACAAATATTCATAATAAACCATATTCTGGAGCTCTTTCACAATATAGAAAGTCATAGGGTTCAAACTAGCATTTCCTGCTAATTACTGCTATTCATTTCCATGTTCTGGGAGAAAGGCGGAATTGATATGAGAAGACACTCACAATAATAAGAGTGAAGTGGCTTTGAATGTCTATTTCTAAGTCTCTTGTGTAAAAAAAAATAGGCTAAACTACAGTATGTGCTCTGTAAATTTCCTAATGAGGTAATTATTGTTTGGAACATTACCCATATAATGCTTCCCATATTTAGGAAGAAGATATTCTTTCTGAAACATTGTGATCGTAACTGTGTATATATTTTTAATGCTTGTACAAATACTCCATCTAGTGGATTAGGTTTCGATGAATTTCACTACTAGTCTGCTTAAATCAAATTTATAGCTGCTTAAAATGTGTTTGATTTGAACTGTGACCATCAACCTCCTGATGAGCTGTGTTATAATACTGCTGCCCTCTGCCCTCTAATGCTTGATAATTTCTACTTCCACTGAAAAAGACTTATTTGTACTACTTCTTTTAGAAGGTTACATTAATTTATTTAAAAATTCTCAGGGGAGGTGCAGGAGACCTTGTCAGGAGAGGTCTATTTGCTTTTCACTTTGTAAATGTTCCATATGCCCTTACTATTGAGAGTAAAACCATTACCTTTCCTACAACTTTAGCACTTTATAGAATAAACAGCACGATGGTAAGATGCTTATGAGATCACCTGGCTATTCCAAGAAGTACTAAAGTTATAGAAATAAATAAAAGTTAGCAATTCGTGCTCCAAATACTTAGGGAACATTTTAAAGGATCCATTCTCTTTAGCCAAATAGTGTGCAGCAACATCCAACTTCTATCGATTTATTGAGAATGTCTTTGTTTCATTTTGCTTTGAATTTCTCACAGAGATCTAAACAAATCAATTTAGATACTGTGTTAACAAATTTTATTTATTTTGATTTAGAGGATCGGTTGAGAAGCATTTCATCTATGCTTCTGTATAAGAAAAGGGTAATTTAGCTATAAAAATCATGATTTTGTTTTTATTTTGCCAAAATGCACATCTGGGAACAGTTGCTCAATTTCTAAAGGAAGAGAAAAGTATCCACATTAACTAATTGCCTTCACATTTCATAAATGGTCAGAAATTTCATTTTTTGAACTTTCCAAAGGAAATAACCTTTAGAACTCTAGTTTTAGTCTATTGGAATGAAGTCAGAAGATACTTGCACGATGGAAACTTGAATGTTTCAAAGAAAGAATGTCTTCTAGAATAGAAGGCAAATGTATAAGTACATCATTTAGATGATAGCCCCAATATTGCCAGAAAAGGAGGCGGATCAGAGCCTGTCTTTTCTATGGAAAGCTGATAATGAGATTGTGCGAAGATTGCTAGAACAGCGCTTACTTTCAAACAGATGGCTAAACACATGACTCTAACCATCTATTAAAACTTGGCTCCTCTCCAGCCACAGTCCATGTTAAGGGCAATGATTGATGGATGGTTTTTTACTCACCAGCAGTTAAATGAGCTATGCAGAAAACAGGAGAGAATCACTTCTGGCCTTCTTACTGAGGCACAATAGAGACCACCTATGTAGGCAGAGGAAACCATGCCAGCATACTATATGCTGCCTCATAGATCAGGAAAGCATGTTAAATAGGCAATCTGGATGCACGCCTATCAATTGTAACAAAAATTGCAGAAAACATTCATCAATGGGGCTCTTCCAAATCCTCATCCCGCCACCCAAGTTCTGAATGTTCAAATGTTGCACTTTCTGAATCAGTGGTGAAATCCTCCCGGTTCTATCTGGCTAACCAAACTGGTAGTGCCGGGGGCAGGAGGCTCCGCCCACCTGCCAGGATGTCATTACGTCCTGTTTTTTTTTTAACCATCTGCGCATGTGCAAAATAGATGCACGCACACATAGTGCGCACACAATTTCGTGCACTCCCATTCCCAACCGATAGCAAAGGTAAGTGGATTTCACCGCTGTTCTGAATATATTGAATGTTAAAGATCATTTATGCAGTTACCTATCTGGATGCTTCTGAGTTTCACATTGAGTTATGACATACCACATGTTCTGTCACACAAAACATTCATAATTCACATCCTAGAATAATGATTACCAACAGTCGCAATATTTATTTTTGCCAGGCTCATTTAAATTCCTGACAGTCCTAGTCAAAATTCAAATTTCAATAACTAGCAACTTCAGGTAACTTTATGTTAAAATATGGCTTTAGAGTACACAATTCAAGTATGAAACAGAGACTGCAATTTTTCAAGAATTTTCTTCTGTTACAATTTTATTTTCTGTACTAGGGATGAAAGAGAGCTGAACTGTTCAGTTAGTTGTTATGTTGGCTTAGTATCCTGATACACTTTTGTGGATTTTGCTTTGTTTTGAAAATACCAATGTGCTTTGGCAGGCAAGAAATTAAAATCAAGCTAGTGCATCATTGAGGCCTTTCTAGCCATTTGAATTGAAGCCTTGCCCCTGTGGGCAAGTTATTTTTCCCCCCTATTTTCTGATACTACAACATAATTGCATTTGGTTTAAATTAGAAGACTAGATATTATTTTTATTTATCTTATTTTATTTATCCTAAGCCATGGAGCGCTCTAAAGGTGGTAACCAAAACCTTGAAGTGCACCCGGAAGACCACCGGGAGCCAGTACAGCTCGCGCAGGAGGGGAGTCACATGGGAGCACCACATCACTCCTGTAACCATAGTTATCTTCATAGTTAATCTGTTCATTTCTGTACAATCTAAATTTTTTTTAATTACTTCTCTCTCCGATGGTATATTCTCTGCTTTCCAATTTTGTGCATAGCCAATCCTCGCAGCTGTTATTACATGTATAATCAAATACACATTGTCTTTACTAATTTTCTCTGGTAAGATACCCAATAGGAACAGCTCTGTTTTAAATCCATACATTGTTGTATCATTTCCTCCAACCATAATTTAATTTTATTCCAATAGTTCTTTGCTTCAGGGCATGTCCATCACATGATAATATGAACCTGGTAAGTGGTGGCATTTCCAACATTTAGCTGATTTGTCTTTAAACATTTTTGCCAATTTCTCAGGAGGCATATGCCATCTCATTTATGGTACTTTGTATAAACAAAAATTATTAAGATAAATATCAATTATTTATGAGAATTATAGCATAAAAAAACTACCATTCTAAGAAATTAACGGTTAAGAAATTCAAATAATATGAACCGTGCTTCTCAATATCTTGAGGTGAGTTTAATGTATCAAAAAACTCTACTTTATTGGACATAATATTTTATAAGAGTCACCTGTCCATTTCATTATGTTGGAAAAGTAAAGCTCAGTTAGTCCTTGATTTATGACCACTATGGGGTCCAGAATTATTGTTATTAGTGATGCAGTCATAAAGCGAGATATCATGTGACTGCACCATTTAGCAATTACAAATTTTGGTTGATGTTCTTATGCAAGAATTGTGGATTGTTAACTGAGTACCACCTTGAACAAATGGGGCTATTTGGTGGCTTCTTCCCTTTACAATTGTGGTGAGGTGCAGACAACATATGTATATCTGCCCTTTGTGTCCTGATCAGGGTACACTTGAGGACTTAATGGCAGCATGAAAGAATGCAATTAGTAGCCTGTCACGGTCACGTGACCATATTTTATGATGGTTGTGCCAGAACTTGGTACTTATCTCCATTTTTATTTATTTGTTTATTTATATCCCGCCTTTATTATTTTCACAAATAATTCAAGGCGGCAAACATATCCGTACTTCTAGCCAGGCGCTTTAACCATTAGACCAAAACTGGCTCTTTATTTTGTAATTTTATATATATGTGTGTGTATTAATTATAATGGTTTCAACAAAAAAACATTGGTTTATTTAACAACCACTATATATATTTTTATGACCACCAGAAAAAAGGTTATAAAATTGTATTGTTCAACATGTTTTACAACTGTCACAGATGGCAATTCCATTATGGTGATAAATCAAGGACTACCTGTATTTGTGCCACACTTACTTGTCCTATATTGCTATATCCCTTATCTTTACTTCAACATTCTCTAGCTGTGTAACTGAGATATTGAGACATCGTGTTATTTATGCTATTTTATTACCTGTTAATAGTGATGGTGAATGAGAATGAGCAAAACTGGCAAGTTTGACTCTGTTCAATTGGTCATCTGTTCAATAAACTATCTGATTTAAGAAGGTAAATTATAATATCTACTAAAATAGTTTGATTATCTTGAAAACATTAGATAATTCTAAATCTAAAAATTCAAGTCTTCAAAACCCTAAAGTCTTTGAAGAGGATCCATAATGGAGAAAAAACAATTTGGTTAGGGATACATATTTGCCATAGAAAAAGTCCATAGGAAATGAGCACTTTCTCATTACTTTAACAAGAGACATTTTCTGAGACTAGAGAGACAACATACACTGTGAATAATTTGCTAATTTTTTTCTGATATTGAATATTGCAGTTCCCAAGACAAGGTTTGCAGCAGACACAGCAGCAACAACAGACAGCTGCTCTGGTCAGACAACTCCAGAAACAGCTGTCAAGTAAGTATGTAGCATTAGATAAAGATTCTTTTCTGCTTCTTTCCATCTGGGCTTTTGCATATTTGGAAAACAGTTACTGCCAACTCATTATGGTTAAATAATAAATCTGGCTATCGTTGCTTGAGAGTAAAAGAATGTTGTTTGTGATAAAGCCCCTATCTTAAAAACTACAACATGTATGCACACTGCTGTTTAGTAAGAATGTTTTAAATATTGTATCTCATTCATTCAAGATTAGGTAGCTAACTAGCTAACTAGCTAACTAACTAACTAATAATATAAGCAATTAATATATTTATTACAGATCTGTATACTGACCTATTACAAGGCTCTAGACAGAAGTAAAATATCCAATAAAACAATCTGTTACTAAACCCAACAAGCCAAAGGCTTTCCAGTTCAAATCCAAAACATCAGTAGATTATAAATGCCTGTTTAAATAAGATCATTTTTACAACTTTGCAGAGCTCCAACAGGCTGAGAGTCAATCTATTTCAGGGTCAAGCTCTTTCATAATTCTGGAACTGCCACTTAAAATATGTGTTTCCAGGCTCATACTTCCTTGACTCACTGTGACACAGAGATCCCAAATATCTTCTGTCATAATGTTTATACAGGATGAACAGATTTTGACCAGGGCAGACATTGTGTCAAGATATATAAATGACATGTGTGTTATCGCTGGTATTTTGGACTTGGAAAATCTATTGGCAATCAATCCTGTGATGCAATTGTAGTAGCATTCATAAGCAGCCTTATTGTGAACCAAGTTTCCATTATTGTTTCCAAATAGTTTCAAAGGTAGTCCCAATGTAGTAGTCTAAGCATGAGGTGAGAAGGAAGTTAGATACAGATGCCAAGGCTATTTTGGTCCAAGAGAAATCATAACTATACATCAGGCAATGCTGAACAATGTTCCTCCCACAAGCTGTAGGCTTTACCTGTTGCTTACGTGAGAGCCATGAGTGAACCCTCAAATTACAGACTTGTTCCTTCAGATGGAATGAGACCAACATACTTGGTCTCATTTCCTCTCATATACGAACAGAATTTATTGTAAATAAATGTTTTATTTTTTTGCAGGAGGGAGGTTGTGAGCCACCCAGGATTTAGACCAGAGGGTTGGCTATATAAAAGTTTTAAATAAATAAATTCTATTCAAGCTGGTTTTGTAACATCTAGTTTCTTATAGCTTCCAAACATTAAATAAAGATCTCCATAGTATCTCTTGTCCAGCCACAGGTCAATGTGTATAAGTAGATATCATCATCATATTGATAATAGCTTCACCTCATACCAGTGGATGATCTCAACCAAACATAAGTATTTTCATATAGAAATTTAATAACATATTAGAAAATGTTAAGTCCTGTAGCACTTATCATGGAGAAGCCAAAGACTAGACTATTATTTCCCCATTAGTCCATTGGAAACCATTAGTGTCCGCAACTCTAAAGGGTGTTTCAGAAGGATACAATGATTAATGTTAATGAAATCCATAGGATTAGAGAGGGTACATTCCAATCAGATCCTAATGAAGATCAAACATGAGAGTGGCAATGCAGCTTCAGTCCCAAGTTCAAATTTGAATCTGAAGGAAAGGATTTAGATGGTGCATTTCATCAAGAATCCTTTGAAGCTGATACCTTACCTTACTTTTCAAAATCATTTTCAAGGAAGCATTCATCAGCTCCCAAAGTAGGTAGAGGAGGCATGAATGGACATATTCTGTGATGGAACTACCTACCAATTAATTGGAAAGAAAAATTCTTAATGACTCTTAAAGCCCAGGTTTGACAGATCTGTAATATGCTAGGGGTGGACCATCTAAATTAGTTCTCCATTCTTTCAGAGATTAAAGATTCTAATCATTCATATGTTGACCAGAAAATCACAAGACCATGACAAAGGTCTTCTATCCTCATGCCTCATCTGTTCTGAAATATGGACAAGAAACAGTATATGACCTTCTGTATGAATTGAAACAGAGATCACCTTAACCAAAGCCATGGTTTCCATGGGAGTTATGAAATATTGAGTCCATTCAAAAACAACTTCCACCTTGGGAAATTCCAACAGAAGGGTCATACCACGAGCTTATTCCTGCAATCCAAATATACTCACATTTGGTCCTCTGGAGAGCAACATCTTTGGTTATTGCCAAAGGTTTTCATATTTTGCCTTTAGTCTTATTTATTAACCATTACTTTTCCATAGCCTTAAGTGACAGGAGAGGTATATGAGTGGCATGAAGATTTTATGAGGTGAGTGGAACCAGAACATTGAAATTCTTTAAAAAATAAACTAAAATAAAAAGAGTTTAACAAAAACATCCGGTTTTGAGTATGACTATGACTATGTGTATGTGTATGTTGTTTTTCTTAAGTATGCAAAATCTATATCTTATCAGGCAGCATTTAACATTGAAGAAAATGTTATGATCCTTAGATTTCAAAATATATACATTGCCGGATAGACTCAACGTGGAACTCAAGGATAAAAGCGAAACATTGTACTATAAAATCTGGGCAAAATTCTATGAATGGTTAGATAAAAGGCGGATAGCCGAGACAAATGTGTTGTGTTAGACTAGAATTATATATGTTATTATAGATAAATATGTATGTGAATTGTATAGATAGGTATATATAGGTATATATATGTATAGTTGTATAGGAATAAGGTATAAATGATTAATATTATACTATGTTTAAATAATGTATAAGGTGTAAGGAATATATTATTATATCTTCATTAGTATATTATGTATTAACTTAAAGTGTTGGAAGATGCTTGAGACCAGTGGTGTCATATCTATGTCCAATTTGGATAATGATTATTTGAATTTTAGGCATATAAACTTAATTTCTGTTTGAAACTAAGGCTTTCCATTCCCTCCCCCCTGCCCCCCACACATAATTGTTACTTGGAAATTTATTTTGATCTGTTATATGGGATTTTCATTTGATGACATTACAGCATTTTTATGTTTTTGCTCCTTAGGTAACCAGCCCCAGCAAGGTGTGAATCCATACAGTCATCTTCCACACTTCTGAATCTGAAAGATGTCAGGAAGAGAAAGTATTTGCACTGAAGAACAGGGAGAGCAGAATTTGTTGCACTAATTACTCCTCCCATTTGTGTGTGTGTGTGTTGCCAATAATGTGAATATTATTGTAGGAATAATAAGTAGGAAATAGATTATTTTTGCCTGTAGCAAATTACAGAAATATAAATTATGTGGGACTTAACCTGTGGCTGCAAAATATATGGATTTGGTGCTTTAAGAGTTTTTTTTTTGGTGCAAAAAAAGTGGGGTTTTTAAAAAAAATACAAAATCCTTAATACTGTGCTGGACCAAATTCTGACTAAAAAGACACCTTTATTTGTCTGTTTGTTTGTTTGTTTGTTTGTTTGTGTGTGTGTGTGTGTATATATATATATATATAGTTTTTCCCCATTTGCTAATTTTTGGTCAACTGTATATTTATATAAGAATGCCATATCTTTTTTTTAATGTCCTGTGCTAAACACATTGGGCTACAAATGAACCCCACAGTTCTTGATCAGCAGCCATAATTTAAGCCTAATAAAATTGCTAAATTTATTTTTCAATGATGACATGCAAAGAATCAAAATTTGATTTCAAAGCCTATTATCACTGTACATGTTACTTTGAGAGAAAAAAAAATGTTACCTGGTGTTGGAGATGTCACAACTGATTTCAGACATATAACCTAGTACAGGGTGACTTACTATCCATACCGTTTCACTGCTAACATTTGTGTGATGTAAATTATGCCCTTTCTTCAAAGAATTACAGCTTGCTTTAGATAGATAAAAAACATTGTGTCTTTCAGATTGCTTCCTCTGTTTTCAGAAACATTATCAGAGACATACTCCTAGGGTTTTCACTAGATATTTCATTAGATATTAAGATGGCCTTTTGCTATTTTGTAGTCTATGAACGATCCAAAATCATTTCAAGAATTATTTCAATTTTTCAATAGGTAATACAAATGATTCTGACTAATATGAAGAGATCTGTTAGGATTAATACTATCTCTACTGTGTTTCCCCGAAATAAGACCCTGAAATAAGCACTTGGCCTTATTGCCATGCACTCAAAAGCCCGATTGGGCTTATTATCAGGGGATGTCTTATTTTGGGGGAAACAGGGTAGTAATCCAGCATTCAACATGCCAGAGAATGTATATGTGCGTTTGTCTATGAAGCATAGATGCATGCATATGTGCACATGTGGACATATGCATGTATGTGTGTGCGTGTGTGTGTGAAGGTATATATCTATATGCATGTTTCCATAGATGAGAAATATTCTATAAATAAGAGCCCTGGCCTATACTTTAACATGTCATAGGCTGCTGGTATAAGAGAAAGAGCAGGGATACAGAATGACAGAGTTGGAAGGGATCTTGAAGGTCTTCTAATCCAACTCTCAAGACCTGCTCAAGCAGGAAATCTTATACCAGGTCAGACAAATGATTGTCCAATTTCTTCTTAAAAACCTCCAGGGTTGGAGCAACCACAACTTGTGGAGACAAATTGTTCCGCTGATTTATTAAGTGCAGATCCAATGGAAAACCAATAACTGATGATATTTATTGCAGGTAGGGCTTTCATTATAAAATGTCTCAAATGGGAGAGTTTAAAAAAAGCTGCTATATCAGGGGTGTCAAACTGGCAGCCCACGGGCTAAATGCATCATACACAGGCCATACCCACCCCAGCTCTGCTAAAGGGGAAAACATTGCAATATGTCACATGACGGCAACGTGATGCTGCGAGTTTGACACCATATGCTATATAATGGCAACTAATATATTGTTACTGACTCGGCAACTAATAATACTGTTCTGACTCGGGAGAACAAAGGTGGAGAAATGTGAAGCACAGGCGGAAAGCTTATGTTGTTTATTTCTGGAACAGCAATGTCTTAACAAGAACGGGAAACCAGCAACAACAACAGAACAGGACAGCTGCTATTTATATAGCAACTGTCAAACGGGCCAACCAATAGCGGGCGTCCATTTTCCCACCGGCAGAACTGTCATGCCTAAACCAATGGGAGGCATTTCCTAGTTACTATGCTCCGGCGTGGCAGAATATGCAACACCTACAGTGTTAGCTTTGTGAGGAGATGCATTTTGTAATGAATCATCAAGTAGAAACTGATGTTATACTGTAGAATTCAGGTTTGGTTATCTCAGTGGTAGAATCTAATATTTATCACCTTATCAATTGTTTGTAAGAACTCGGCTTTAGTTTCCGAACCCTAGAATAATGGCTTTTCATTTTGTATGATAGGTATTCAGAAGTTAAAAACATTGATTTTATTTATGTAAATATATCTGTATTTATAAATTTGCTGCACAAGCACAACTATATTATTCAACAAATTTATATCTGAAATAGAAACTATTTTAACTTTGTGGAAGTGATATTTGCTCATATTTGGGTAAAGACTAAATAGAAGAAACTGTTTTGTGAATTTTGAGTATTTTTAGAGTTAGATGAACAAATTTTTGAATGTGTTTCATGTAGGGAATATTTAAAATATTTGAGACTATTTTACCACATATTCTGTCATAACTATAAATTTCTTTGTGATAGAATTACAATAAGGATTACTATGGATGAAATAATATCTATTAAGCAAATCAGTCCATTGATGTAGAATAAAATTTGAACTTGCAACACCAAGCCAATGCATTTCTATCTTCTCATAATGATATGAGAATATTTAGGGTAATACTTCTGTGAATTACTATGTACACTGTGAAAACATTTAGGTTGCACATTGTGAAAAAAAACTTTGAAATTTCTTGTAACTTGAATGTATAACATTATTTACTTTTGAAATGAAACCATGCCTATTTTCCTTATTATATACTTTGTTTTCTTAAAAATAATGAACAGTTGTAAATATATTTTAAAAATATTTGGTATTGCAACAAATTGCTGATTCAGGTTTATATTCTTTGTTGTCACTGTGCAATTATAACAAATGCAGAATAATATTCATTTCTGTGCTCTATTACTTGTTGATTAAATAAATAATGTGCAAAAGATGGCACATTATCCATGTGGTAGGATGGATCGGTAGGACCCACCTATCTATGGGGTAGGTGTTTCAGGTGTCTAGTTTTGCTACATTTCATGTTTCATTTGGTGACAATCCATCAAATCTGGAGATCAACAGATAGTCCTGAGATTTTATCATTGGATGGAGTCTGCCTTTTTATCAGGTGAAATTGCTAAAAATATATATCTGAATTAGTGCTATTCAAAAATTTGCCTAACTGTCATAGAAATCCAGTGAAAATCCAAACCAGAACTGACCATATTTTTTTTTAGATGTGGAATTTGAAATATGAAACTGAGAATTGTCTGGAGATTTCAAAGAAAGGCCTATTTTTTTCTAGACTCTGTTTCCTGTAATAGTTATTCTGGAAGCTCTTGGACTGAATGATGGTGAAAATCTCCTTCTTTTTGTTACTAGTGCCTGATAAATATCTGGTAAAGTTACAAAAATATTGGTAACTTTATTTTTATAATATTTGAACATAGCTGCTTGAGTTTTTATGAAACTTCAGTTAGAATATGATTCAACTATTCCCACTCTGAACATACGCCAGATGCGTATGCATTCTTCCAAAATTATCAGCAGTAGCTGTGCATGCAAGCAATTCGGGAAGACCATATCCATGCATCTGTAAGGCACTCAGGCTGCAAAAGATTGAAGTTATACTTCTGAAAAGGGGATTGGCATGGACAATAACAGCCAGGGGCAGAAATAAATTAGGATTGCTCTAGATTAGGGGTGTCAAACGCGTGGCATCACGGCGGCATGTGATGTATCGGGACTTTCCCCCCCTTCACTAAACCGGGCAGCGCATGACGCAACCGGCCCGCGGGCTGCGATTTTGACACCCCTGCTCAAGATTGTGTATCATACTGAATATTCTGTTTTAATTTTAAGGTGTGGTTATAACAATGCATTTATATTCACACACAGGTGGACTAAATCTTGGTTTGCAAGACATTTGTTCAAAATTCTGCATTTTAAGCCACTTCATTCAAGGAGAATAATGCCAGGGAAAATGTCAGCTTGAGGTTGTTCATACCAGGAAATCATTTTTAAGAGTAAGCTGCAAATTTCTTTAGAGAACCTTGAAATATTGATTTTCTCCTGGTGTTACATATATCAAAATTAATTAGGATGTCAAGTAAATGGTTGAATCTAGCCATATATAAATGTTTGTTCATTCTCATTTTTTTTTCTTACCTGGGCATGAAAAGTAGGCAACTCCAGTCCTTCAGCAGCTAACATATTGAGAAGAAAAATAAGTTGGACTCCTAGAGCAACCACTATAGATTTAGGAAAATTGGGATACACACACACACACTCCAAACTCCTGTGTAAAGCACTCAGCAAAAATGAATGATATCAGAGGTGAAATGCTACTAGTTCGGACTGGTTTGACTGAACCGGTAGCGATGGCAGCGGGTGGTTCAGAGAACCGGTAGTGATGCCAGCGTGAGGCTCCGCCCACCCACCCGGTCATCCTTACTTCCTGGTTTTAACCAGGAAGTAACCTGTCTTTTACCTTCTGCGCATGCACAGAAGGGTTTGCGCTTGTGCAGAGGGTCCACGCGAGCATGCGACACACGTGGTGCATGCACTTCCAAACCGGTAGGGAAGGTAAGTAGATTTCACTCCTGAATTATATCCTCCAAAGTTGAAGAAAAATAAGATATATAGTCTATATATTAATGATAGCAAGAATCTTGGTTCAGTATTGTATCTCATGATTAGGCAACAAAGATATCTTACTCTCCTTGCAAATGGATAGGCTTATATATACAAAATTTACTTAAACTATAGCCACTGTTTATAGAATCACAACACTGGAGGGACCACTGAGTTCAATCTTCTGCCCAGGTTTTTCCTACAAATGATAGTCTATCATCTGTTTGAAGTTTTTTAGTGAACCTAGCATAAATAAACCTACAAATAGTGATTACTATTTGTTAATTGCTTCCACATGATTAAGAAGATTTTTCTAACATACAGCTGCAAACTGCCTTCTTGTAATTTTAATCCATTTTTCTTATTCTTCTTTTGTGTCACATTCTTTTCATTGTTTGAAATATTACCAGTTTTTTCCTCTGAAAACTAAACATCCCAGTTACTTTATTCTGTCTTAATGGGACTTAATTCCTAGTCTTCTATATTTGGTGCCATTTTTAAAACTGGAAATTCAGTTTCTCTGAATCATTCTTAGTGTGTGGTGCCCAGAACCATACCCTAAAAATAATTTAGTATCTTAATAGGATCTGATTAAGTTATTTATCTAAAAAATGTAAGCCTGGCAAAATTTGCTGCTGCTGCTGAATAAATTGTCAGATTGGCTGTGTAAAGAATGAAAATGTGCTAGAAACAACTATTACGTTAAAATAAACCAGGTGTCTTTCAAGGTTATCAGGTAAATGGCAGGTGATCATGAATTTAGAAAGACAAAAATAAAAAAAACCCCATTAAATATAAATAGCATAGGCCTGTAAATGAGTTTGATTTTTGTGTACTGCATTGGACAATCTACGCTTATATGGCTCCAGTCTTATGTGCAATAAGGAGACTAAGCTTGTTGAATCATGTCTTTCAAGACGTCTGCCAAATAAGACAATTTCTGAATAATGGATTACTTGAGATTTATAGCCATGCCTGCAACTATTCTTTTTCATTCATTCATTCCTATGCACTAGCAACTTTAGAAGTATGCTGCTGAGAATTAGCAGAGCTCTTCTTTCTGAACAAAGCTGAAATATTGCATTTAAGATGTCTACCTATATTTTGGAGATTTTGACCATTTTGTATATGGATGTCCTAAAAAGCCTCTCTTTCAAAACATTGACAGAGTGTTGTGTTTGTGAGGCAGGCAGGGAGGCCAATTTGTAAACAGATACTTAATATGTGATAGACCTGGTTCGCTTGTAAATTAAGGAATCTCAGCTTTTAATGAAACTGAAACAACCACAAATTAAGTGGAGTCCAAACAATAATTCATGTTAGTCTCGCCACTGAGATTGATCTTGAAATGCAACTCTAAATTCTGGCATCATGGCAACTATCCTGAAATGTCTAGCATGCACAGATAGAATCTCTTTAGTTTGCCTATGTAGACTACTGGCTAGTACAGACAAAGTCTGTATTCATCACAAAGTCACTGGACAACTGCTACTCGCCATCAATACACCAACTTTATCCTTATTTCCTGTTACATTTTCCAATAGGTTTGTAAATAAACTGTATTCAGACTCCCAATCCAAACCTTCACTGACACAATGATGTCATCTTCTTTGTTCCCAGGGATTTAAGAATTTCTTCCTATAGAACTCAACCCCTACTGCTGATCATCCAGTAACAAGTATACTTTCATATTTTTCAGTATGAATATCCAAAATATACAGACTATGTTGAGGTATTTAGAAAGGGAGGAGCATAGTCCCTGCCCACCCTCAATTCTTTATACAACCTCATTCTCATGAAATGGCATCATACAACACAGACTTATCCTGCCTGATGGATTACAACTATTAAGGGCAGAGTCATCCTATCTGATCAGTATAAGAACACATTTTTTAACTTCCAAAAATGTAATCTGTGATTGTTGGCTCTAACCAAAAGGGATCTTTATTTCTGAAATCTTGGAACACTGTTGAGGGTATGTGCTTTTTATTAGATTATATTTAAGTGGATATATAATATGATTAATACGAAAGAGGATCAGGAATATTTAATATTTAAATATCTTTGATTCTTGTTATGGGAAGTTTAAGTATAGAATAATAAAGTCAGCCTCCAACCTGGTTGATTTACACTTTTCATTCAGTGTACATACTCATGTACTGTTCTCATGTTTGTACTCATGTACATACCATTACTCAAAAAATTCAGTGAGGGAGGTAGGTAGATAGTCATTAGTCATGACTCCAACAGTTTTTAAAAGATTATAATATTTGTCATGAGTTTAATTTACATTGCGATAATACATCTTGATATTTTGCTATTTTACTGAATCCACTCTCCACACTGATCAAGTTCTTCAACATCTTTATGATGGTTTATGCTAAGCTGTAGCATTAAAGGTAAAGGTAAAGCTTCCCCTCGTACATATATGCTGGTCATTCCCGACTCTAGGGAGCGGTACTCATCTTCATTTCAAAGCCGAAGAGCCAGCACTGTCCGAAGATGTCTCTGTGGACGTGTGGCTGGCATGACTAAATGCCAAAGGCGCACGGAACGCTGTTACCTTCCCACCAAAGGTGGTCCCTATTTTTCTACTTGCATTTTTATCCTTTCGAACTGCTAGGTTGGCAGAAACTGGGACAGGTAATGGGAGCTCACCCCATTACGCAGCACTAGGTATTCAAACTGCTGAACTGCCAACCTTTCGATTGACAAGCTCAGCATCTTAGCCACTGAGCCACCACATCCCACAAGCTGTAGCGTTGACATACCTATATTAGATATTATATTTCCTTAAAATATTTCAGCTAAATCAAACTAAATAAAATTCATTTTCTTGTGCATTCCTGCACCCCAATCAAAGATCCTGACCGCCTTATAGGATCTGTCAATTTTTAGTATGAATTTATTCTTAATTTTGATCTTATCAGGCAAGGGGGCTTCTTTTAAGTAGCCAACAAGCAATAGGCATTCATTTCTCAATCCATCTACCATCATTCACATTCCACTGAAATGTTTATTGTGAAGGCTGACGTTTTTAAATTTTACTTTGGGAGTTACAGTTTTATAATCCACTCCAGAGTTTGATAACAATCTCCTCCCATTCCTTTCTAGACATCTCTGTCAGGGGTGGGTTCTACTTACCTTTACTACCAGTTCGCAATGGGGCTGCACGCGCATGCTTGCTTCGCTCACGCTCACGCACGCGCAGAAGCTTCTGCGCATGTGCAGAAGCTTCCTGATGACTTCGGGTTCAGTGGGCGGAGCCTCCCACTGGTTTTACTACTGGTTCTTGAGAACCGGTCCAAACCGGTGCAACCCACCACTGATCTCTGTTCATTTAAAAGGATGTACTGTGTTTTTAACATGGCAGTTTTTTAAAATGCTAACTTTATTAAAATCTGACTTTTTAAAAGTTGAATATACACCTTTATTGTATTCAGGTTTAATTTCCTTTCCAATCAGTATCTCCAATATTATGTGGTAACTTTTTTCTGATGTCCTGCTATTTCCACTTCCTTAGCTAACTTTTCTCTATTAGTTAGTAATTATGTTTGTTCTTGCATATTTTAAAAAATTGCCCTGAGAAGAGAATTTAAGAACAATATGCATGTGTTTAGTACATAATACATAAAGTACTAGGACAATATTTTTGGACATACTGTTTCTGTTATTTTAAGAGCATTCTGGATCATATTAATTTAATGTGCCCATAAAGAGAAACACTGTTTCTTGCCTTTCAATAAAGTAATAAATAGTATGCTTTAAAACCTATAACATAAAATTATTTCCTCACATACAATAATTGACAATATAATTAAT
Source organism: Pantherophis guttatus (assembly GCF_059756535.1). Taxonomy (NCBI): domain Eukaryota; kingdom Metazoa; phylum Chordata; class Lepidosauria; order Squamata; family Colubridae; genus Pantherophis; species Pantherophis guttatus. Next base: position 27,458,026 of record NC_142068.1, on the reverse strand, counting down.
ATTTACAGTTTCATTTCTTCACATGCAGTTTTGATGGCACTTCATTGTAAAAAAATAATGAAGCTTTATTTTCTTTTTAAAAAATTGAAATAATTATTTCTTATTTATTCTTCCAATGCCCCCACAAAAGGACTTCTGCATGAAAGAATATTGTAGTATTACAAACAAATCCATATTCTTTGTTTTAAAATATTTGAAACTATCAAGATTTAGAAAATGGTCATTCGCATCAATAATAAATGAAACCAGCAATCATGTTTTTCAATAGCTTTACAATGTTTATACTATCAAGTGGGAAATAAAAACTAGCATTTTAAAAATCCATTATTGTGTTAAATATTTTGTATTGCAAGTATCTTTAGAGAATATGTCGTCATTTTTACTGTTATTTTTGTTGAAAACTTAAGTGCCTTAAGTTTTTAAGGTTACTTTTTAATATTGTCTTAAAATCAACACTAGGTCATAATGCAAAATCTTCCCAAACCTAAATGTCTTTTAGCTTGACAACTGTAAAGTTAGAATTGTAATAGCACCAAAATTGAAATGCCTTTTGACTGGTTTTGATTAAACATCTTTGAAAGCCAAATGGTCCATTTTAGACTTTATTCCCATTTGAAATAACTTGAACATATGTCACTGTGAAATCCCTGCCAAACTGATTCTTAGCCACACATTTATATATGCCTGAATTGGATGAATTTGGATTGTGAATTATTAATGTTCCTTGTGGATGAAGAATATCACTTCCGGACAGTTGACCTTTGATGTCTGTGAAAAATAATGAATGGTTAGGCAGCTCCCATATAATTTCTGGATCTGGTATCCCAAATGCCATACAATGAAGCTGAATCGCCAATCCAGCCACAGTGTGAATATTCCGTGGGGGTCGTTTTGTAATCCTTGGTGAATGTCCCATAATTGTTACAAAAACAACTACCGTTGAATCACCGATATAGTTCTGAGCTTTGCACATATAACTTCCCCTATCGTAAATATTTGTTTCTCTAATAAGTAAGGTACCATTCTCCAGTAATGTATACTTCCCATTAATCTGAGGCCGGCCCAAAACAAAGCCACTAGGAAGTGTCCATATAATGTTTGGCTTGGGACTTCCAGCAGCGAGACAGTGAAGCGATAAAGATTCCCCATTCATGTTTTTTATTGCCCCTCCAGAGTGGAAAAAAATTGTGGGTGTTTCCCCAGTTTCCAATATGATTAACTTTTCAATGTAGCCTACTTGATTTTTAGCTGTACATCTGTATTTTCCTGCATCTGCTTTAGAAAGTCTATTGATGACAAGGGTGCCGTTGCTTCCCAAATAAAACCGGAGTGTTCTAATACCAACATAGAACTGTGTACCATTTGGTAATATCCAAATTATCTCAGGATGTGGGTTTCCATCAACAGAACAATTCAAAAATATGGTTTTTCCAGGTTTTGCTATGACTTTCTCATTAAATGGGTTCCTAAAAACCGGGCGCCTTAGGATCTCGAGCACTTCCAAATGGACTACCAGCATGCTTTCTCCCCCATCATTACGTGCTACACAAATAAACTCTGCCGTATCTGAAGATCTTACATTGCGAATTTCAAGAGTCCCGTTTCTGTGTATGGTTATCCTACTTCCATAATATGGGGCTGTTAGGAAAATATTGTCAGGCATGATCCACATAATCTGGGGCACAGGATCTCCTTCAGCATTGCAAGCTATTTGTTTTTTTGAGTGTTTTATAGCTGTTGCTTTAATGACAGTCTTGTTAGAATACAAACCATTGATCAGAGGTGGTTTAGAGATTACATCTAGTTTATAAACCTTGGTATCATCTCCACCAGAATTGCGTGCTACACATATATATTCTCCAGCATCTAAAAGCCTTACTTTAATGATTGACAATGACCCATTAATATGGAGAATATATCTCTGAGTAGAAACTAAAATCATATTGTTAGAAGGCAACAGCCAAAATATTTTCGGCTTAGGTTCTCCTATAGCATCACAGTTAAAGAACGCATCATCTCCTGCTTTTATCTTTGCATAGGCCTTTAAATTCTGCTTGATATGAGGTGCAGCTGCAACCACTTTTATCTGCACTTTCATCTCATCTTTTCCCAGTGTATTTTGAGCATGACAAGTGTAATCCCCCTCTTGCATCATTCCAACCTTATTGAAATACAGAGTCCCATTGTCAAACAGAGTATATTTCTTCAACGTATGTCCACTATCATCGGCTTGCATTGCATTATTGATTGTTGTGCCATCTGGCAAACTCCAAGATATTTCTGGCTCAGGAGATCCTGAAGCTTTACAATCCACTTTGAAGTCTTTTCCATAAGGTACCAGTTTCTTAAAATACTGTTTGTGATCAATCTTTGCAGGCTTCATTGTCACGCTAACTTTCAAAAGGGTCAAATCATCGCCCATTCTGTTTCGTGCTACACAAATATAATTGCCTGCATCCTTTTCTGTGATTGACTCAACAGCTAATGATCCATTGGGATACACGTGGATTCGGCTTCCCATTCTGGAAAAAAAAAAGGGAAAAAAAGAATCATTTATTTTGGGCTGTATGTCAAATTCCAAAGTTGTTGATTCTCATAGTAACTGAAGATTTTTTAAAAAAGAAATTCTAGAATTATAGGATTAGAAGGAACCCAACTCAAACTCCCTTCTTGGTAAGGTGAAGGTGAAGGTTCCATTCGCACATATGTGTTAGTCATTCCCAACTCTAGGGGACGGTACTCATCTCCGTTTCAAAGCCGAAGAGCGCTGTCCAAAGATGTCTCTGTGGTCATTGGCCAGCATGACTAAATGCCAAAGGCGCACAGAGCTCTGTTATCTTCCCACCAAAGTGGTCCCTATTTTTCTACTTGCATTTTTTACGTGCTTTTGAACTGCTAGTTTGGCAGAAGCTGGGACAAGTAACGGGAGCTCACCCCATTATGTGGCACTAGGGATTTGAACCGTCCCTTCTTGGTACAGGAATTCAAATTAAAGCATTCCTGACAGGCAGCCTAAATATATCACCTAAGCTTACCGACTTCAGAAAAATTTTCTAATTAGCTGTCAGGGTTCGTGCTGATGAAATATAACATATATTAGTGTGGTCCTAAAAGTGAAAGGAGTAGATTTCTATGTAATACAATGGCTGCTAAAAGAAATTTTGCAACTCTCCTAAAATGTTTGTTTGTTTAGTTCTACAGCTGCCCATCTCAGTCAAGTATATAACAATTGAAAAATATTAAAAACATTTTAAAACAATAATAACAATAAATATCAAAGTTTGGGTTCTTATTGAACAGTAAGTAGCAGTACTGTAAGTAAGAAGAGAGTCAGTTTGGTCTAGTGGTTAAGGCACCAGGAGAGAAAAGGGGAGACCACAAATTCTAATCCTGCATTACCATGAAAGCCAGATGGGTGACCTTGAGCCAGTCACTGTCTCTCAGCCCCACTCACCTCACAGGGTTGTTTTGGGGAAAATAGGACGAGGAAAGAATATTGGTATGTTTGCTGCCTGGACTTATTTATAAAAATAATAATGCAGCATAAAAAATTCTTTTAAAAAAGAAACAAATGAAGCTGCCCTCAGAGCTAGTGGAAATACTAGTTATACCCTTGTTCTATGTAATACCTGCTTGATACTAAAAAAAATATCTACCTTCAGTTATACTTTCTCAAGTTAAACAACATACTCAGTTCCCTCAGTTTCTTCTTACAAGGATCTAATCCTCTAATCTTCCTTTCTGATGTTCAGAATTTGATGAAGTAAACCTAGTGAAATTGTTACTTCATGTGATTGTGAAGGTAGACTTTGAGAAAATTGCATTTACCCAGTACCACACATTGCTTTTTGCTACATAGAGCAGACAAATTTTCTGATAGGGCCATTTTACTCTGGAAGGCCCAAACTATCAGAGCTTTACATGTCAAATAATTTTCTCTAGCAAATTATATTTTGCATTAATATTTTTGCTGTGTAAGTTCATTGCTTGAATTTTGGCCAACAGTGTCCCTTTAATCTGTTAAGAAAATTATCCTAATGAATATAATATGTCATATGGTCTGCTTATCCCACTTGCCAACTGAGATGTTCCAAAGGGAAAATGCTTATTTGTGTTGGTTTTGGAAGGGAATTGCTGGGGGCTTGTAACATTTTGTAATCGTTTAGAGAGATTTCCAAATAGAAATCCCAAAACACTACTTTTTTCAGGATCTCGGCCATCGGTCCATTGTTTATGATTTAAAGATGGATTACTCCTTTATCTGATTGCAGAAGTGAATAAAAGTGAATCTTGCAATTATCTCCTTTCCTCCTATTTAGGCATCCAAATATATGCCTGTGAATTTAGTATTAACAAAATATATAACTGTAGCTAACCATTTATCTTTGCCCATACATTGTATTATTCCTATTTCACATTATTCCTAATAATTTGCTCATCTCACTATTTTGGACTGCCAATGGGCATTTGGTTATTCCCACTGGAATAGAATGCAGTACCATATACAAATGTCCCATATAGTAGGGCTGTTCTCAGGATCTTGCATGCCCAGTCTTAAATTGCAGCTAGTCCCAAAGCTAGCTGTAATTTATTATTTATTTTATTAGATTATTTTTATTTTTATTTTTATTATTGTTATTGTTATTATTTATTTATTTTAAATTAGTTTCTTCTATCTTCCATCATTCTCTCATTTGCATTTCATTCTCCTTTAACTCCTTCTAGCATTTCATTTCCCCTTTTATTCTTCTATACCACTCCATCTTACACAAAAAGATAAAGGTAAAGGTTCCCCTCGCACATATGTGCTAGTCGTTCCTGACTCTAGGGGGCGGTGCTCATCTCCGTTTCAAAACCAAAGAGCCAGTGCTGTCCAAAGACGTCCCCGTGGTCATGTGGTTGGCATGACTAAACGCCAAAGGCGCACGGAACGTTGTTACCTTCCCACCAAAGGTGGTCCCTATTTTTCTACTTGCATTTTTTACGTGCTTTCGAACTGCTAGGTTGGCAGAAGCTGGGACAAGTAACGGGAGGTCACCCCATTATGCAGCACTAGGTATTCGAACCGCTGAATTGCCGACCTTTCGATCGGCAAGCTCAGTGTCTTAGCCACTTAGTCACCGCATCCCCTTACATACTAAGTGCTAAACCCCTCTACACCCCCTCTACAACTTTTCTAGTCACCATATTTTTGCATCTCCTTGCCATCTAAGCAACTCAAACAACAGACATAAAAACCTTCATGTCAGAAAAATTCACAGCCAGAAATTGTTTTAAATTAGTTTCCAAAAAAACTTACCTGTGCCATTGGTCAACAACAGCTTTGGAAGGTAATCTCCACATTATCCTGGGTTTTGGCTCCCCTATAGCTGAGCAATTCAGAAGTAACCTATTCCCAAAATTCAGCTGAGTCCATCTTTGGGATGTAGCTGAAATTTGGGGTATTATATCTCGGTGTTCCACTTGAAGTAGTACTACTCTCCTTTCTGAACCAGTGGAGCTTGTAGCTATACATTCATATTTACCGCTGTCAGAAGGAACTATATTCCTGATAAGAAGTGTTCCATTAGGGAACAAAAAAACCTTGTCATTTAGATAGTGCAGTGGTTTCACCTCTGTTTCATCAGGGAAGACCCAGTGAACAGTTGGATGAGGGTCTCCTTTGACAGTGCAAGGAAACTTCAAACTTTTCCCCATGGTCTCTAGTATAAGTTGCTTCTTATCTTCCAGTATAATGGGTGGTGCAGCAATGACTTGCAATCTTATTGCCATAGTATCTGAGCCAATTGGATTATCTGCTGTGCAGGTATATATCCCTCTGTCATAAACACTGACTTTCTTGATCAGTAAAGTGCCATCTGAGTGTAGAGAAACAGCCTCGTTTTCTATTGAAAATTCAGAGATATGAGTTTTGTTTGCAAGGACCCAAGTTATAGAAGGAATGGGACGGCCTTCAGAGGCACACTTCATAACTGCTGGCTTGCCAGAGTGAACAGTAATGATCTTGGAACTTTTCCCTAGAATTCTTGGTGGATAGGTAACCACAGACAAAGTGATTAGAAGCTTGTCTGAACCTTGTTGATTGGCAGCCACACACAAGTACTGTCCACGATCCTGGATGTTGACATTCTGAATGGAGAGTGTACCATTGGGAAGAATCTTAAATCTGTTACCATGTCTGTTTTTTGATGCATCAGCTCCTGTTTAACCAAAAAGAAACTAATGTTAGATTTATTAAAATGTTGCCTATTGCATAGCTTGTTAGAGTATTAATTTGCAAACAAGAAAATAAGATTCTGAATTTCTTCATAAAATTCCCTTTGAATTATTTTGTTCACTTAGCTTTTTCCCCTTAGAACAACTATAGGCAGCAAATTAAATATCTCAATTAATTTCATATACTGATTATTATGTTTAGCTATGCGTCTTATACCGGTTAATCAGGCCTGTATTTGCATGCTTTAAATTCAGAGCTTACATATATATTGGAATTATTTTTTGTTTTTGCTTTAGTCTATTATCACATGACTGCATTCATATATTAATCCAAGAATCTCGATCTAACCAGCATGAACAATAATGTGATGTTTACCTTCTCTCATTAATAAAGTAGATAAAAAGAAACATCTTGCAACAGCTTCATATAAACAGCCAATCATGGTTTATTGTCAAACAACAAAATTTAGCTTTAAAATGATTTATAGTTATGATTTATTTGAATTACTTGACTCTATTATTCCAGGCTTTTGCTATAATGTGATGCTATCCCTTCTTAGATTATTTACCCACTTTGATCAAGAAATGGAAAAATAATGAACTGTGTATACTAGCACAAGGCCTGTTTATATTGAGATTTATAGGACAAGATTCCTGGCTTTAAGTAGTTTCTTTTATAGTTTCTTTGGAAAGATTCTTGTTGGCTCCATATCTACATTATTTATACATGCATGTTTTTATCCAGTTAAGAAAAAGCATAAATATTATTTTCTCATGGGATGAATTATATTATTCTGGACCAGAGAAAACATATTACAGTTTAATGCTTTTTTATGGAAAGCTGGTGCTTTAGGTTTTTCCACAATATGCTAGTGTGGTGTGATAATTAAGGCATTGGCTAGAAACCGGGAGACTGAGATTCCCCTGTTAGGTACAAAACCAGCAAGATGATCTTAGGCCAGTCACCTCTCTCAGCTGTAGGAAGGATGCAATTGCAAGCCAATTCCAAAAAACTTTGCCAAGAAAACTTCAGGGACTCATTGAACAGTTTCCAGAGTCAACACTGCCTTAAAACTCCACCTTACTGCATTAAATGTATACTTTATATACTATTCTCTTAAAATACTCTAGCTTAATTAAGCTCCTAGTTAAAAATGTTTTTAAGTATAGCTCTTAAGTATACTTCAGAATTATCTCAGAATCATTCTGAGTATGGCTTCAGAGCAACAATACTGTATCGTGCTATTACTTTCTATGCTTAGAGAAAATACAGATAAAATCTGGATTATTATTGTTTGTTTTCTTTATATCCATTTATTTTTCTGGCACATGTAATTCTTTTCCATTTTATGAAAGATTTTAGTTAAATTTGAGACAGGCCCAAAGTCATTAGCAAATTTCACAGCTGGTTTAAAATCTGACTTTAATCCTAATCTAACACTATATTACATCATTTAATTCTAGGCCTGGGAACATACATAAGAACTTAATTTTGTATACTTCATTTCTTAAGTCACTTCTTGTTTATTATAAAAGAGAACACATATAAAATATTAACTTGAACAACTTACCTGCTGATATCTTGGTCCAATGGATGGTTGGTTGAGGATTACCACTAGCTTCACATGGAATGAAAGCATCTGAATTAGCCAGGACAGTAAACATTGCAAATTTTCCTCCACTTATTCTGGGTTTTGCCAATCTGGTTTGATAGAATGAATTTAAATCTTCTGGATTGGTAGTGGTGACTACCTGGTCTGTTCCTTCAGACCAGTTTCTGATATAATTGTTCTTAGTTGTCTTCCACAAAGGAGTATGCAGGGTGAAGCTTTGAGGTGATTTTAATACTGTGAATGTGTTAATTATGAGTGGTTTTCCAATATCTCTGATTTTAGAAAATGGAAACTGTTGTGGAATTTTACCCCATCTGGGAGATAAAGTAGTTTGTGTAGGTTGGATGAGCCTTGCTTGGGATAGTAATGGACTAGTGGTCATGTAAATTGCATTAGTAGGAATTTGTGAATTTATCTCATTTTTCACATGAAGGGCTGTTTTTGTTATTTGTGTTTTTGGAGCTGCAGTTAGTCCCACATATGGGTAAGATTCCTTATCCTCTTGTTTAGTAGTTTGTGCTACTTTAGTAAACTTTGGTCCAGTTGTTACCAGGGATGCATATGATAATGCTGTGCTTTTCTTTGTTGTATCCCATGACATCTCACACTGTGAAGCTGTAGATGAAAGCTTTTCAGATGTCAGTTCCATTGATGGCTTAATGGTGTAAGCATTGTCAAGGGATTCCTGAGAGGTATTTAAGAATGTATTGTCTTTTTTTATATCTGCTGTGCTAAGAATTGGTGGTTGTGGTGTAACTGTACCTATATCCATAGTGGTGAATTTTGAAAACAATTCAGTCAGTATGAGACTAGGAGGTTCAGTTACATTTTTTATTGTTTTCCTAATAGTAGAAGGAATAATTTTTTTAAAGGATGTTACAAATTCTTTGATCGAAATGTTTCTATGGAAAGGCATTGACTTTTGCAGAGGTCTTCTTCTCCTTTGACCCTTCTTTCTATGTCGTCGAAATGTTTTGAGTTTGGAAATCTTGTTTGCAACAGTGGTAATAGGATTAGGAATCAGTTGGATGGTTGTAGTATCAGTTTCTTTATTAAGATCAGTTGTAAAATTGTACAAAGGCCCTGGGGATGGTGATTCTGTAGTAATGAGTGATACTATTGGATTGTCTTTTAGTAATGATACATTCTCACTGATATGTTTAATTGAGTCTATAGGAACATCGGTTTGATCGTCACTTTTGGAAACATCAGTTTCATGTATTGATGAATTTTTGTATCCTGGCCCTGAGATGTGAAAATCTGTAACAGATATTTCAGATGAGGGTTTTGTTTGTATTATGAATTGCTTCTGCAGTAGCTCTTTTTGAACATAGCTGGTAACAAAACCATTAGGTGAAGGTATTTCTCCATTTGAAACACTGGAAGAGACATCATGGATACTAAAGGAGGGAATAGTGGATTTGATCATGAAAGGTGATTTATTAGCTTTGGTAAATGTACTTTTTATGTTAAACTTAGATTTATGGATATTGGTTGTGAATTGGTTAGCTGATGGATCTATATCAGGGATTGCCTGATGTGTATCTGATTTTATTTTTCTTTGTGGAACAACCTGGGTGCTTTTAGAGTAGAAGGGGATAGTTGTAGAAGCTTCATATACTTCATCTGTATCTATCTTGTTACTTGAGGATATCATAGTGTGACTTGAAATTGTTGATTTTGGATACTGAGATTTGATCGATGTATACATAAATGTTTGTGGGGTAAATGATTCAACAGATATATTAGAAGGAGTTGGTATGCTTATTTCTGCAGGGAGAGTAAGACTTGAGCTCTCTGGAACAAACCCTGATCTAGGAAAAGCAAATCTATGCCCTACATTACTGGGAATACGGTCAGGTCTAATTATTCGTCTTCTTCCAAAGGTTTTTCTTCGTCTGCTGTACCATCTGGGGAATGGACTAGGGGTTGTAGAATCCTTAACTACCTCAATCTGTTGATGGGCAAGAATGGCTGTGCCTGGAGATACCTGAAATGTTATTTTTTTTCTACTGTAAATATAGCCATGCTGTGATGCATTATTAGACAGACTGATTGCTGCTGAGGGCACTTGATGGCTTGATTTCTTTGATGCTTGCTCAGCATTTTCTACCAATAAATCAGGTTTTTCAACAATTTTGTGTGAAATTATAAATTGGCTATTATTAGTAACAGCCATTGTTGGTGTTACTGTTGGTTTGCTTTTAACATAGACATAAGCTTCTTCCGATGTTACTGATCTCTGAAAAGAATTTGAAGTGTTTGCTGAACTATTGGGTTCTTTAAACAATGAGGGCATTGTTACTTCCATCAGGGTTGGTGGCGTAGGCAGTGTTTGATATCTTTCAAGGCTTATTCCTTTCATTTCAGGTTTTGGCTCATTTAGCCAATTCTGGTTTGTAAGTGCCTCAGACTGCATAACCATAGAACTGGTTGCTGAAGGTTCTGATTCTGTAACTGTGATATGTGTTGCAAAAGAGCTGTAATTATCTGGTATACTTCCAAGTTTTGCTGTTGCTACATTTCCTGATGCTTCTCTCAAAGTATATTTTGAAGGTTTTCTAGTTGCTAGAAACATAAGTTCTTCCTCAGCTAATATACCATCTCCAGATATCTCTCCCTCATTTCCTGAGCTCTTTGAAGACAGAAATAGCTTTTCTGTTGGTTTTACTGTTATATTTTCTTGTCTTTTTAACAATGTGATATTTCTTGTTTTTTCTAAAAATGTTGCCCAGTGCAATGGATTGATTCTCTTGGTAGAGAGACCAAATCTCTTTTGTCCTCTAAACCTTCTGCTTATCTTGCCTCCATTGGTCCTGTAGACTTCTTTGTACTTGTTTTTGGTTTTATTTTGTATGAAATAATTTGTAAATGAATTTTGCATGGATGCTTGGCTGGTAACCTCGGCAGGACCAGTAGAAGGAAAAATTTTAATTTGGCCAATAAAGTCATGTTCTTGGTTGCCAGACCCTTCTGTTGCTTCACTACCTAGCTCAGTATCTTTTCTTGTGAGTTGTTGTGACTTGCTCAAATTCCTTTTAACAAGTACTTGATAAACTAAGTAATCTACACCATATTTATTGGCTGTTATACACATGAAGTGGCCATTGTCTTGTCCTGCTATTGTTTGTATTTTTAATGTGCCATTGTGAAACATAAGTTTATTTTTAAAAGAACTATGAAGAATCATGTTTCCTGGTATGACCCAATTAATAGAGGCATCTGGGACACCTGTAGAGAGGCAGGGAAGATCAATATTTTCACCTAAAAACACTGAAAGCTGTGGTCCATTTAAAAGGTTGTGCTTCAGACTTGGATCTATCACTGTAATTCTAAAAGTTAAGACATCAGCATCTTCATAGTTGGTTCCTATACAGTGATAAACTCCAGTGTCAAAATGATCTGCTGAATGTAGTAAGAGCTTACCAGATTTTTCTATCACTATTCTTCCATCTTCACTTACATATGGAGCCTTAACCTTGGTCCCATCAGGTAAAAGCCACTCAGTTACAGGGGAAGGATCTCCAATTGCTTGGCAATCCAATTCTACAGAACTATTGACTAAAATTGAATATTCAGTTTTGTGATTTTTGTCTCGTAAGATCATGGCCCACATTTGTTTGGTGGGCTTTGAGACATCATCAGGAAGAATGATTTGAGCATCTATCGAATACTGGATATGCAGCATATTGAGTGTAGTTGCGGTCCTGTCCAATTGCATTGACACTTGACTCTGCATCAACCAAGGAGGCTCAGCTGTCAGTTCAGCTTTTATGTCAGTGAAAAGTTCTTCATTTTTAGAATGTATTTGTTTATACTTGTAACCAATAGAAGGCATTTCTGTTAGTAAGTGTTCCCTTCTCAATTTTAGTGGAGAATCACTATAAAGAGCAAGAATGCTCCATAGTTGATGAATATGATTGTGGTCAATGCTACACTTAAGAAAAGTTGACAATGATATTTCAAGTAGCGTGCTGTTATCACTTTTTGTAAATATAACTGGAGACATTTTTGAAGGTTTCTGCACATTACAAGCTATATTTGCTTGATTTCCTGATTGGTCTATTAAGTTTAATGACACAGATCCTATAGGGGCCATAAAATCTTTGGGAGACACTGAAGTGAATTCTCCATCATCTACCATAGTTAGAGTTTTCAATTTTAAATCTGTGTCTATACTTGGTTTACTACAATTAAATGAAGGCAGTGGAATTTTAGTTAAGTGTTTCTCTTTAGAATTCCTGGGGTTGGTGCACAATGGACATTGCAGTGCATCTGTAGCCTCTTTGCCTTTTTTGCATTTTACAACATCTAGAAAGAAAGAGATCAGTAAAAGTAAATTGATGTTCTATTGTAGAACAGAACAGTTTCTAATCAGTTCAAATATATTTCTGGTATCTGTGAGGCAAGCATTTAGTAGCCATTACAAAACAGATTTGGAAGGAGCAAAGTAGGCCTTTAAACCCAAACTTCTTATGAGAAATTGAAATGGCAAATTGTGTTGTAACATTTTTTGTTCTCAAATTGTTTCCTTTAAACACATTTTATTTGCCTCTTCAGCCACCCCAAACTAACTGAAAAGCTTTGTCCCTGCCCCTTTTGTTACCACATTCCCCAATGGTTTCTGTCATCACCATCACCACTATCCCAGGAAAGTTATGAGACTGAGTTGTGACTCAAGCATTGCCCAGTTCTGGTTTACATGCAAACTATAGCTGAGTCAACTGCATTTTCTCTTTTTTTCCCCTGTGTGAAGAACCATCTACATGGCTCAGCTAAATATCATTGTAGTATTTTCAATTCATTTTCATCTCATGTTGATTTATAGGGTAATAGATTTCTCACTTACTTTTGTGTTATCTAATAAGATTTCCTTCACTTCATTACCCAAGTCATTAATAACAATATTGAAGAAAATGAGATGAGAATGCTGTGACATCCCACCAGATGCTCAATCTAGTTGTGCAAGCAGAGTTTAACAATCTTATTTTTGCGGAATAGTTGATGCTCTCTATGCTTGATTATTTGTTTGCAGATATTTCATTACTTGACTAAGTAACATTACCAGTACAAGCGATTGTGGGTTTTGCTCCTGCTTATATAAATAAATAGCCTGTTCTGCCACTGTTGGTGGCAGTGTAGTTTTTTCCTTGGTAACCTCTTGAATAGAATATTGTTATCTGGTTGATTATCTGATGTTAATCCCTGCAGATTTGGATGTTGGCCTGCTAGAAAGGGTGTGTTTTGATCTTTTAGTTTCCTTCTTTTGTTTTTTTGCCTCTTTTGAATGCTGTATAAATATGGTTTATCTGTATGTGTCTATTGATGGTTGTCTTAATCACAAACTTCCAGGAATTCCCAAGTGTTTTTGTATTTAGCCCATCTGTAAGCAAACAATACCCTAATCAATGAACTACCAAGAGAAAACCACATCCCACTAACAGTGGCATAGAAATCTACTATGGCCTATCAAGCAAACCCCTCACTCATTAGTACAGATATTACCTAGTTGGGTAATGAAAGATTCCCAAGCAAACAGCCAAGCTCAGAGAGCACCAAGGACTCCACAGTTCAAGCATGAATTACTGTGTTTCCCTGAAAATAAGACCCTGTCTTATATATTTTGAAGTAAGCACTTGGCCTTATTTTCGGGGAGGTCTTATTTTTTTGGGGGGGGACGCATGAAGCAAGATGGGGCTCTTCTTGCCGTCTTCCCTGATTTCCAGCTCTGCATTTAAATATTTTCAGGGAGGGCTTATTTTCAGGGGGAGGCTTATTTTAGCACATGCGCTCAAAAGCCCAATTGGACTTATTATCAGGGGATGTCTTATTTTTGGGGAAACAGGGTACATATAAAGTATAATATATTCTCTGTGCATCCTGTCAATTACTGCAATCTTTGTGAATGAGACCAGCAGATATTTGAGGTATATTGTTGCAATTTATACAAAAGACAATATGTACCTGAATGCCTTTCTGCCCATTTGGCAAACCATTTCAAAGCACAATCACAAGTCCAAGGGTTTCCATGAAGATAGAGACTTTCTAGTTCAGACATATATGTAAAAATGTCTTGTGGCAGAGAAGTCAGGAAGTTATCTGACAAGTAGATATGCTTTATGGCAGATGTTCTGAACACCTTGAGGTACCTCAAAGTGACAAAAGTATCTGGATGAAGTTGTTTAAGTAAATTTCCTTCCAAATGGACTAACTTCAGCGATGTGAGACCATAGAAAGCTTTTGGGTTTACAAATTCAATTTTATTATGATCCAGGTGCAAACGTACCAAAGCCACGAGACCATGAAATGTGTCTGCTTGAATAACTTTGATTTGATTATAGCTCATCTTTAAGATCTGTTGATAAAAAAGAGAATACGAAAAAGAGTCTAAGCTGAAGTTACATGTAATTCAAAGACTTCTAAAAAGTGATTTTCAGACTAACACAACAAGAGAATATGATCTCAATTCACACATTATGCTAAATGATGTGGTTTCATTGATTTTGACTTAGTATGTTATATATTCCAACATTGTGGTTATTCAATAAATTGTGGTTAAACCTATGAATGAACTTTTAATTATGCTCAGTGAATCTTATTTTTTAATCAAATATGTTCAGGATTGCAGTCATTTATTCAATGAGGAAAATGAGGAAAATGAAAGGTGAATAGAGTGTAATAAACTTAGATCTTACACTCTTCAGAACCATTCTACCCCACCCCACCTCAACAACAGGTTTGTGGGCAAAACTTTGCCAACTCTAAACAAAATCAGTGATGGACAATTTCCAGCTTAATCTTACCTTTAACAAATGTAAATCAGAGAATGTCTTGTCTTGAATTGTGTGTATCTGATTACTGTGCAACATCAACAATTCCAGTTTCTCCAGGCCAGAAAAATCTGTCTCAGTCAGTTTAACCAAATTGTTGTAACTGTAACAAATATTTCATTCCATATCTGGGTTTAGTTAGTCAGCTATAGTTTAAACGTTAAACAAACAAAAATAGAACCTCTGTTCTGAAGGTGTTTAAGCAGACTGTAATTAAATTTTGTCATTTAAAATTGAAAATACTTTGATCAAAACAATAACAAATGAAAAATATGACTCTTGTTATCATGCACTTAGGTATGATACTAATCAGTATTAAATCTATACAATTTTTCTGTTGTTCCTCTCAAAGTGTTCTGATAATAAAAACAATGAAACACTATATATATATAGTGTTATATATATAAAACTTACATAAACAAATATATATATATATATATATATATATATATATATATATATATATATGTATATATATGTGTATATATATATATATATATATATATATATATATATATATATATATATGAAATTATGCTACAAAACAACCAAGTACCATCAAACCATCATGAACAAAACACATATAAATGGAAGAATTAGAAAAAGGCTTAGAACCTAATCTCTTAATAAATACTGTTTAATACAAGAAGTTCTCGACTTACAACAGTTCATTTAGTGACTGTTTGAAGTTACAACGGGACTGAAAAAAAGTGACTTACGACTGTTTTTCACACAACCGTTGTGACATCCCCATGATCACATGATCAAAATTTAGATGCTTGGCAACTAGTTCATATTTATGACAGTTAAAGTGAGATCCCATTTTGCAACCTGACAAGAAAAGTCAATGGGAAAGCCAGATTCACTTAGCGACTGTGCTATTTACTTAACTGCTACAGTGATTCACTTAACAGCTGTGGCAAGAAAAGTCCTAAAATGGTGCAAAATTCATGGAACAAATGTCTCAATTAGCAACAGAAATTTGGCCTTAATTGTGATCCTAAATTGAGGACTACCTGTTTTCAAAATCAGGATGTTTACGGATAGTGAAGGTTCAATCAATCAATTTATTGCTGTCCTAGACCAGCATAATAGTGAGGGTTTAACGGAGCTGAGATTGATCAATGGTAGCAAAACACCAAGGAAACTAATAATACATTTTATTATACTATAATAATATAAATAAAATAAATAATCCAAATATATTTTACCAAGTAAAAACAGGAAGGCATGCTAAAAGCAATCAACATATTTCAAACAGAAGGTATTTAATGACAAAAAAATCAATTTATCAGGCATCACATGCTAAATAAAAAGCAAAAAAGAAATTCTGCACTGGACAATTGGATGGGAGTTCTAGAA
Source organism: Pantherophis guttatus (assembly GCF_059756535.1). Classification (NCBI taxonomy): domain Eukaryota; kingdom Metazoa; phylum Chordata; class Lepidosauria; order Squamata; family Colubridae; genus Pantherophis; species Pantherophis guttatus. The sequence continues at coordinate 27,442,005 of NC_142068.1, read as the reverse complement.
TAGAGGAACAATTTCCAAGAACATTTTCTCTATCCCACCATGGAATGATAAAAGGCTTTTCCAGTTTCAAGTCTAGGTAATTACAGTTATTGGGAATCATGAATCATATAAATTTAATAAATAATAATAATTTGGGCTTGCTGTCATCTTGTTCCTATGGTTTCTTTTTTATGGGAATACTTGCATACAAACAGATTATCTATCTTGAAAGAGATATAAGCAACAACAAATCATAGTTTCTGCATTCTAGTGAACGCCCCCCCCCCCCCCGAGTACTGGATGCTGTCTGTTCCAAAAATCCCTTTTATGGATAATGAGGCATAACACATAGGAGAATTATTCAGTGCATTCTGTGCACTATGTAGATTCAGAGTTATGTTTCTATATTATTTGTGAAATGAAAAGATGAGGAATAAGCCTATTCCCTTCCTGACTTCTCTGCATCTTAGGAAATAGAAGGATAAGGATAAGGATAATTTTATTTCTATATCGCCCCTCTCCCGAAGGACTCGGGGCGGTGTACAGCCAGGTAAAAACACAATACAAATATCACAATTTAAATTTAAAAAATTATTAAAAGTATTACATTTAAGGCCAATTAACTAAAAAACCCAAAAATTTAAGATTAAGAAGGGAATTATTCGAAACACACTAAACACCGAAGGCATTCATGAACAGTGATCATCTTTCTTGCTGTTCCTTCATGTTTGTAAACCCCAGCAGGCCTCTGAAAGCTTGAATATTTGTTCACTGCCAAAGTCTCAGAGAAACTGCTGAATTATGAGTGACCACTAAAATATAGCTGGTTATCAAAGCAGCCTCAATTTATGGTTCACTGACAAAGATGATTTTGTTAGCTGATTTGCATATGTAAGTTTTAAACAGACACTATAACTGCTTTGATCTGAAACTGTTAACTATAACATTGCAATACTGGGGGAGATGATGGACTTGAGATCATTTTTTAAAATGTTATATACAAACATTTTAAAATGTTTTATACAAAATATAAGCTTATATTATTGCATACTAAATTTGAGTCTACAGTCTATAGGACAATGATGGCTAACCTTTTTGCCGTTGCATGCCAAAATCAGGGGGGCTGGGGGTGTCTGTGAGTGCCCACACCCATAATTCAATCCCCCCTGTGCTCCCACCGCTTTTGGCACATGACAGCAAAAAGGGTGGGCCCAGCAGGCCCATTTTTCACCCTTCCCAGACTCCAGAGGCTTTCTTGGAGCCTGGGGAGGGTGACAACAGCCTTCCCCACCCACCCCGGAGGCCCTCTGGAGGCTGGAAATGGCCCATTTCCTGACTTCCGGTGAGCCCAGAAGGTCCGAAAATCAGCTGGCCAGTGCGCACATGTGCCCTGGAGCTGAGCTAGGATAATGCTCGCATGCCCACAGATATGGCTCCACATGCCACCTGTGGCACGCGTGCCATAGGTTCGCCATCACGGCTATAGGATCTACTAAAAATGATCCATCATTATCTTCCTTCCTTCCTTCCTTCCTTCCTTCCTTCCTCCCTCCCTCCCTCCCTCCCTCCCTCCCTCCCATCCATCCATTGTATGAGATGGCTCTAGCTATAATTTGAATAGCCACATTCAATATAGCTAGGACAACATGAACATCATAGGAGGCCAAAAATGGGCTAAAACAGGCCCGTTTTTGGCCTGCAGAATGCTTCTGGAGGTGGGGGAGGTGAAAAACAGGGCTCATGAAATCCCTGTGAGGCCAAAAACAGGCCCCAAACCCCCCACCTCCAGTAGCACTCTTCAGGCCAAAAGCAGGGTGCACGGAGGCCTCCCGGGGCATCCATGTGGCCCATTGTTGACCTCCCCCACCTCCAGAAGATAGACAGAGAGAAGGAGAGAGAAAGACAGAAAGAGAGAGAGATAGAGAGAGAGAGGGAAGGAGGGAGAGGGAAAGAGAGAGAGAGAGACACACACACAACACACACACATACAGAAAGAGAAAGAGAAAGAGAGGGAGAGGGAGAGGGAGAAGGAGAGGGAGAGAGACTTGTTCATTGTAAGCTCCTTGGGGCTGAGAAGAATTGCTGCAAAACTGAATTTCCTGAAGTGGACCACTAGACTCCTAAACAACTGAAAACACAATCTAGTAAAAAGAAAAGTCAACCATCAGAGCAACATGCAAAAAAAAGCAAAACAAAAAAACAAAAAAACCCACCCACAGGTGCAAAACAAATTAAAGTTTAATTTGTGTGCATTGTTTAATGGACTGCTAAATTGGCCACACCCACCTAGCCACATGGCCACCTAGCCACACCCATCCAGCCAGTCCAGCCCCCCCAACAATCTGCGGGACCATGAATTGGCCTCCTGCTCTAAAAGGATGAAAATAACCAGCTATCTGCAAGGAATATAAATCCTTCCATTCCCTACAGTCCTGTCAGAGCTGAAGATGCTTCTTGAATGAGAAGCAAAACGTTTTCAAAGAAAAAACAAGAAAGTCCAGTTGTCTCCTGAAAAAGCACCTCTGGGACAACCATGACCTGGATGACTGAGAATCTTTACAGACTTAAACCAAATTCTAGTTGAATCAATTTATGTTAGATGTTGACAACACATCAAGGATGCCATCATCTTTCATGTATACCAGGCACTCTTACCCACCTGCCTTTATTATTTTTCCTTTTTTAAATTAAAAAAAAAACCCTACCACAATTAGCTGCCAGTCTCGTGTATCCTCTCTATTTCCAATAAATGACTCTGGCACTCACATTCTGCTTCAGACATTCAATCATTTCCCATTCTTCCTGATCCAATGGACATTCATTTACCAGGATTGCCTATCTGTAACCCCTTTGATTTCTTGTAAACTTGTGCTTGTCATAATAGTCATCTTTTCTCATTCCATTTTCATTTGTTTTTATTTTCCTAACCATCAGGGTCTTGTCTAGCGATTCTTACCTTTGTTTTATGTGTACAAAATAGCTAAGGTTCAGATTCATTATTAATGCTTTCAGTGAGCATTCTGGTTTTACTTCAGCCAGAAGTGGAGATTTAATCCTTTTGAAGTCCAAAGAATTTCCAACAATTTTCTCCAGCACCACAGTTCAAAGGCATTTGTTTTTAATTTATTCAGTCTTTCTGATGAGCCAATGATCACTGTCATATTTTACAACTGAGATAACCACATCTTTGGCAACATGTACCTTTATTTTTGGTTGTCACAGTGATGTCCTTGCACTTGAATATGTTGTTTAGATTGGTTGCAATGTTTCTTCCAGAAGGAGATTTCACTTTATTTCATGATAACAGCCACCATGCCTGTTACTGATCCTATGAAGATAAAGTAAGTTACTGCTACAACTTCTTCTCCACCTGTTTATATCAGAGTGGCATACCTATTGATATAATCTTAGGTTTCCTAAATTATTGACCAGCAATTCGTCTTCTGCATTTTCTTCAACAAGAGATGCCTTAGGGTTTCCTCATTTCCAGCTATCACACTGGTATCACCTGAATATCCAAAATTGTTGGTGTTTCTCTAAGCAAATTTCATTCCAATTTGTAGTTCTTCTAGTCCAACTTTTTTCATGATATAGTCTTCATGAAAGATAAGTTAATAAGGTGACAGGTAAGGTGTCATTCCTTGCCCAATTCTGAACCATTTAGTTGTTCCATATTCTGTTCTGTTGTTTCTTGATCAATAGGTGAATAGGTTCAATAAGTAGATGAGATGACCCCAGCACACTCATATTTTTAAAAACCATCTACAATTTGTGAATAGCATTGTCAAAAGCATTCATATAACTAATTGAGGGGAAAAAAGATTTTGGAAGGTCCTTGCCTTTTCCATTATGCACCAGATGTTTGAAATCTTGAGAGCTTCTGCATCTTCTAAATCCAGTTTATATACTTGATTTATATACTTGACAGTTTTGATTCCATGTACTGTTGTAATCTGGACTGCAAAATTTCAGGCATTATTTTACCAGCATCTGAATTAAGAAAGCCAAATGCCCCACACATCGGATCCATAAAAGGGATGATTATATTTCTGCGCAATGCTTGGAACTATATCCACTCACCCAGAAACAAGACAAAGAATAACTGGATTGATGTACATTCTTGAGCAGGAGAAAGTGGAAATTAACAAACTTAGCTTTTTTTTCTGGTATTCAGTGACTGTCACACACGTTATGGTAATAATTTTGTGAATAGCCAGCAATCATCATTTGCAAAGGTATATACAAAATATTGTCAACTTTTCAAATTTCTACTTGTCTAAAAATCCTTAACCATGAAAGGCATAAAAAGAATTTGGATGCATGTGTTTTAATTTATCACTATAGGCACATTAATCAATATTTGAACTCTTCTAGATTAATGCCAGGAGGCTTCTTGCCATAAGTTGCTCTGAAAAAGTTTTATAACAGTGAACATGTTAGTTGTTCTCATTACTATTTCTTATTGTCATGCAGTCATAATTTTCCTAACCATTTTGTTCCTGTCAATTATCACTAAAAGAGATGAACAAGACGCTATTTCTAATGTTTCCAAGAGAAAGAAAACTGATGAAATTCCAAAAGAAGAGAGTTTGGTGTCCCTTCACTGTTCAATTTCCAAAGTAATGGATATTATAGAACAAGATCTGGCTGTTTACATTTGACAATTCATAATAAGGAAGAAACCAGTTGCATACTGCCTCTTAGTGTGTGACACTATGAATATAACTGCTTTCTTTCTAAAACAGTTGTGACTTCTTGGATAACCAGAGTGCACTTTTCAGTTACCACATTTCCCCATAAAAAACAGCTACTTTCATGGTTTCTAATAATGCTTGTTTATCCTGCAGGTTTCAAAACCATGCTCTTGTAATGTAATTGGAAGCATTGTGTTACATTGTTATTTAGTTAAGAGGTTCCAGTATCTCTCTAGTATTCTGAGCCTCCTTCAATTAAAGTAAGCAACTACTCTAGAAGGTATAAAATGCTGAGTTGGGATAAGAATGATGGATAATAGAAAAGAAAATAGCAATAGCACTTAGACTTATATACTGCTCCATGGTGCTTTATAGCACACTCTGGGCGATTTACAAATGTCAGCACATTGTCCCCAACAATCTGAGTCCTCATTTTACTGACTTTGGAAGATTGGAAGGCTGAGTCAACTTTGAGATGGTCAGGATTGAATTCCTGGCACCAGCAGAGTTAGCCTGTAGTATTACCTTCTAATCACTGTGCCACTACAGCTCCTAACATACAACACCATTAAAAAGTAACAAGTAAGTTCAAAAATATTAAGAGAAATAGTTTGGTCTAATAGTTAAGGCATCAGACTAGAAAGTGGGGGAGTGTGAGTTCAAATCCCATCTCAACCATGAAAGCCAGCTGGGTGACCTTGAGCCAGACACCCTCTCTCAGCCAACCTAGCTCGTAGGTTGTTGTTGTGGGTAAAATAGGAGGAGGAATTTGTTTGGGATATGTTCACAACAGTAGTGGGTTTCAAATCCCGGAGCTACCAGTTTGCTATCGGTAGCGTGCAGGTACGCACATTTGCTTTGCGGCACTTGGCGCATCTGCGCATGCACAGAGTGTTTTTGATGATGTCTGGGCGGGTGGACAGACCCCTCCGCCACTGCCACTACCAGTTCGCCTGAACTGGAGTGAACCGGAAGCAACCCACCACTGGTTCACAACCTCGAGTTATATGTAAGAATAATAAAGGGGGATAGATACAAATAAATAAATAAAATTTGAAATAAATTCTTAGGCACCCTGAAAAAAAAGTAGAAGAGAAACTGCAAAACAAATGTTAGCACAGCATTACTAATTTCAGGGTTTCAGCATTATCATGCAAACCTACCCTAAATTGATGCGTTCCACATGTTGGGAGATGTGCAATGGGATGGTAGTAAGATACCGGAAGGTGCAGTGGACTTCAGTCGGGACATAGCAGGCACAAAGCTTAGGACAGGCACTGCTGCCAGGAAAGACAGCCAAGAGGAACCCAAAGAGGACTCCTATTGCATAGGGATGGTTTCCTCTTTCTCTTTTCATCTTGTGTGACAAAAGTTTTAAACCAACCATCCTTCCAGCCAAGTGTGAACAAAGAATACTCTAGAAAAAAACACAACAGAAAGCATCAGATTAAGATGGCACATCAAAAACATCTGGCTTTGAGCAGGCTAGTTTTACTTAGTTTTTCTTAGCTACACATTTAAACTGCAGCCTTTGTGTGTTTTGAATTGCAACTGTCCCCATTCTCAGCCAGAATGGGATTTACCAGTTGGAAAAATGGGGGGTTCGGTCCAACACATCTTAAAGAATGGCAGATTGGAGAAGGCTGCCATAAGGATTACTTCTTCAAGGAAGAAAAAATCAGCAGTTTAAATACCCATAAGCATTAGTCCTCAATTAATGATGGTAATTGGAACCCAAGTACATTGCTAAGTGATATGGTTATAAAGCATGTCACATGGCCATATTGCGTAGTGATGGCAATTCCAGCAGTCCTTAGGCGAGGACCCATCCCAATCCAAGCCCATTTCCAGCTTGGTCTCTCCCAGCTTTAAGCCTCATAAAAGCCTCCTCTTCAACCCATTTGCCTATCTCTGCCACTTTGGCCATCCTGTGCTTCACTTGGCCCGCTCTCCTTGCCACCCTGAACTCTTTATGACCTGCAGGTTGTACATAACTTAGACAAGGCCCTATGTGGCCTTGAGAAAAAGGACTGGCAACAGCCAGAAGCTGCCTCACCGAGCATCACGTAAGAAGTTTGAGAAAGAAGATGGGGAAGATGCTGGGAATTGCAAGTGGAGTGGAGTGCCAGGAGAGGGCAGAGCAGCAGGTTGAATAGAGCATAAGGAAGCTCCAGTGCAGACTAAAAAGCGGCCAAAAGGGGAAAAATGGGGGAGGAGATAGGTGGATGGAGAGAATTAAGCATCCTTACAGCCAATAATAAATGCAGGTAGGCTGCCAAGCATATAAACTTTAACCATGTGGCCAAGGAGGTGCTGCAATGACTATATCTTTGGGGACCAGGGATAAATACTATTTGTTCAGCTCTGTTGTAAGTTTGAATGGTTGCTGAATGAATGGTCATTATTAACCAAGGACCACTTGTACTTCCTCTTTCCTATAAAACATTCCTAACAAGTTTTTTGCTTTTAGTGACTGTAGCAGGGAATAGGAGAGAGGTTGTTGACAGATATTAAAATCTGGAATTTGACATACTACTGAAACTGGAATTTGAACATTCTGCTTGATGAATCACAGTTTTAATTTTAAAGCAGTCATAAATCTGCTTGTGATTTGTTTGTTTTTTTGCTGACAAATACATCAATCTTTTCCTGCCAAGCAAATTAAGCCTCAAAGAATTAGGGGTTTAAGAAGACAACGGTCCTAGCAAAAAAAAAAGCTAGAGAAGCAACAATTAAACATTTTCCTACTTTTCTTCACCTTTATAGGGAACGAAAGCTCATCACTGCCCACTTCTGTTTCATTCTGGTTTGTCTTTTTTTGTTTTTATAATGCTACTTGAATAGATTAGAATTAGTTTAATGGAAAACAAGAGTGCAATGAACTATTGTAAATATCCATGTTCTGTTTGGATGAGTTATTCTCTTGATACAAACATTTTAAAAACTAGACCTTGCAGTTCTATGACCTCAAAGAGCTTATAGGGCCATTTGTGCCTTGATCAAACAGAAGAGGCAGATTAAGAAATCTTAGCCGTTTTAAGCATTCATTGCTTCAGAATGTTTTCAGAAATGTTTGCTTTGTTTCCCTTTTACTAATGTCAATGGGATATATTTATTTAAACAATAACTTAATTGCTTAAAATAATGTAAATGCACCTTCTGTTCTAGGTACAATAAATTGCAAGGTGCAGAAGCTGTGGTTTCTTCCTTCCTTCCAAACTATAGGATTGAGGGATCCTTGGTGCTCTATGAGCTTGCTTGTTTTCTTGCAGATGTTTCATTACCCCAAGTAGGTAACATCATCAGTGCTAGTAAGGGGTGCGTTTTGCTGTAGGATTATAGGATTCTTTTCCTAATAGTATTTTGAAACTGAAATTAGTTAACATAGTAAAAACTGGATTTCCCATCAAGATCCTGAACAGGAACTTTTCAAATTCTTGGTGATTCTTATTCAAGAGTTATATGAATATGGAATGATGTAGGATTAGAATATTGGTGTAGTTGTAAAAGAATAGAGCTCAAATCTCTGGTCCCCTTTGAAGTCTATAGATTGACTGGGCTGTCATGAAAAGGAATATTTATTTCACCCCAAATTATTTGGAGAAGTGGTACTAAATAAATAAAAATACTACTAATTATTTTTAGCCTCAATTTCTCTTCCTGAAACCAAAACCTCAGGTACCATATCATGAAATACAGAAGTTATTTAAATCAGTGATTCTCTGATTCTCATGTCTTGCATTATAAAGCACTCATTTGATGTCATATTTGTCATTGCTAGATGGCAAATCTTTTTATAGATGACCAGCATGTGTGAAGATTTTAGATTCATTTTTAATTTGTTCCCCCACCCCCTTTCATTTACCAGGACTGTCACATGTCACAGCTGATGATGGTTCTACAAAAGATGGTCTTAGGGGATGAAAAATGAAAAATAAAGGTAGTCAGCTATTCTTTGAAATTACTGTAGGGTAGCTTAGAAAATAGAAATTGCTCTTCTGTCCACTTGGATCTTCAGAGAGACCTACATTTTAAAAAAAAATGCAACAAGCCACAACAAAATAAAGATCAGCCCTTGAAGAAATTCAGAGAGAAGTCCAAATTTAATAAAAAGCTTCTGTGCAGGGGATTTTGTTTTTAAAGTTCTTGTCAACTCATTTCAATGAATCTGACGCCTGCCAAGAAATTACAGCAATGTAGTTAAGCGCCTTAGTGACAAGAATTAAAGCATGCACTGTAATAAATAGCCTTGCGGTTGACACCGGGAAATGCCTCATCCATATCAGCTCAGAAATAGTTTTCACTCTCTTGCAGCCAACCCAACGGAGTGTCTGCAATATCTTGAAAAACAGAACGTTATACGTGTATTACTATGGCATATTTTCACTGATTGGCGCATACCACAGACGGAGCCAGGGAATCAGCTGCTATTTTGCAAAGCAGGTAGTTTTCATTTTTTAAAAAAGTCCCCAAACCAAGACTGGACTGGCGAGGGAAAAAAAAAAAAAGACGGCAAGGGGGCTTTCCAAAATATCCTTCCAGGAAATAAGAAGAAATAAAACGTAAGAACGTACCTGAACCTTATTACCTTTCCTCTCTAGCTGGATCCGCGTGGATGTCTCCTTACGTACATCAATAACCGCGCTTGATGGAGGACCCGAAAGATGCGCGGCGCGTGAGGGAAGCCGTTGCACTGGGCAGGGGTGGATCCCAGTTTGGGAGGATCAAAACACGCCCCTCGGATCTGGAGCAGGCGGGGTGGAGAGCCGGAGTCCCCACGCGTGCTTTCCTTCTAACGCCGCTTCAGTTTTCTTGCCCAGTCGCCTTTCGTGGGAAGCTTTCCAGACCTCCCGGCTTCCCCGGATCTCCCAGCGTCTCAGAAAAATCTTAGCCGGGGGTGGAGATCGCATCGACGACCCCTTCACTTCTCTAGACATCCGCTCGGTCTCCTGAGTTTGGCTAGACGCGCTTTTCCCACTTTCCTGGAGGAAGAAACGGGAGGAGGCGCAGTTGAGGGGCCGCCTGGATTGGCAGGTTCTCCAGCTTGCCCGGGGAGCTTGGCTAAGCGAGACTCGGACTTCTGTCTGGTCGTATCAAAAGGCAACTGGGCTTTGTTTGAAGACCTTTCCTTGAAGACCTTTGAAACGTCTTCAAAGAAAAACCAAAATCCACTTGCCTTTTGAAAAAGCAGTTTTGGGACAACCATGACCAGGAGGACTGAGAATCTCCATAGACGTCTGTTTGGTCGTAGTTCGCTGCTCCAGAGGAACTTCTCCCGCTGTGGCGCTCGCCCGCCACCACTCGGTCCTTAAGGGCTGTCTTCTCCCTTAAAGCAGGGAACTCCAAACTTGGCAACTTTAAGGCGTGTGGACTTCAAGTCCCAGATTTTCCCAGCCAGCATGTGGAGACTCCTGCCCTAGATGGAAGGGCACCCTTCAGAGGCTTCAAAGTAGCACAATTTCGCCACTTAGCTCCCTCCCTTGAAGCTCTCCATTCCTTCAGCAGAGCGCGCGGAGCTGAGAGATGGAGTTGCAAGATTGAGAAAGTAGGAAGCACAAGGCGTGTGTATTTCCCTTCTGGCGAAGAATAGACAAGGCGAATCTAAAGCATCCACTTTTCAGGTACAGCCTGGAGGAAAAGCTAAATTGGTCTTCAACTCAGCATTCTCAGCTACCCTTACAAATTTTGGCATTTGGGCTTGATACATCTCTATGGGGAAACTGGGAAAAGCAGGGGTGGGGAGGGGGGATACCGGCCTGGAATGGGTGGATTCATTCCAATATTCTTCAGAATGTCACTTGCTCCCCCCCCATCACTTCCAGCATAACCTCAGAGTTATCTCTTCCATTGCTAAAGTGCTTTGCAACAAAGTCTTAAATCTAAGACACCTTTCTTAAAACTGCTAAATTGCAAGGGTTTCTGGTTCTACAAAATGTTACATCAGGCAAGATGTATGAATCACATTTTCCTCTTCCAAATTACTTCCCATTCTTCCCCAGGCATAGACCTCCTATATTTAGACTTCAGAACTTTGAATATAAATCCTGTTGGAACACTGTTAGTTTGTACATCCAACTCTGTTGCTTTTATATAACTTGGCCATTCTCATTCCAACAATTTAATTATTCCTACTTGGCCAACAAATATTGATTTTTTTCCTCCTCTTAAAAGCCAGAACCAACTCCAGATATTAGGCAAAGTCACTTATTTATATTGTCAACATATTGACAAATGTTAGATGTCAACAGTTTTTAGGAAATATCCATTTAATGTCATTCTCTTTTTTTCCCCCCTTTGCTTGGTGAAAGTCCTATTTTGGCCTTCTATTTGATGTGCCAAATATTTTTCAACCACTCTTTTCAAATTGCGGTCTGCACTATTGCAGTTATTGCAAGGATATTTATGATGAGATTTCCGTTGGTTGTTTGCTTATATTTGTTTGTAGTTTTATTAGAAATTTAAGGTTGAGGTATGAAAAGGATTTTCTCCTAATGTGAAATCAGGTTATTTTGAATTCATAGTAAGTGTTTCTCTATTTGCGAATAATAACAATAATCTAATAAAGATTATATCCTGCAACAATACCTTTAACACCTTCAAAGAACATCTGCCTATTCCAGGTCCTTGGAAGGGGCTTGATAGGTGGATTAAAATGCCAAATCCAGTCTAAACATCTGGCTGACTGTGCAGTGAACCATTTTTAAATTGCCACATCCAGTCTAAACATCTGGCTGACTGTGCAATGAACCATAATTGTAGTACCTGGAGACAGCAAGAAAAAAAAATGGAGAAAAATCACAAAATACAAACACCTGCTAATAGAAGTAGAACAACTATGACAAAATACCACTTGAACACCATAATCAACATTGATGAAATCATTGTCAGATAATTGCAAAAGGTAGCTTTCATTGAAACAGCTTACATCCTGTGACACATTTAATACCATCAAACAGCAACATCTGCCTATTATAGGTCCTTGGGGAGGCCTCAATAGATGGATAAAATACCAAATCCAGACTAAATATCTACCTGACTGTTGACCAACCATAATAATGATATAGTAGCTTCTAAAAACCATGGGTTTTCCCAGCCTCTTTATTCAATTAATTTGCTTAATATTTTTGCATATCATATGGTACCATCAATTTAAACCTTCTTTTTAAAGAGATCAAGTCTTTTTGTATTGTGTTGCTGGAAGAAAAATCTGGTCCTGTTCCAAGCCAGGAGAAATAAAATGGAGGCTGATTGGAAAGAAGGACTCTGTTTATTGATGAGCAGAACGAACATCAGCATGCAGTTCTGGGACGGCTGACAAAATGGCTGAAGGAGTGGAAAGATTTCTCTAGGCTTCTATGACTTTTAAATTTGAACTGTTCCTGGGATTGTGCAATGAAGGCTCTTTTGTGTCTTTTGCTATTCCAATGGTGGTGGGTTAATCTTATGTCCTAAAGGTCATGTCCTGTTCTTAGAATTTGGATGGGGGATGTAAATTTTAATCCCATCAGGTCCAAAACTTCTGTGAGTTTTGTTTATGAATAGATTGGCCCAGTCTTTCTTAATGGGCACAAAATATCCATCTTTAAAGGCTTAAGACTTCTGCTGCAAGCTGTTGGGGCTGCTTTCTGCCTTTGTTAAGATTTTTTTCATTATTCCTTTGGGGAAATATAATATTCTGCATCTTAATATTCCCCAAAACATTTAACTATCTGGGCAGGGGTGGGGAGGCTGTTTCCTATGGTGTATTTAGATATATTGTTTTATTAAATTACATGTTATATTATTTGAAATGGGTCCTGTCAAAAATCAATCAAGCCATATTGTCAGTTATCATGTGCATAGAACAAGGGTGTCAAACCTGCAGCTTGCGGGCTGGACATGTCATGCGCTGGCCATGCTAACCCCATTTTACCAAAGAGGGGAAAAGTCATGATACATCACATGACAACAATGTGACGTCAGGAGTTTGACACCCCTGAAGAGGTGGGTTTTAGCAGGTTCTGACCAGTTCTGGATAACGGGTAGCAGAAATTTTGAGTAGTTCAGAGAACCGGTAAATAGCACCTCTGACTGGCCCTGCCCTCATCTATTCTCTACCTTCCGAGTCTCAGCTGATCAGGAGGAAATGGGGATTTTGCAGTAACCTTCCCCTGGAGTGGGGTGGGAATGGAGATTTTACAGTATCCTTCCCCTGGAGTGGGGTGGGAATGGAGATTTTACAGTATCCTTCCCTGGAGTGGGGAGGGAATGGAGGTTTTACAGTATCCTTCCCCTGCCACGCCCACCAAGCCATGCCATGCTCACCAAGCCACACCCACAGAACCGGTAGTAAAAGTTTTTGAATCCCACCACTGCATCCCTGGTATAGAAGGGTAGGGTTATCATGCATATAGAGAACTATTTAGGGCAGTTCTCCCTCAATAGAAATCAGCTAGGACAGTCCTTTAAGGTAAGGCTGCACAGTTTAGCAGACTTGCTCCCCTGCAAGGTTGAGAAACACTGTGCTAGAGGGACACCAGGACAAAGACACACTCTTAATTTCTTTCAACGTGCTTTTCATTCAAGATTTGCAGAGGTAGGAAGAGAAAGGGCTCACATTCATTCTGATAAACAGGTGCTGAAAAATAGGATGAGGACCCATCCATAATCCCTGTAGGTGAAACATTCCTCATCAGTTATGGCAGCAGAATGCAAGCATGCAGGGTGATATTTAGGGGCTATTCAGAAACTCTTTTGCAGGCATCTGAGAACCATGTGCAATTCATTTGCTGAGGGGGTTTCTTCTGACTTGCCTGCTTTGCTGAACTCAGGCCTAGAAGGACAAATGATGTCCTTTCTTTTACCTTAGACTCCTACTGCCGTTTTTTTAAAAACTGAAGTTTAATACCCATATGCTGAATGTGTGTTATTGAAATTATATCATCAATTAAACTATGAATCAGATTACCAAAGAAAGAGGACATAAATTACTTTATCTAAAGAGACAAATTTTTAACATATGTTAACATTGGAGTGCAAGCATTTCTCGTCCAAAACTTTTGCCACACCCAGTGTCCTAGCATGCAGGAAATTTTTAAGGAGGCTTTTAAAAGTTTTGAGTTAATAATTCAACACCACAGTGATAATTTTCCCTTTGTATTGATACATGCAATTCTCACTAATGAATAGGGAATGAGTGGAATAGAAATATGGTTGGGATTTTTCCATTCTTGCCTTTACCTTCTCAACTACATTCCATACTGATAGGGGCTTTCTTTCTGTTACCTCTTACCAAAATTCAACAATCAAAAAAAGCAACAGCCATTTAGCTTTAGACTGTAGAAAGGAAAGCATAGACCAAGATTGAGTAGGGCCAGAGATACCACTAAGACACAGTTTTTAAATCACCTTTTATTGAATAAACTTGAATTAACCATATTCATACAGCATAGAAAAGCACAAATATATAAATCATATTTTAGCTTTATCCAGTTATTGAATTGTAGAATATGGATTTATTTGTTCATTCATTGCACTTGTATACTGCCAAATCCCACAAAACTCCAAGCAGTTGGCAGTGATGTCCAGATAAAATATCTACTTTTGTAAAATATTCATGGTAAAAAACCGGACCCAATAAAACACCTAAAACATCCTCAGTGAGAACTAAATCTCTGTGGAAAAGCTTAGTTTGAAGCAATCATCATCATCATCTTGTGGGACTTTAGGATTCAGACTGACAGGCACTTGGTCCACAACACCTGACATAACAATAGTTGAAAAGAAAAAAGTATGGTTCATTGACATTGCAATACCTGGTGATGCACGGATTGAAGATAAGCAGCAAGAAAAAATCACAAAGTACCGGGACTCGCAAATTGAAGTTGAGCAACTGTGGAAAAAGAAATCGTGTGTTGTCCTGATTGTAATTGGAGCCCTTGGAGCAATACCCAAAGGGCTACCCCACTATTTAGAAATTCTAAATTTACCGGACTTGAACATTTTGACTCTACAAAAAACCACCTTACTCGGAACAGTTTACATTCTCCAACGATACCATAACAGTTGCTAGGTCCTTGGTTAGGACTCGAGCTGCTGAGCTATTAACCAGCCTCAAAGGCTGTGAATCTCCCCAAAGATTAAATAATAATAATAATAATAATAATAATAATAATAATAATAATAATAATAATAATATCAATTATTGAAAGGGGACCACCATAAAACTGAAGTTCAACACTTCAGCTAGACTGATTACAGAGCTAGACACGACCAAGTTGCTAAATTAATCCACTGGTCATTATGTAAAAAATACGACTTACCTGTATCCAAAAAGTCATGGGAACATAAAGTGGAAAAAGTTATAGAAAATGAGAAGGTGAAGATCTGTGAGAGTTTCGAATACAGACAAATCATCACCTGGAACACAACACGCCAGATATCACAGTTGTCGAAAACCAAAAGGTAAAATTTATTGACATCGTGGTAACAGGAGATGCCAGAGTTGAAGAAAAAGAACTGGAAAAAATCATGAAATATTGCAACCTGGCCATCGAAACTACACGACTATGGATGAAACATGTAACCGTGATACCCATTGTCATCAGGGCACTTGGTACCATGTCCAAGAATTTTATAAGATACATCAACAAATTGCAGCTTCCTGCAATAACACCAGTGGGACTGCAAAAAACTGCGCTACTTGGAAAATCGTACATCTTAAGAAGGTACTTGGTTGATACCTAGGACACTGGCAGCAACCCAAATCAACCATTAGCACCAGTCAATGGTATTTGTGATGCATTTTTGAATGTTCAGTTGACTGAGTTTCATGTTTAATGAATAAAGTAAATAATAATAATAATAATATCATCATCAACATCATTATTTTTAATAAAATTAAAGTAGCCTCAATTGAAAGGCGACCACCATAAAACTGAAGTTCAGTTTTTCTAATTTCAAAGAACTATAGCACAACTAGATGTCAGCCCTGGATCCATCTTCGGCCAGACTTTACAGGGCTGCCACAGTGGGAACTGGAGAGTAGCAAAGGAAGTAAATCATAAACATTCTGTTTCATGAGATAAAGGTTGGGCTGCTGGCACCTGGAGGAGAGTGAACGAAGATTGGCAGCAGCTGAGACAGGGGGTTGATTGGGCCATGTGATGTGAATGTCACTGGACAGGGCAGGGTGTGAGTTTTGGCATGGGTGGGGGAAAACATGGGATTTCAGATTTGGGTTTTCCCCAGATGTGCCAATATGACTTCTTTAATAAAATCTTACTTTGATGGACTTTGTCTCGGAGTTCTGAATTGCAATGAGGTGTTAGTTGAAATGCTGACACTAGAATTGTCTCCCAGGAAATCTTGATTGTTACAGGACACAGTTATCAGTCTTCCTATTTTCTCCAAACATTTGGCAATCGTCTATTAGGTGATTCCCAGTCATGGGTACCAGGCACAAGCTAAAAAAAAAAAAAGAATGTTTTGGAAGGTTTAATGTTATCCCTAATTTACTTCTTGTTGGGAATTCTAGGAGCTGTACTGCAAATACTTTTAGAAAACACTATAGTCTGCTGTCAACCTTTTCTCATTAATCCAGTTGGAAGGCAAATAGATTGATTCCTGCCCTATACTAAAACAGATGTTTCTGAATTGCACCTGCCGGCAATCCTTCACCAATCTCAAAGAATTCTGGCAGTTGTACAGCAGCATCTGGAAACACAGTTGAAACACCCATGGCATGATACTGAAGTAAATGAATGTAAACGCCATTGTACTGATATCATTTAAATTTCAATAAAGCTATTTTAATAAAGATACTTTACATAGACATTTACTCTGACGGAACATGTTTCCTAAGGAATATTGCTTTGGCTGTAATAATTCAAGTTTAAAGATATCTAGATTACATGTGATTTCCTTTGAAAATAACCCAGAGATTTTATCTGAAATACTTCCTTTGGTTCATCTAAAATTGCATCAGAAGTCTAGGTATACCTGGTCAAATCGTATTTTCCAATGAATTTATAAGATAACAAAATTTGACATAGTATGATATAGTAGCAAGTTAAATGCTACATCTTTCAGCAAAATGATAGCTCATCTGAAGAAAACCTGTTTCAATTGTTTCACGCAACAGATCATGAAATGGCAACACTCCTATGTCCATTAGTCAAGCTTTCTGGTTTGCTATATCAAGTAATATAGCTGTTAATGCTGTTATTTATATCAGGTTTATTTGATAATTTGGCTGTTTGCTTTAAGAACTCATTGGATACCCGTTTTAAAGTTCTGAATTCATATTGAAGAAAGTAATGTCTTTGCCTGGATTTTATATGGTGGATTTTAGTTTTCATCAGAGTACATCCATGTACATCCAGACATGCCTCTGATTACATTTTCTCAAAGCCTGTTTCACTCATCTTTCTGGCTGTCATTTCTTGCTCAGTTATCTTCATTCATTTCTTCTTCCTGTCTTTTACTGGCATAAGTTTCCAAGATTTATAGCTAATTCTATTACTTAGAGTAGCTCCTTCAAAATGACCATGAATTTGGACATACTCCTTTAAGGTAAAAGGAGGTAATCCACATTCCACTTTCCTAAGATCCCATTTGCAACTCCCAAAAATTCTAGGGGCACCATTTTGGACTTTTTATAGTGATTTTTAATGGATTTTTAAATGACCATTGAGATTTTAGACACCAACCTTGTCTTCAAAACACTCAGATTCCCCCAAATTCCTCAAAGATAAAAAAAAGTACACCCAGTCCAGTGCTGTCACAAAACCACCAAGCATGTTCCAGCAGTCTTGAGGAAGAATAAGAAAAAAAATGGCTTATTTCAACCTTAAGCTAAGGTCTGCAGGCATTACTGAAATTTATGTGTAATTTTCCTGTCTCTTTCTACAAGGTTGTTTTCCCTGGGCTGAATTTTAAATTTTGAACCTCTTGGCTTTTGGACTAGAAACTCCTTGGCATAGAACTATTCTTATGTATTTTGGCTTCATACAGAATAATGATGCTATATAAATAATCAGGGATATTATTACAACATGATGAGAACTGCTTCAATACAAGAAACCAGACTAGTAAGCATATTGGTAGGGATGTTCTAGCCCCTAAAAATAGTGACCCTTTGAAGATGTATCTTCTTTCCTCTCCCAAAAGTGATTCTGGCAGTGGGTTCCAGTAGAAACTTTGTATTGGTCACTTATTAATTCTTGGGTTTCAGTGGAAAGAAGTAGAACTCCATACATCATTGGGTGGGCTCTTTATATCTAGCCATGTTTCTAGTGGCTTCAAGATTATTAGTGGTTACTGGAGAAAATGGACCATTGAATACTTTGGTCTGTGGGCCATTTATTGGTACTGTTGGGCCTGTCTATAAGGAAATCTGCCTTGTATCTACAAAACCATGAATTAAAAAATAATAATTGGATATAGCAGAAAACTAAGTTGTAGTTCTTATAGAATTAAATGATAGAAAAGCTTAAAAGTCACCATTATAAGAGCTCTTTCAAAGTCATGTGCTTTGACTACGATTGAAATGTAATGAATCTGATTCTTTGAAATCACAAATGCTTTTAGACAAGTCCACGCTAGTGCACTGCTTTGCCAGCAAATCTTGGCACAATTAGTTATTAAACAATGGTGATTTGGATGAGATTCATTATTAAATAGAGGGAAGGGAATTTTCTATGTGAAATTAAACTGTGCTTTGGCTGGGATGATTGGCTGGGATGATTTTTCTCTATTCAAAATGAAAAGAAAAGAGGCAGAGGCTTTATATGTGTTACTGCAATTGTGTATGCATACAAAGAAAAAAGATACATTGAAAATTATTGGATTTTGTGAATGGTTGGTGAATGTTGGATTTATGTGGAAGGGGGAAATCAAATATGATCTAGTAATGAAACTATTTTGTTGGTGATAATGGGTGTCTGGTCATATTCCAAGTGGAGGTTGGAATATCAATTCCTAAAGAAAAATATGGAAGTCAATGTTCACCATAATCTATGTGTCAAAGGTCAGGTTTTTAGCATATTGAGGAAAATCCAGATGCATGGGAAGATGAAAGGCTGCAATAGAAAAACCACAAAGGTTCATACATCATACTAAGCCATCATGTTGACTGATTTGTTACTTAGCATGTTTTGTGAACTCTACTCCTATGACCTATGACTTCATAACATGTCCGCTCAGCCAATTGCAGCTCACTCAGCAAACTACGATTAAACAAATCATCCCTTCCCACACTGTGAAAAATCTAGAAATTTTATTTCTCACAATCAGGAGCTTAGAACTGAAGCATTTTATTCAAAGCTCCAACTATGGCTCATCTGCTGGTCATTATAGAAACTCTTCTAAAGTTTCCATTCATGAACAAAATCTTACTTCAAGAAGCATCTTTACTTACTGTTTTTTCCCCTTCTTAAATGTGTATGTGTACATTTGGCAGCCAACCTAATCCTTTGGCCACAAGCACTCCCTAATATTGGGTGGAGCCATTAATGATTTCTTGGAAATGGCAGAGATCCTGTTGATAGGTAGTTCTCAACTTACAACCACAACTGATTCCAAAGTGAGACAGTTGTTAAGTGAGTTTTGCCCCATTTTACAACCTTTCTTTCCACAGCTGTTGAATGAATCACTGCAGTTATTCAGTTAGTAACAGGGTTGTTAAGTGAATCTGACTTCCCCATTGACTTTGTGTCAGGCCTGGAAGCTATCTTTTGCATTGGATCTTCAGGCCTGCCACATTTAGTGCTGTGGGAAACTGGGAGGGCGGATTGTATGGAGCAGGGGAGATATATAGTCATAATAACATTCCTTTCTCTGAGAGTCAAGGACATCTTGCCCTGCACCTGGAGTGGTGTGACTGGGAGGTATCTCCAGTTGGGACAGTGCATTGATTGGGCCATGTGATAAACATGTGGGTGCTGGGCAGGGACTTGGACTTTCCTATGGGTGGGGAAAACCTAGAAGCTTTCAGATTCTTTGGGTTTTCTCAGATGTGCCAATATGACATCTCTAATAAAATGAAACTTTGAAGAACTTCTAGTCTCGGAGTCTTCTTTAATTGAGGGGTATTACTTGGAACCCTAATACTTTGCTTGTCAGGAGATCGGAAAAGGTGATCACATGACTTTGGAATACTGCAAATGTCATAAATATAAGTCAGTTGCCAAGCATCTGAATTTTGATCACATGACCATGGGGATACTGCAATGGTTGTAATTGTGAAAAATGGTGGTAAGTCATTTTTTTCCAGTGCTGTTGTAACTTTGAATGATCACCTAATGAACTGTGGTAAGTTGAAGACTACCTGTACAATAGAATATATTTTTGCTTTTTACTGATGGTTTAAGAAGCCTTAAGGGATTGTATTTGGTGGTGAGACAGAATTGATTGACAAGATTATCAGACATACATATATAATCTCTCCCCTTTATCTTCTATAGACCCTCATCTTCCACATATATATTGGTATTTCACTATTTGCATTATGCAGCTGCTGGGTGTTATTTATCTGCCTGAAGGAAACTTAACATGTTTAGACTTTTACTGTAAAGCCATTCAAAAAGGCCTCTTTTTTTAGTCAAACCATTGGGGGAAAAACATCTGTTTTTAATCATAAATTACTTTAATGTGATCTCTGTATTTCCCAACAAATTCCGATATCCAATTGTAAGTTTTTGCATTAAATAAAACTAGGCAAGCCCTTTTGAAGTTATTATAAATGCTGTGCAGTGAAGGCTGGTTCTTGGAAAACGAATCCCAAAAAAGAAGAAGCATATCGGTACATGCAGCTTTTAAAGAAAATGTTCTTATCATGATTATATGCTTGAAAGATAAAATCAAGGGATTTTCCCATTTAGTTCTAGCCTGTGACCTTTCTCCATATGTCGTTAAGTCTTGTTTCTGCGTTGCTCTTTAATTTAAAAATGTTCCAAATCTACATTTACATTTTGACTTTCAGGAAAGATCTCATTGGATGTTATATATTTTCTGACATTCTTTCTATGCACTTTGGATGTGCATGCCTATGAGGAAGAGAGAAAGAAAGAGAATGATTTATAGGTTTACAGTGCGAAAAAGTATTCCACTGTTCCTTGGAATTTAAAAAAAAGTCAAATTTCTTATACAAGCAGTTAGAATAGGAACAAAGGAATGTCATAAAGATCAGTGTATAGAAATAAATGTGTGGGAGGAATACTAAGGAAATATTTATATTTGGTTTCACAAATTATCTCCTTTTTAACCATTTCATTGTATTGTTTGTTGTTATTGTAAAATGTTAACAAATGCAGGTTGTCCTCCACTTATGATCACCAATTGAATCAGAATTTCTATTGTTAAGACAAGTGGTGGTTGAGTGATTTGGGTCTGATTTTATGACCTCTTTTTGCCGTGGTTGTAAGGCAAATCACTGTAGTTGTTAAGTGAATCACATGGTCATTAAGCAAATCTGGGTTCTCCACTGACTTTGCTTGTCAGAAGCCAGCTGGAAAGGTAGCAAATGCCAATCACATGAACCTGGTATCCTGCAGCCTTTATAAATATGTGCTGGTTGCCAAGCACATAATTTTGGTAGGGTGATCATGACAATGCTGTGATGGTTGTAAGTAGTGAGTCAATTTTTTCAGTGCCATTATAACTTTGAATGGTCACTAAACAAATGGACACTAAACATAAGGACTACCTGTAATGTTTTTCAAAGTTCATGAGAACAAGTGAAGAAATGTTGAAAGATATTTATTTATTTATAAAATTTATTTCCCCCCCCCCTTACCATAAGGTAACTCTGGGCGGCTTACAGACATAAAAATACATCTACATTAAAACAATAAATTAAACCAGGATTAAAATCAAGGACACATGGAGTGGGTGGGGGCAGAATGGGGGGATATGGGATCTATTATTACTCAATCAACTACCTCCGTTGTGCTGTATCCCCGGCCAACTTGCAGAGCCAGGTCTTTAGGCCCTTATGAAAAGATAGGAGGGTTGGGCCAACCTCATATGGCGGGGGGGGGGCAAGATATTCCAGAGGACAGGAGCAAGAGCAGAGAAGGCCCTTCTCCTGGACTGGCCCCCCAGCTAAAATAATTGCTATGAGTCCCAGCTGATGGGAAGAGCCAATCCCAGTGGGATGATCTTATTTATATCAAGTAATCTTATTTAATCTAAAGAAGAAAAGATTTAAGCGATATTTTAGCAACATTCTAGAACCTAAAAGGCTGATGTACTGGTGCGGACAAAGTTTTGTTCCAGTGAATTTAAAAAATAGAATTGTAAAATGATAGATTTTGGCTGACTTACATTATAGAAGAAAATCCTTATGATGAGAGAGCCCATGAACTTAAAGGGATGGTAGGATCTTCTTCACTGAATACAGCAGTTGTGGCCAAAGTGATGCCCATGGGCAAATGGTGCCCTTCTTTGTCATACAGTATAATAAATCAGGGCTTTGAGAGATAATAAACTAATCTTTGAAGTTTTGGATGTTTTTCCCAGCTTTAAGGATAGCTTATTTTAAAAGTGTTGGATATTACCAGTTGCTTGAAGTATCCAATAGGGATCTTGCTTTTGCTGGCTTTTGAGAAAACTGCATCTCTACCATCACAGATATATAGTGACCATTTATTCAATTAAAAAAATTCAATAAATCTAAGAGGAATTTGATTAGCTTCATCTTACACATTTCCCAGACATTGTACTAGAGCTCATATACATTAGAGAAAATCTAGAAGCAGTAGCACCGCTGGGACTCTAGAGATCAGTTTTATGGGAATGTTTCACAAGATAAATAGTCAGCACAATGTTAAACCACCATGTAGTGGACTTTCTGAAGAAAAGCAACCGCTTATAGTTTAATAACATTTTTATTACTTTGTTTTATAGTTAGGTCCCTGGTGATACAAACCTCAAGAAGAAAAAGCTAAGATTTTTCTCAGTTTATCTGTTTTTTTAAAAAGTCATAAAAACATAATTTGCTGAACTTTTCAAAGGAATGGAGGGTTTTTGTTTGAATGAAAGTGATATAAGTGAAATTTTCCATGAAATGCTTCATCTTATTTAAAATGTTTTACGAATAGCTTGTACAAATAGGATTGTTGTTAAATGTAATAGTGTACCAAAAAAAAGAAAAACTCACAGAAAATTCTTCTTACAGTATATGTGGATTATGGTATTTCCCAGGAGAAGCATGGCAATTTTCAACGTGTAAAATAAAATTAAACTAATGACGTTGGCATACAGTCCACTAACCACAGCTTTTGATGTGTATACCAGCTCCATTTAGATCTTCATTTCATTCAGTTATGCCAAGAAAGTAGTATACAATTACTGATTCATTTTTAAATCCTGAATAAATCAATGTAACTGGACATGCAGGCATAAACCACATTAGAGTTATAAGTCTTTGGATTTTAATGAATTTTATCCCATTTGCTTTTATTGTGTTAATATCATAGTTTATGCAGTATATTCCTGCAGTTTAGTACCTTTGGTTTTCAAGCTTTCAGAATGCAAGAGTAGATTCCTGAATTTCACCCCTGGGACGAGGGTATTTGAGGAGCTGTCTGTCCCAATTACATCGAGATGTCCCACCCAGTCAAGCAGTGAAAAATGCTGTGAATCCTGTCAGTGAAAGAATTTCAATTGGTGGAATCTAAGAAGAGGGTCTTCTTTGCTGTTGACTCCGCTCTTTGGACCATCTAATTCCAGAGGTGAGAAGCCCTGATTCTTCTGGTTTTCCAGAAGAGTGTTAAGGCCTGATTCTGCCATTTAGCACAGGGGTCTAAGAGTGAGTGCGATGCAACCTTGAAGATGGCTGGTGGCTTGATTGCAGTCTCTCCAGCTTGTTAACCTTTTAGCCTTTAAGTTTTTTAACTTTAATTTTCATGTTTAACTTTTAACCTTTTTAATTTTGTTTTTAACAGTGCTTTTAGTTATGTTTTATATTGTCTTATGTTGTTTCTTAACCACCCAGAGTCATAATAGTTTTCTCTGCTATCTAAGGTAAAATGGCTTTTGTAAAAAGAAAAAGAAAGGAATGAAATTTAGGGAAAATATGTTGGTTTATAAGTATGCATACCATTTTACTTTTGCCTAAAAGTAAAACAGCAACCATATATGAACTGCAAATTTGGAATGTGTTGCTTTGTCTTGTAAACTGTGTTCCAGTTTTGTGGTAATGGCTGCTATTTGTGATGATGGTACATTACCTCTGGTATCCAAGGTAATTTTCCAGCTCATAGGGAACACAAAGAGAAGGATGTTATTGTTCTTAAACCTTACTTGGGGGCTTCCCATAAACTATTACAAAAACACAATGAAGTTATAGATTAACCTGGATTTAATGTAGCGAGGTTTTTCTTGGAAAATCCTTTAGAATTTGGTCAATGGCTTCATTTATTCAAATGGCATTGTTTCATAGTTTAGCATAAATGGGCACTGAATATGTTTAATTTTGAGACAGCAGAAATAATCTTGAATCATTTCTCTGTTGTACTGTTTGGCTTCAAAGAAAATATTTTGATGCAGTAACTATCCAATTTCCCCCTACATTTTCATGAAAAAAATGCCTATTACACAATTCAGCAGCTTAAAACGTTGAAGCTAAAACACCACATTTAAAACCACATGCATCAAATTCAAAATATGTTTGCAAGCGATTAGTCACACTCCAGTTTTGCCAATACCATGGAAACCAAACATTTTATCTTTGATTTATTATGTGCACATATGGCATACAATAATTTTTGGAACTTCAACACAATGAATATTTCACTGGAGACTTATTCAGACAATCTAGCCAATGTAATGCTTCATTTGTATTAGTTATTTCCTTGCCCCAAGTTGGAGAGGATATGCATTTGCCCACTGTCTCCATAATGGTTTCTCCCCAGTTTTCAATCTTGATTATGTTGCCTGGAAAATCTATGATACAGCAAGTACCATTCTGATGAGCCTGCTATTTACCATGGCATCTCCCTGTTTTTTTGTGCATCCCTGCACACAACCCGTAAACACTCTACTTTCTGTGCTGTATCTTATTAAGAAGTTACTTGGAAAAGAGGATAGTTTAGATGCTAATTGGAAGTAGTGCTAATCAGAAAAGGGAAGGGTATCAAATGCTGAATTGCCAAAAACTGTGTGTGCGTGTGCATGTGCAGATACAGTATTATGACACAGTGGATCTTGAAAGCTTAGGGTGATTCTGCTAATATCAGAGTGGATTCTGGGGAGAAAAAGCTAGGCAATGCAGGTAATTATAGCAATAGCACTCAGACTTATATACCATTCATTACGGGGTGAAATTCAGCAGATTCTGACAGGTTCTGGAGAACCGGTAGCAGAAATTTTGAGTAGTTCGGAGAACCGGGAAACACCACTTCTGGCTGGCCCCAGAGTGGGGTAGAATGGAGATTTTGCAGTATCCTTCTCCTGCCATGCCCACCAAGCCACCCCCACCAAGCCACACCATGCCCACCAAGCCACACTCACATTTTTTAAAAAATTGAATTTCACCACTGATTCATTGTGCTTTACAGCACTCTCTAAGCGGTTTACAAAGTCAGCACATTGCCCCCAACAATCCGGCTTCTTATTTTATCGACTTTAGATGGATGGAAGGCTGAGTTAACCTTGAGCCAGTGAGGATTGAATTCCTGGCTGCGAGCTGAATTAGGCTGCAATACTGCATTCAAATCACTACGCCATCACAGCTCCTACATAAAGATGCTATAATGGCCTGTGTGGCCTTCAAAAACCAACACAGATTAAATAGTACAGTGGCTGATTTGACTATGGCCTGCAGCTTCTATCTTAGAATAGAATACAATAATAGAGTTGGAAGGGAGTTTGGAGGTCTTCTAGTCCAACCCCCTGCTCAGGCAGGAAACTATACCATTAAAAACTTCCATGTCGGAGCATTCACAACTTCTGGAGGAAAGTTGTTTCACTGTTTACCATATTTTTCAGAATATAAGACCCACAATAGTTTTTGGGGAGGAAAATAGGGGGAAAAAAATTCTGCCTACCAGGTATTCATCTGGCTAGCGTCCTTAGTCTGGTCAGCTTCAGCACATTAGTTCACTGATTTTGAGTGCATGCTGGGTTGAAAAGCAATTTCTAAAGTACAGCTGATCGTGGAAGGGAGCAGCAATGAGAACAGCAGGCAATGTGCAGAATATCGCTTCACTCGCTAGCGCCTTGTTAGGGCTGAAAAAAAGCTTTGAAAAAGCTACATTCGGAGAATAAGACACACCCAAATTTTCAGGCTCTTTTAGGAGGGAAAAGTGTGTCTTATACCCTGAAAAATACGGTAATTGTTCTAACTGTCAGGAAATTTCTTCTTCGTTCTAGGTTGCTTCTCTCCCTGATTAGTTTCCATCCATTGTTTATTGCCCTGCCTTCAGGTGCTTTGGAGAATAGCTTGACTCCCTCTTCTTTGGCGTAACCCCTGAGATACTGGAACACTGCTATCATGTTTCCTCTAGTTCTTCTTTACATTAAACGAGACACATCCAATTCCAGCAACCGTTTTTCATATTGTTTAGCCTCCAGTCCCCTAATCATCTTTGTTGCTCTTCTCTGCACTCTTTCTAGAGTCTCAACATCTTTTTTACATCATGGTGACCAAAACTGAATGCAGTATTACAAGTGTGACCTTACCAAGACATTATAAAGTGGTATTAACACTTCACATATCTTGAAAAAGATAAGGTGTTAAATCTAACATGGTTATACTACTAAGGTTTTCTGGGATTAAATCAGTTTCACTCCTGAACACTGCTCGGAAGAGTCCATGTAATTTTCATGGCAACATTATTATTTTTTTAAATGTACCCTTACCTTTTTCCTAGCTTGAGGACTGGCCCAAAGTCACCTGACTAACTTTCTGGCTGAAGCAAGTCTAAAACTCCCACTCTTCCCTGTTTTAGCCCAGTGCTTTTAACCACAATTTCAAACTGGCTCTCAGGTTGTAATTTAAAACTTTATCTCACATATTTTTCAACATAGCAGTTCTCTGTTTTTGACTCTTCCCACTCCTGTCTTTTCTCTTTATGTCTGCTACTGGTCTCCTGAAGTACTACACTACAAGAATGGAAAAGCTAGGTCAGATATGAAAGGGAGGCAGATAGCCTGAGGTAAAAGCTAGTATACAACACATGCACAGTAGCAGCAGAAGACGATTCTTTGCCAACAATCAGCTTGGCTCCATTTTGACTGTAATAGAGATACACATAATCCTCTCCCAACCCAATTTTAAAGAAGTGTTCCAGGGCCTGCTTCCTTTACCAGCAGCTGTGAGCCAAACCACGGATGAGTCTGACTCCTTCCGCAGATCAATGAGAGCTTGGACAAAAACTAAGAAAAGTAGAAATGACCTCCATCTTCTGTTAGAACTGGCATTGCTGAAACAACCACTGAGTCAAAATTATTCTTTGAAAGAGATTTAGATTCACTATCAACAAATGTGTCTTTGATTAAATTGTTTTTTTTAAACTGCTGAACACAAAAATAACTATGGTAAATATATTTGTGCCAATACTGTTACATTTTGAAGATTTGTGATATGACTGATATTCTCCGTCTTTAAGTTACTGTAAAGTTCTTTGCCTTTATTTGCAAAATGCCAGACCAGTTTTCTACACCTAAGATGTCAAAGCAACAACACTTAACCCTTGTCACCTTTTAAATATTGAATGTTTGAAAACAGCTGAAACTGAGGCAATCGCTATTTCTCTTGTCTGTCTATCCGTGTGTCTGTGTGTCTGTCTCTTCATCACCATTAAAATCCATTTCTCTTAGAGCTTTATTTTCCTTTACTTAAGAAAGCCAGGACCTGCTAGTAAAATGCAGGTTCATATGCTTAACATTTTCTACTAATTCCTGGATAGAAGTAGCTGGTAAAATAAGAATTATGTGTAATATTTCTTACTCTTCCCTGTTGTCTTTGCTAAGCAATCTGATATTATTTTTAATAATAGATGTCTGTAATATAAATAGGACAATAGTGCCTAGGTTATCAATTGAAGATCACTGATTTATGAATAGCCAATTAGAGGAGACTCATGGAAGATTGATTTTTTTAATATCGTGACCACAGCCAATTTATTATATGCCCTAATTATTCAAATTCTGATGATGGAGGAATGGATTGTGAATATAGTAGAAATGGAAAAACTGATCTGTTTGGCAGAGATAAAACCACAAATACTTTTGTAAGAGACTGGAAAACCTTTGTAAACTTTTTCTGAAAATTGAAAAAAAGTGAAGTGATCATTTATTGATAATTGAAAAGGGATTAAATAAGGATCTGAAGGGATGTTTTGGGGTTAAAATGGAAAGTTGTATAATGAATTTATAACTACTGAAAAGGTCAGAAGTTTTTTTTCTGATTCTTGTTGCTTGAATTAGTTTTCTTTCTATTGTTTTTCACATCATTTTAATTTTTTTCTATTTGTAGTCTTTTCTAGTCTTTTTTCTCTAAATTCTTTCTTTACATTTTATTTTATGCATTTAAAAACTTTCAATAAAAATTATATAAAACATCAAATCCTCAGTGTTTATTTGTGTGCATCTTTTTAATTGAATGATTGTTTTTAGAAAACGGAACTGAATCTTTGCACAACGAAGCTAATCCTTCTTTTGTACTATTTATTCAATGGAAGTTTCCCTCATTAATGATGGAAAATTTCCTGCAACCCCATGGGTATATGGATAGATAGATAATAGATAGAAAGGTAGACAGACAGAGACACAGACAGAAAGACAGGCAGACAGACAGACAGACAGACAGACAGACAGACAGACAGGGTACACTATCACCTATCCTTTTCTCAGCCTGCCTTGAAGAAGTATTTTGCAAACTAGCCTGGGCAAAAAATAGAATAAAAATAAATGGTGCCTATTTAAATTCACAGATGATGTTCTCTTCTCTTCTCTTCTCAGAAGACCTAGAAGAGCTACAAAGACACATACAAGAGCTGCACAAAACAGGGAAATCATTTGGCTTAAAAATAAACCTGAAAAAGACCCACATTATTTGTTTGTTTGTTTGTTTGTTTGTTTGTTTGTTTGTTTGTTTGTTTGTTTGTTTGTTTATTTATTTATTTATTTATTAAATTTGTATGCTGCCCTATCTCCAAGGACTCAGGGCGGCTCACAACGACAATTGACCAAGAGACTGTTAAAAACAACAAATATACACAAAAGAATAAAAAGTTTTTAAAAATTTAAAATATACTACCCCATCAGTCCAGGCCGGGGGACATAAATAGCCAGGTTTTCAATTCACGGCAGAAGGTGCAAAGGTCAGGGGCCAACCGGAGCCCCAAGGGAAGTTGATTCCAGAGGGTGGGGGGGCTCACAGAGAAGGCTCTACCCCTGGGGGTTGCCAGCTGACATTGTCTAGCCGACGGCACCCTGAGTAGGCCCTCTCTATGAGAGCGCACCGATGGGAAGTTGACGCTGGTTGCAGGTGGTCTGACAAATAGCCTGGGCCTAAGCCATGTTATGTTTAATAAAGTCACCAAACAAAGTCACCAAACAAATAAAAAATTATATTTGAAGACGAACTAGATGTAGTAGACATCTAGTTAGACAAGGTACATATACCTTGGCCAATGGATTTCAATGGAAGATGATATCATAAAAGAAATTGAACCGTGTGTTAAATGGGGTTGGCAGGCATTCAGCAAGCTAAATGTAATTTTCAAGAATAACCTCCCACTATACCTGAAGAGAAAAGTTTTCAATCAGTGTGTGCTATCTGTTTTAACATATGCTGGTGAAACATGGACCCTAACCTCACAATTAGTTCAAACACTACTAGTGGTGCAAAGAGCCATGAAAAGATACATGCTTGGCATTACAAGACAAAATAGAAAGACCTGCACATGGATTAGAGAACAAACAAAAGTATATGATACCATCAAGAGAGTAAAAAAATTGAAATGGAAAAGGGCTGGTCACATAACAAGAAGAACTGATGACAGGTGGACCACAGCAGTCATAGAATGGATCCCCCTTGATAAAAAGCATCCACGAAAGAAACCTAAAACAAGATGGATCGATAACATACTAAGTATTGTGGGCCCAATTGGCAAAAGAAAGTTCAGGACCGTATTGATTGGAAACATGTGGAAGAAGCCTTCATTCTTCAATGGATAGACAATGGCTAAAATGAATGATGATGATGATGATGATGATGATGATGATGATGATGATGATGATGATAGAATATAATCACTGCAAGTGGTGAAAATCTTTTTGGTCTTTTATAACCAATCATTCAGTGATGAAAAATTGAGTGAATTCAGCTTAGGGTAACTTACAATTTTTTAATCAATCTTAAACAATTGGTCCACTGTTTTATAAATAAAAGAAAGACAGAAAACATTTTTGAAGCAATTATATAGGCTTTTCAAAGCTATCATTATGCCACTACTATTTATTTAAAAAGCTGTTACAAATTAGAATAGAGTAGTTGAAATTTCACTTTGTGGTTGTAATTAGCTGGCATTTTTTGTAATGCTAATTATTTTAATTGTTAAAGATTTTATCATTTCTTTTAATCGAGAAGGTCAAGAACAATTTCCTTGCTTGAAAGAATGGTTTCTATTAAAGATCAGTAATTTTTTAGGTCTGTTTTCATTTTCCATAACAGTAGCTGCAATATTTAACTGGGTAAAATATTGAATTAAAATGAAAGGAAAGAGTTTTTCAACATTGCCTAATAACAATTTTTAACTCTCTGTAGAGATGTCCTGCAAAAACTCTGAATAGATCTGATTCAAGATTAATTTGCTAATATTTTCCCTGTACATTTGTCTTTTGATAATAAAATTGAAGAATAGCTGGGTTATTTTACCTCTAGTAGTAGAACATTTTTTTTTCCAGAAAAAGACTTGAAAAAAGCACAGAGAAAATATTTAATTACCATAGCATACATTATCATAATTTTTTTTTTTTAAAAAAAACCCAAATCAAATGAATACATTTTACCCTTCATTATGAATTTAGAACCTGGACTGTAATGTAATGATCATATGAAGTCATATAACAAATGTCCAATGATTTCCATAACTAGAACAATGCCTATTGTAGTTTAGGTTATATTCCTATTTGGGGACTAGTTACGGCATCTGTCATAAGTGGGAGGAAAAAGTCCTGGGGTACTGGAAAAAGGAACAATGTGCTGGAGAATAATACTATGTGTCCTTGAGTTCCTTAGTTGGACTTTAAAGATCAAGAAGAACAAATGGTCCTATACAATTACTAGTGTTGAAGTTCTACTTTTATATATGGAATGGGAAATGGGTAAGCTTTTAACAGTTAAGGCAGGAAATATGTCTGGCAGCTCAAATTCAAAACATAAAAATGAATATAGATGGGGAAAGCAACTCTAAAAATCTTAACTACTTTTGCTATTAATTTTCAATTTATCTTCAATTTTGAGTTGGATCCTAATATCTTTATTCAATGGTATTTGATTTTTTTTAAAAAAAATTCCTTTGATCTACACTAAAGTCATTATGGCAATATCAGGCTACTTACACTTTTTGTATGAAACAGAAAATTGGATCCACGTTACTTCTGGACTTTGGGCATCTTGGAATAAGGAAAGCTGTGATCAGGATCAATGGTCAAGACATCTGTACCAAAAATAAAGTGATGGGGAAGATGGAAATAAAGTGAAACAGAGACACCTGTATGGATTTAACAGTCTCGGAAGCTAGACTGAGAAGAACCAGTGACAAATTCAAATGTTTTAAATCTATATTAATGTACTTGTAATGAACTTAATGTTCTAAGTTCTGCTCAATTCAGCCAGCCAATTTCACCCTTGAGCCATTTTAAAGTGATATATTTGTAAGGCAATTGTAAGGCAAGACTGAATCAATCGCCCCGTTTTCCAAAACAGCAGGTCT
The DNA here is from genome assembly GCF_059756535.1 of Pantherophis guttatus. Classification (NCBI taxonomy): domain Eukaryota; kingdom Metazoa; phylum Chordata; class Lepidosauria; order Squamata; family Colubridae; genus Pantherophis; species Pantherophis guttatus. The sequence continues at coordinate 27,410,405 of NC_142068.1, read as the reverse complement.
TCATTGGAACAAGCTTCCAGTTGCTGTGTAACTTTCCACTCCAATGCTTGCTGAAGTTGGAACAGGAAACATGCATTCTCCACTATTCTGAATTTTAAAAGTACATTTAAAATAAAATACAAGCATGATGAACTGACATTCTATAAAGGCCCAGCTAAAGAGGTGCCTATGGAATAAGAATCACAAGTTCCTGCAAAATTGAAAGCAAATTTCCAGCTAGCATATTATTAAGTTTGCAATATGGCTATAAATTGCACACAGACTACCATATGTAACTAAAAAGTAAGGCAGGGGAGAAGGAAAAAAAGAATAGGCATATACTAGAAGCTTAAAACAAAACTTTAAGACAAGTACAGTCAAGACTGTTTAGCTTAGCTTTTTGAAAAAAGGTAATAAGAACACAAGTAGTAATTTGCCAGATTAAATGTGTTCCCTTTCTTGTAGGTGAGAGGATGAAAAGATGAGTTACTTGTACTAAGCCTTTTTACTGATAATTCTTGGTACCTGCCACTTAGATAAGCATCAAAACAGAGAAAACTATGAGATAAGTGAGTACATGGTTTTCATGAAATGGAAAGATTGAAATTGTCTTGGCAAAAATATTGAGCCTACTTGCACAATCTATTTATTCCAGATAATCCCTTCCACTGCACTTTTCCTGGAAGAAAAAAAAGCACTTCAGAGTCTCAAGACATTCTACAGAACAGAATATAATTTTTGAAACTACAAATGGGTGTCAATCAGAGCAGAGATCTAAGTGTGCCATTCTAGAGGCACACATAATGGTCTTGCCACCACATTCTGCACAAAGCTGAAGTTTCCAGATACTCTTCAAGGGCAGCTTCATGTAGAGCACATTACAACAATGAATTGTAATTTGAGTTACTCAAATTAACATAAGTAACTGGCCAGGGTGCTTCATCTCTTCTCCTTAGCTACCATTACCACTGTTTGGGGAACAGTTGCTAAAATAGCATTTGTGTTTTACGCTTGTCACAAATAATTAAAGCAGGCTTATTAAGAGGTGGAAAAGGGAATAAAAATATCCTGCTGTTTTTACAGTCTGTAAATATTCAATCTTAGTTTTCATGTTTATCAAGAAGTATGGTCCCTTTTAGTCTCTATATTTGCTTTGTCCACAGTAGTAAATTTGTAACTCTTACCTCTTCCCCCAGTATTTTAAAAATCCAATTTTCTTCCTTCTATTTATCCCTCTCTCATTCCTGAACTGAGTGAGTCTTTCACTGAATGAAATCTAAGATTGTGTACTTTTTGTTAGATAATTGTGCATAATCCAAACTACTTTTGTCTGTCATATTGTACAACACCTATAATAGGAATAACACACTCATATTTTTTTCCTCATGTTTTAAAATGTTGCAAAGACTACATATAATGTATTATTTCTAGGAGAGACTAACTTTGCCAGTAAGCCATGCCAATAAGACTGCCAGCTCAATTATCCACTGTGGAAACAGGCTTCTGAATAGATTACTGGCATGATTCTAAATTGTCTAAATTATGTTCTTATTTTCTTTTCTTGAATAGTTCACAATAGTTTGGTGGGTTCCTTCATCCTATGAAGCACATTCCAGAGGTCACTGAAGATTCCTTCATTGTGACTAACCCTGGTATCTTCTGAAATACATAGGAAGTATATTAATAGAGTATTATATCTTTTCTCAATTTAAAGAGATGTCCTTAAACAAGAGTAATCAAATCTATCTCCTGGATATATTCTTTTACCCAGACACTAATCCAGGAACAACCTGCTCCTATAAAAACATAACTAGTATGTCAGATATAGTTAGCTCTGATTTTATAGTTAAGCTTTCACAGTTATATAGAAATCATGTATACTCACTGTATAAAAGAACATTGACTAGAAATCCTGATTTTGAAGCAAATATTCTTCAAAAACCCTTTCAAAAGACTAGTTGGCAATGTTTCTTTACCTTTCTACTACAGTATTTTTAGTTTTAAAATTTGGAAATATATTAAAAACTAATAAAGTTGGTTTTAGAGACTTCTATTGCCTATGGGTTGCCAATTGAACATCCCTTGTCTCATCTGAATAGCCAAATCTGATTTTTTATTCATGATTGCTGCCACGAAGAAGTCATGAATTCCATCCTTCAAAGCCACAGCTGATTTTCATGAAGATTCCATTAAAATCACATCATAGCAACACACAAGCTATATCTAGGTCTCTGAGGGCTTGGTATGTAATTTTGGTATAGAAATCTTTAAATTTTAAAAAGGAACAGGAATAGTTTCTTCTTGACTTGTGAGAATACTAGGATGGGATTATGTTATATATGTGGGAAGACTCTTCCAAAATGTATATGGGTCCTCTCTATTTCAAAATGCAAATTAATTCCCTCCTCCTCATAGTGAAGAATGAAAAAGGACATAACAATGAATAAAAAGTTATAGAATTCAACTATTTCATAAGTAATAACCCACACCAAAATAAAAGATTAATTTAATTTCAAACAAATAAAACGGGTTTTATCTATTCAGAATGTAATATATTATGTTATTTTTTATCTGAATCTTTATAGCACTTGCCAGTAAATGAAAAGATCCATGATTAATAAGAAATGCAGATGGAAGTTCTTGGGTACCCTTACAAGCTTTGCCTGATTGGATCTGACTAGAAAGGATTGTCTATTGTCTATGGTAATGTATTATCAATTGCCTGCACCAGTAAAAATCTAGGATAAGAAATCCAAGAGTTGCCATTTCTAATAAAGCTGTCTCTAATGTCTCTTTATTTCACAATCTAGCATTGCCAGTATAACAAGATGTCATAGCTAATGCTATCTGGTATTCAATGAGAGACAGGGGGAGGATTGTTGGAGTGAACATATGCTTTAGTACTATTCCAAAACCAATCTTAATTAGAAAACTGCATTTTTATTTCCCTGTGAAAAGCTATATTAAAGAAGCAAGGTCGGTTTTCTGGAAAAAAGGTAAAATCTGCAAGATTTATTATTCATTTTATACAGGATGATATATTTGATAGAAACAATTACATCTTAGAACTCTAGCAGTATTTATGACTCATTGTCCTTAGAATTGTATCTATTTCATATGGATTTGTTTTTAAAAATCAGCAACCTTGCTTGTCCACAGGTTGTTCCTTTTTTCATTCTTCCAAAATAGCCATCCACAATTGTAAGAATAGTTGCTGCACTTAAGAAGATTCTCTACCTATCAATAGTTAAATATTTTCCAACAGCTCCCGATTTGCTGGGATGTGACTGTTGAAGTGCCAAGTCAGTAGAATTCTTTACAGACCCCCTGGCATAAGTAAGCGCAATTCGGTTTCAGCTGTAGTTTATTAATCACAACTTATTTCAGATTTAATGCACTAGCCAAGGAAGCTGAATGATATTACTGATAACTCATTTATTTTCCTGGCTATGATGGCAGAACATGTTCTCTTTTCTGATTTCTTTCAGTGGTGGTTAGAGAACTGGCAGAAAATATTGCTGATGCTGCAAAAGCATTGAGCTATGTAGATCCTGTTGGATTGACTGTATGGAAAGTTGTCAGGTTAGTACCATCTTAAAAACACATGTGTGTTAGACTGAGTTTATCCTATGTATTCCTCACAGTTTAATCACTTGCAGGACTATTTATATAAGAATTGTGGGAGAGAGGGATTATAAGAAATAATGAACGCTTGTCACATCTTGCTAATTAGTAAGATACATGGAATGATGATCAGAAAGTGTTCGTAATAAATAGGATTGAATGGTTCATTTTCTACCATTCCAATAATTCCTAAACATACATTATTTAGCAAAATATTTTCAGGCTATTGCTTATTCTTGCTTATTAAATATAAAATAAGAATAAGCAATAATCTGAAAGACTAGGTTAGAAACAGATTATGGACAAAATCTATCTATGTTGTTGCTAAGAGTTGAGACCTGACTTAATGGTACAAAATTAATTAAAAGGCAGAGATTAATGAGAAAGGGCAAAATCTTTTCTTTACTCAAAGCATAATTCTGACCTATGGAATCTGCAGCCTTGATATGGGATAAGAGCTTTTCAAATGATTAGGCAATTTACCAACAACTATTAGCTAGCAGAGCTGAATTTAATGGCAGTGAGTTCCTACTGCAAGATGCAATCAATGAAAGTAAATAATGTTAATAAACATTGCATATGCGGTGTGTTTGTGGGAAGTACCTAGTAGGCCATTTCTAGTATAAAAAGAATGCTAAACTTGGCAAGCTTCAAAATGATGTAGTAAGCAGAGATGGGGAAACTATAACCCTTCAAATGTAACTGAATTATACTTTCCAGCAGCTACAACCAGCAAGTCTGATAAGAGATGTTAACAATATTGGTATCTTCAGTTCATTATAAATCTCCTTTTTTCTACTAATTTGCATCATCAACTAGGATCGCTTAATATTACAGACTGACATCCCAATGGAAGCTGATGTAGAAGCAGAAGCTATCTCCCTTTTCATTTGTAAAACTCCCGTGAGTTTATGAATCTTCCCTCAGAAAAACTCTTTGAATCATAATCATCATGGAAAATGTTCATATCAAAAGACTTGAATGGGCATTCTGGAATAGCCATTTCATCCAGCTGACAGAAGACGAATTGGGCCTAGCTCTGATCTGCTGTTCCCTCAAACATCTACTCGAGCAGCTACTTTGGTGCAGTTACAAAGTGCTTTGCCTATGCTTGCTGAACATCATCTAATGTTGTTCTGAGGAAGAGTTAAACTGAAATGATAACTATTGTGACCACCTCCCATTGTGCTTCTCTGAGGATCCCCACAGTATCCCCACAGTAACTTGGTGAATAAAGTCCCTCTGCTGGTGCTGGTACCTCTGAAGAAAGTGGGAAAACATACACAGAAAGAAATAACAAAATATCCTTCCCTCATTACTTCAGAAGATAGAGCTTCTTGGGCTGCTTTTGGTACGATCCTGATATGACATGGTTCAAGACTGAGATTAAACCTGAGATTAAAGTTAAGGTGATAGAATTGGCAGAAATGACAAAATTGACATCTTTGATTAAAGAAAAAAACTTTGACCATTTTTATTTCTACTAGGAAACTATTTTGGTTTTGTTTGGTTTTTTTTTTTTTTTGCAGGAAAATGAAAGAAAGGAAATTGTGACTTTATAATTTGATTATTGGAATTGGGGATTAGGAAGAGATGGGATTATAGAAATAATGTGGACTATTGTTAATTTTAGAATAAGAGTTTGGTTTATTTTTTATTTATATCTGTAGCAAAGAAAGTCAGGAGTTATTTCTACTTTCTTTATTTTTTGTTCCTTTTATTTTCTGTACTTCTATCTTGCTTTCTTCTTTCCTTTTTTTCCTTTTAATTCTTTTTGCTTGCCTATTTGTTTTTGTTTTTTGAAATTCAATATAGGGTTAATATATATAGAGATAATACTCAATTTACCATCAGTCATTTAACAACCATTTAAAGTTACAACGGACATACTTTGGGGCTACTCACACCTCACATTTATGAGTGTTTGCAGCCTCCAATTGTTACATAGTCACATTTTATGGCAGTTTTACTGAAAACTGGTACTTACTTTTGGTTTTTGGCAAAACCATTCCCCATAGCAAACTTAATGACTGCCTTGTTCAATTAATGACTGTAGTGGCACTTATGTCTGCCACATTTACTTAACAACTGCTTTAAAAAAAGGTCTTAAAATCAGATTGGTCACGTGACCTACCCGTATTATGATTGTCACGATTTACAACTCCGATGGGAAGATTCATCTGATGGACAGACATAACCTCATTAAGGCTAAGATACACTTTCTGTTCAGAACGCCACATCTTTGCTGACCAAACTGGTAACCAAATTGATAATAATGGAACAGCCACCTCTGCTGCATCTACAGCAGAGCAGTGTGCATCCACATTCAAACAACTTCCCATAATGTTATCTGCATGAAAAAGTCAATTTTGTCTAGCAAAGCAAAGCAAAGCAAAGCAAAGCAAAGCAAAGCAAAGCAAAGCAAAGCAAAGCAAAGCAAAGCAAAGCAAAGCAAAGCAAAGCAAAGCAAGTATTATAGAGGGGAGGAAGTATTTATACCTTTCATGTACATAAAACTATATCCATAGTTCATGTAGGTAGCTAGGTTGCTGTGTGAGTAAAAAGAAGCTTTCAGGAATTCCTTTATGGACTTAAAAAGGATTGGATGCCTATAGAGTAAACACAATCTTGTATTTTGATTTCTTCAGTACAATAAACTACTGTATATGGCTTTCATTATTTAGTGCATGATGACAGAAGAGAAATAAACATATACACACAGTCCATGTCATGATAAGTAAAACTTCTGTGAAGGGAAAGGCACTGGCCTCATAACTGGATGTCCAATCCAGCTACCCAGGTGATTACCTATGGCAATGCTTCATGCAGATCTTCTAGGGAACTAGAGAATGCACATCATGGGCAATCTTGCACCATATGTGTAATAGTTTGCATATCAGCACCACAATCACAACAAGGGGAAGTTATATGGTAAGAACATCTCACTAAGTTGTCCTACTTCACCTCTGAACTTTTCATGTTCTAAGCATCTTAATATTATCTGCTTTCCTCATTAAGAATGTTCTGCTTAAATATTTTATGGCAGACATTTCAGCCTTATTCCTTTACCTAATTTTATCCCCATTTGGATTCCTTGTTTGTTTGTTTGCCTGCCTGCCAGGTCTAAGAAAGGAGTTTATAAAAGTTCTGAATGTACCACCAAATGGTCACTTTACAAACACATACAGAATTTTATGCAGTTTTAGGCATTTATTCTCCCATATTTTCTACCTCTTGTCAAATAATTCTTAACATAAAAGACCTCTCAAAACAACAAAATCTTGATTACTGAGGAATTAATTTGTCCCTGTTGCTAATAAAATAGAAAGATGTGGGTGTCTATATGACCTAGACTTTATAACCGTCTTCAAAATAAATTTACTGTAACAAAAGCCAGCAGTTTTCCTTTTTTCTAGGCCAAAAAAGAAATCTGTCTCTGGAAAAAAAAATAGTTGTTTCATACAGTGAAAAATACTGAGGTGCACATGCATACACACTACAAACCTATCCAAAACCATCACAATTTTTCATGAATATAGTTTCCATTTAGTAGGAAGGGAAGGACATAATATTCATATGTTGGTGGATTTCAAAGAAATCATTTTAAATGCCAATTTTCCACTTTACTGTTTTCATTTTTAGAATATTTTTTTTAAAAAAATCTTTCCTCCAACATACAAACACAATTTTCTACTAATACAATTGTTTCAAGTGTTTTTAGCAACACCGAAACAAAAGATCATTTTACTTGACATACCATACTTTGTGTACTGCCAATAACTGACACATCGACCTATAATTAAATCAATCTAATGGATCTTTTCTGTGTCAAAACAAGTCAATCATTTAGATACTAACTAGTTCACATCTTCTGCTAAAGAGTAAAGCCACATATGGTTAGAAAACACTGTGGCATTACTATGCTATTGCTATCATCTGCATAAAGGCAGATGATTCTTTGGTCATTTTACTGGAAGAAACCAGATTGGGAGAGGCTGCTGGAACTGCATGATAGGAAAAAATAATCATAATTTGTTTCCAGCCTTGCATTGTCACACTGAAGTATGGGTAAACTATACCCATGCTAAATGACCTACTAGATATTTTGCTCTAGAATTAAGCTGTGCAGTTCTCTATAATCACAGAATCAGTATTCGAATATTCCAGTGGGAGCACATATAAATAATTTATTTCAGAGACAGGGTCAATACTGCAGCAATAAGATGTACAATACAACTTTAAAGAGAAAGCATAAGAGATAGATTTAGGTGATATGACAGATAGTGCCAGTAGAGGGGGAGCTAGTGTGATAGACTACAGTTAAGTGGCAATTTCCAGGAAGGAGGAAGCACAGTTAAGAAAGGGGTGGTGGTGAGACAAAAAGCAATTAATAGTCTAGAATTGCATAGGAAGCAGAGGAAGAGAGTAAGGATAGCCACTCCCTCGGATCTCCCAGATTAGGAGAGAATTACTGTAAATCTGTTAGGATCAGAGTACTAAGAGTTTAGTCTGGCAAGATTCTGTCTATTGTATATAAACAAATAAAGAACTCAACTCTGATAAATTGCACTTGGTTGTTCTTGGGCTAGCCTGACAGAGAATGGATGGATGGAGAGATAGACTATAGTTCCTATCAATCTACAAGATCATAAAAAACCCTTAAACCTTGACAAGAGGGAAATCATCATGCTTTGAACTGATTATGTTTTCCCTTCTCTACTGAGTCTTCCCTATTTTTGATCCTAGGGCTTCTGGATGGCATCATTTTTTTCTCATTCAACAGCCTCAGGCTCCTGATTGATGGCTAGCTGACTTGGCACTACCTTACGGATTCTACAGATAGGGTGTTGTTCACTTGAATATTTGCTCACATTGTGAACATTTGTCATTTATTCGTATTGTAATTAATATTGAAATAATCTCCTTGCAGATAATGCCAGATTCTCCCTTTGTAGTCTGATATTAATATTGTTTATACTGTTCTTGACATTCTTCATTTTTCTGATGTCTCTTGTCTCAGTCCTAAACACAATTATCAAATGTATCGAAGTTGGAATCAAGGCATGATGTACAGACACATACTGTATAATAACATGTAATCAGCACATAACATGAATATTATTCAAAGGAATTATATAAGACACAAGTAAGCACAAGCCAGGATTACCAAACAAATACCAAAAATCAAAGCATCTTCACCTACAGGTTTTGTAACAGGGAAAAGCAGATGAAAGCATACCATTAATTTTCATTTTCTATGCAGGAGATATATGTAAATGTGGACTGCAAATATTCATTCTTTAGGAAAACCAATTTTAGCTAGATTACTAAACATAAATTGCATATAAATTTTGTCAGACTTTTTCAGTATCCAGAACTGCAACATGATCATCTTTACTTTTATTTGCAGTTATTGTGTTATGGTCATTTTGTTTTGTACTCTGTCTTGCTAAAAACATTATAATCTTTGTCATTATTGTTTTATCATAGTCATCGTCATTGTAGCTAAGTTGGCTGAAGGACTGCTTTTATCTCCTAGAATTCTACATTCTCTTTAATATGTGAAATGGACTTTCTTATTTACTTTCCTCTGAGAAAAACTAGATTGGTGAGTGTAAACTAGATAGGTTTTTCTTTATTTTCTGGAGTTGTAGCAATGCAACTCTGTAAATCCAATATAAATATCTCAAGACCATATTTTCTATGGTTTCTTGAATTCTGATCCCCCCCTCCCCCAGGTCTATGGACAGTTTGACTGCATTAGTTATTTAATTTTTGATATTTTAGTGCAAATGCCTATTTTATTACTGCAACAGATTTTTATTAATCCTGGTGTTTAATATAAAATACTTTTATTCTATGAACCACTTAAAAGGGACTTTATTTCCTAAAAGGCTACATAAAAATATCTAGATATCTAATCTCTCATTGCATTTCTTCATTTATCTATTTATGTACCCTCAAGTTAGCCCGGATTATAGTGCAACAATCTTTGAATCAATGTGTCCAAAGCCCACTAACTTAAAGAGTTTGTAAAATATCCAGGACCCATTATTCCTGTGGAATTGAAATTTTCACAATTATTATTATAATTACAATTGTTTAGAGTAGACCACTTTGATTTGCAAAGTTGTAGCATCCCCATGGTAATGTGATAGTGATTTCCAATGTTCCCTGATAGCTTTTCACAAGCAAAGACAATGGGAAAGCTGGCAGGAAATTTATTTATTTATTTATTATTAAATTTGTTTGTCACCTATCTCGCTGCAAGGAAGGGTTGGAAGTCATTCTTACTCCCACTGCTTTTTTTGTCTGCCAGTGATGTTTCTGCTTATTTGTTTAGTAAATAAATGTTGTTATTACTGAAGGTTTTTTTTTTGACACTACAATTATTTTTATGATATTCATTCTTGTTAGATGATCATGGGACAGTCCAGCATTGGATAAAAAAAATATGGTCAGCCTGAAATGTAATATTTATTTTGGTCACATCAGAGTACACTATCTGGCTCTCAAATGATGACCCAATGGGTCACAGGCTTTCTTGGTTTTAAATGAAAATGACTCCTTGTGTAGCCTGTGAACTAAGATGGTTATCTGACACACTATCTGCCAAAGACAACACAGTTTTAATAAAAAGCTAATAACCCAGCTGTTTGGGACTATCCTAGTCAGTATAAATAATACACTTGGAGGACTTGTGCATCTTTTTCTGGACCTTTTATCATGCAGTTCTTGTATATTTCTCTCAAAACAGCTGGAACATCCTTAAAAATCAATCCATTCATCTATACTACCAGAAAAGTGTTGATGGCTTTAAGTTGTTTTATTTGAATCATCTTCTACTTTTGCATCATGTGGCAATTGAAGTTATTTATTGTTGTAAGAATTAATAACTCCATAACTTTCCACATATTGCTGGGAAATCTATAGGCTGAGCTTAGTGGACAGATCATAGAAGCAAAAATGATTTTCATGAAATTAGCGCTAAATTCACCTTAGAGTTATTTCCCAATAAAATGAAATACTGGTAAATCGTTTCAAATTTATGGAAAGATCATATAGGGTCACGAAAGATTCTGTATTAATATACTCTGTATGCAACATACACAACATATTCTTTTTGATCCTTAAGAATTGCAAAGTTAGCAGATGTTTATAATTTAAAGAGAATATGACATTGCTTTGATGTTATATGAGTTGCATAATTATGGCTCATACCTAAAAACAAGGCATACTTTCATTGACTTTTGGATGCTCACTGCAGTGCACAAATGAGTTAAGAGGGAATATCTAGACTACAATGGATATTTATACATAAATTATGCTTTTTTATTGTGGTAAAGAGAGAGATTATTAGCATTCTAGGCTATACAAGTCTACATAAAAGTTCCCTTTTTACATCCTTGTAATTTGGGGTAAAATCGGAGTAACTGGATGAAGCTGAAAGTTTACTGGATGGATGCCCTTCCTGATGCCATGCAGAGTTCACAGCAGACTTTTTTTTCTTTGCATCCTAGAGAAAAAATATCTCACCACTACCTAGGATTGAACTCTCAACCTACATTTACATTTTATTTCCACAAATGTGGTGGCTTTTTTTTAAATAAAGAAATTGAGTTTGAGAAAAAGAAAATGATAGGATTACTCATTCCTACCATGCATAACCTGAGAATAATGTTGTGTGGATTATTTTACTGCTATAAAAGTAAAAATCAGGCCACCTGCGTGCTCAAATTATTGGCAATAAAAACCAATGTATTATTGTGAAGTAGAGAAGGGTGTATGTGGTAATTGCTTTTTCTGTTATACATTTTCCCATCACACTGAGACTTCCATGATTGCCCATACTTCCTAGTGTAGAAAGCCTGGTAGGAGTAGTTCTTTCCTGGAGCTTTAACATAGAATTCCATGGAGGTTTCATCTGAAGAAAAGCAGAGGTTTTTTTCTTGGACCTCTTAGAAGTTAGAAGTGCAATATCTTGATAATTTCGTTGAAGAAAAGTGACAGTTTTGGCAAAGAGCTTCATTGTCTCGGTCCAGAAATGATTATGATGTTTCCAAATCATTCTGGCTTCTTCTTTCTTTCTTTTTTCTCCCATTTCTGTGTTCTTCAAAAGGTGACAATTTGCTGATACTATTGATCATCTATTCCATTCTTTGAAATATAAGTTGCTAAACAATAACTAGTCTTCCCCAGAGATGTGACATTTGCCTTTAAACCTCAAAGACTCCATGCTAAAACGTGTCATTGGGGAAAAAAAGAAATATTTTATTTAGGTCAACCAAGGATGAATATTCCTTTCTGGATTTTTTTTACAAGCAATGTGCAGATTAGTAATAGGCTCAATGCCACCTTGGAGTATTCAGTATATATTTCTTTTGGATGCTGTTTTATCAGAAATATTGCCCCAGATGGATTCCAGAAATCAAGCTCTGAAATCAGGCTACATCATTTCAGGGAAAGATAAATTTTCTTCATTCAAATTAGGCTTCTCAGTGGAGAAATCTTTTCTTGTATTCCAGTGGAAAAAGCTGCATCAGAGACAAACAAGAAATTTATTTTTTTTAAAAAAAAAAAACTTCAACTAAGCTATACAGTCTGAATAAAAACATATATGATAAAATTTAAAATAAATTCATCACTTCAATTAGGCAACAGCATGGCAGTCACTCAAAAAAGAAAGGACAATTTAAAAAATAAGATCAAAGGCTTGGGAAAACAAAAAGGGCCTCGCCTGGCATCAAAATAATGCTAATGTGGATCTCACTTGAGCCTCTCTGGGGAGAGAACACCCTACCGGGGGAAGGGGGGGTTAATATAGAAAAAATGTATTTTGGGTAGAATCCACCTCACTCCTTTGATGAGGTGATCTGAAAGAGGCCTCTATTAGGTGATCTTCACTTAAGAAATTCCCATGTAAGCCACACTGAATGGAAGGAAGGATGGAAAGAAGGGCAGAAAGAAGGAGATTAAATACTACATGAGTTTTATCTTTTGAATTTACTCAACTAGTAAGTTTGTGATAGATTTCAGATATTTAGATCTTGAGTTAAATAACTTCTGTATAAAATCTTGTGTTTTAAGAATCATAACCTGAAGTCTATAATTGGGTAGTTCAATCTAGTTTGGGATAATATTCTTTACTAACATATCAACACAACATCTTAAAAGTTAGACCCAAATTCTCTGTAACAGGACAGAATACATCAAAGGAGTTGATTTATTTTTTCTGGTTTCTGTCCGTATAGCAAAAATTCAGTTCTGGAATCATAACATTGTTTTTGTTCATTAGAAGTTTTTACATTTTTAAAAATAGTTCCACAATTAGAGATTTGGATTCAATCAAAGTTCCTAAGTCTTTGAGAAATTGTTACAATAGAAAAACAGATTTCTACATGATCCAAATTCATCTTAATTTAATTGAGCAGATTTGCTCAAATTAAGAATAGAATCAACCCTTACATAACATTCCCTGGAGAACATCAGGAACCTGAAACAGTTGGAGTTAACTCTATTGCAACAATATTAACACTGATCTACAAGTGTGTAGTGAAAAAAACCCCTGTGGTTCTTGGTTAAATTTCAGTGGTTCTTTGCAAGTAATTACTCTGTTAAAAGTTATATCCCTTCCTCTCATCCTACTATGTAAAGAGAAATAACTATTTAGAAAATAGCATCAGAAAGAGAGTAAGAGAGAGAACAAGGTGCCACAAAAGAAAAAAAATGTGCTCCCATTCACTTTTGGAGCTGTCAACTTGAACTGAGACTAATATAGTGGGTTCATGTAGTAATAGCTTCTGTATGGTATGCAATGTGAACTGTATGTTTAATCAAAAAAAGTTTGCTTGTAATAAAGTCTTTTTTGTTTTACCAAGATCAGTTAAGAATTTTTGATAGTCTCCTACTTTTCAATCAATGTGATTAAGATTAGGTAGACAGGATTAGATTATCTCAAAGCCATTGCAACAAACAAAGTTAATTTTGTTCTTAAAGAGCTTCAATGAATAACATGCATTTGAGGGAGAAATGTATTATGTTTACCAAAATTAATTTGCTACATACATTTAAAGAGCTGTCACTTCTTAGAATTAAAATGGATCTTCAGTGCATATAACATTCACTGCTCCAATCAAGTTAGCTGTCACTAAATACCACTGAATGATAATATCTTTAGTAGGTTTCAGATTTTTCATCACCTAGAGTCACTGGAAGTGGGGCAGCATATAAATTAAATAAATTATTATATTTATAATTATTATATACACAGCAATGTGAAAAAAAGCCTTCTAGCTTCAGTCCATTTCTGTCACTGTTCTTCCAATGGATATTCTTCCAATGCCCTTTTCTTGTCTTCAACTGAAGTCTTCAACTTCAACTGTCTGGTGTACTTGTAACATTCCATGCTCACTTATATTCATTAGTATGTAGATTTTGTCAACATCACTGAATGGATGAAGAACTTGTTGTCAACTAGTCAACTAGCTGTTGGACCAACATCAGCTACCATCCCGGTTAGAATTTTAAAGTTGTTGGTAAGCAAGTAATTGGCCTGAAGTTGCCTAGAACTGCTCCTTTTCTTGGATCTTTCCTTATCAAGTAGGTTTTCTCAGATTTTAACCAATCTTCAGTTTCTCATCCCTACTGTATGTTGTTAAATTTCTTGCCAATGAGTACCAGGCTAACCCACCTCCTTTAATCAGGTATTATTTGGTCTTCTTGTTTAGTTTATTTTCTTCCATCTGTTCTAGCTTTCTTGCATCTAATCTTACCATGCCAATTTTATTTTCCTCACAGCATACAAGCCCTCTAAGATAATGCTTCACTGGGGAGGGTGTCAAATTATTATTACTATCTGTTCACAACAATGTGAAATCACAGCTGCCAGCCCTTTAATTGGTGTTGGCTTTTATACACAACCAGTTTTTCCAAGAACCCAGGATGTCCTAATATATATCATATTATATATGTGGGTCCAAGAAATATGGTCTTCAGCAATTTGGCAGATGAAAATTTTGTTAATATGCAAATTTGCTGTCTAAGATGTTTTGGTATGGCACACAGTTGCAATTAACTTGTTAACATGTTTCAATGGGAGACAATTGCAAGGTCTGTGACTAATATTGGAGTAGAGTTGAGATCTCAGCAAGCAATAAATTGTACTTCTCTGATCTTGTTGATATTTCCTATCTCTATTTTGCTTGTTTGTTCCCTTTCCAGAAAAATGATTACAATTAAAAAATATTTGCTTAAATCATCCGATGATTTTTTTCCCCTCTTGAGGATTACAGTATATCTTATGAGATAATCTTGTGACACATTCCTAGTCCAAGAATAAGCATAGGATTCCTTGTGTGTTGATATGAATGAGATGGGAGCTGGAAGAAATCAGTAAAACCAGTTATGGGTAATTAATGACTTCACGAGAAATATGTTTGCATAAAAGCCAATAATAATAGTGAAACCAAGAGTTTTGAAAGTAACCCAAAACCAGATAATGCAAGTGTTTGATTTTTGATTCTCTGTCTTCCATTCTCTTTCCCATTTCACAAATGTCAAAATTCGCATAGGTGTTAGCACCTTTTCAGGAATATATGGACAGATTTTTCAAATGTCTAACCCCCCTGGAAATATGGTTAAGGGGATTAAATACTTGATTTGGCCATATGGGCAAAGTCTCCTGGGAAAGGCATTCTTTCATGGTTAAAGAATTCATAAGGGATACATTTAAGGAGCTACCACATGAGAGAATCCTGCTAATTTCTGTCCATTCCAAAATCCTCTGCAAAATGAAACTCAGGAAGGGTTAGGATTGGTTGGTTAGGATGGATCATCATCAGCATATGATACAGTATTAGGTTTGCTGGCTGAGTGGAATATAAGCCATTATTAGAAACTGATATTTAATGCTTTATTTGTCAATAACAACATTCTTTACTAAAAATATATGGATATGAACACTACCAATAAGCGTTCAGAGCTTTCTATTAATTGGAATCAGTCTAAAATATTTCCTGTGAGTTCCAAAGTTTCCATGGATATTTTTAAAGAATGGATTTCATATGGATTCATCCACCCACACACAGACAGTTGAAAAGATTTCTTTATTGGCAGAGGTTAATTTTATTAATTTTTAAATCTCAGATTAATATTGATACGACTCGATGTGACTAGTTGGTTAAAAATCTACTTGAGATAATGTGAAAGAGTAAATGTTACTTCAAGGTTATCTTGTCATAATGGTCTCATCTGTCAGAAGGTAAAGGTAAAGGTTCCCCTTGCACATATGTGCTAGTCATTCCGACTCTATGGAGTGGTGCTCATCTCTGTTTCAAAGCCAAAAAGCCAGCACTGTCCAAAGACGTCTCCGTGGTCATATGGCTGGCATGACTAAACACCAACGGTGCACAGAAAGCTGTTACCTTCCCACCAAAGGTGGTCCCTATTTTTCTACTTGCATTTCTTACATGCTTTTGAACTGCTAGGTTGGCAGAAGCTGGGACAAGTAACGGGGGCTCACCCCGTTATGCAGCACTAGGGATTCAAACCACTGAACTGCTGACCTTTTGATCGACAAGCTCAGAGCCTTAGCCACTAAACCACTGCATCTCTTCTGTCAGAAGAGGGAAAAGGGGTTTTTTTGTATCAACTGAAGCTTCTGAACAGATTCCATGTCCAGCCTTTCAGGGGTATGCAATCCGGATTGTGATAATCAAATGCAAGATGATAAGGGTATGAGCATCTGTTAGAGTCTTTCACTCAAATAAAATATAACTGAATTTGAACAAAGAATTTCCTAGCTTTAATTTCTGCTGATACACTCCAAACCACAAATTCAAGAGAAAATAAAGAGTGGGATCTGTTTATTGACATTCTTATAGGCTTCTGTTGAAGCTTGCTTCCCCTGCCTTATCTCACAAACCTGCAGTGAAATAATCATTGCTTGTTGGGGATAGTGGGGATATATCAGAACAGGGAATCTATTCTTCATCTCTAATATGGTTTGTAATTGTTCACATTTTCATATTTCACTGAATTTTTTGTACTGCAGGATGATTAAAAAAAACAGATTTTGTGATGAAAGAAATAATATTCACCATGGCAAGTTTCATTTATTATTTAGACATATTTTTCTCCCTTAGATAAAACATGGTAATGGAAAAGTTGAAGCCTACTAAAGCTAAATGAAATTCTGCATTCTGTATGGAAATATTTTATTGAAAAATACACTGTAGAAGAAAAATGTACGTTTTGGTAAGTCATTATTTTTAAAAAATATTTTATTATTTTATTCAATCAATGAAACTATTCCAGCATGAAGAAGATCCTATGGTATCGATCTGCAGTGTGGTTGTTAATTATAATAAGCCTGTCAAACAACAAAATATACTTCATTAAAATCTGAATTATTTCTGGCTGGGAATTTAAGGAAATTATAGATTTAAAGTGTTTATGGCATTCAAATACATGGGATGTGAATATCAGAAATTTCAGGCCATTTGATAAAATCTGCAGCCTGGAACAGCTGATTACCTGCCACTTCTCCAATCCCTAGATATGCCTTTAATGTCCTATGTAGTTGGAAACCATTTTTCTTGGAAGCAATAGGACTATATGCATACTTTATCCTTAAATTTCTTTGCAGCAAATTAGTTATATTTTATTTCTTTTCTTGAAATATGGCTTGCTCAGACTTAACAGATACATCAGAACACAGCTTTCATAGATCATAAATGCAAAATTTTACCAAGATTCTTTTAAAAAGGGCCTTTTGAAACTAGCTAGTGTCTTTACATCAATTATAATTTATTACAATTGTTTCCAAATTACATGAATTGGGTTGAAAATGCATCTGTTTTTCACAAATGACTTCAGCCAGGTTTGAAAAATGTTCTTAAGGTTTCCTTTACATTTCATCTTATATTTTATTTTCAACATTGAGTCTACAATAGTAATAACACTTCAGACAAATTGAAACTTCACACTTGAAACATAAATGAATGAAGGAATTAAGAAATAAATAACAAGCAAGCAAGCAAACAAACAAACAAATAAATATAGAGGATATGTCAGCTGAATAGGAAATTAGCTAAACCATCTTTTCCTCACTTGACCATCCAGGACTTATTCATATTTGAGAAGTATATCTCAAAAGCCTGGAAGGGGGAGGGGGCACGGGGAATGGCTTACTGAAATAAGAAAAGACTCTCAATGATAGTATTAAATACTAATTTATTTAACCTGCTGTATTTTTCAGACTATAAAATGCACTCCCCCCCAAAAAAAGTTGGTGGAAATGTCTGTGCATCTTATGCACCGAATGTTGCTGAAGCCCCACCCACCTACCAGCCCCTACCCTTCGGCCATTGTCGGCTTCGTGCGTCGCATTTTTGGCCTCCACACACTCCATTTTAGACACAGGCTGCAGGGATTTCTGCAGCACATCGCCACCAATTGCCGCCTCCATGCCTAGCATTTTTGGCCTCCACAAGCCTCATTTTTGGTGTCCATATGTCACGTTTTTGGCTAGTTCCAGGCGACGAGGATCCCCGCCGCCACCTCTGATCCCTGCTGCCAGGAACTGGCTGAAAATGCAACATGCAGACGCCAAAAATGGGGCATGCAGAGGCCAAATATGCAATGTGCAGAGGCTGAAAATGTGATGTGTGGAGGCAGCAATTGGTGGCGATTGGTGGCGAGGTGCTGTGGCTATCCCCACAGCCTGGAACAGCTGATTGGCGGTATTCCGGGAAGCTGGTCCAACTGCCAATCAGCTGCTCATGCTGAATCAGGCTGCGATAATGTGCTGAAGCTGACCAGGCTGTTTGCTGTTTGCTGCAAGGATGCTAGCCAGATGAATACCTATGGATGCTGGTAGGCAGAGCAATAATTTTTTTTCTTATTTTCCTCCCCAAAAACTAATATGTGTCTTATACTCCGAAAAAGACGGTAGTTCTTAAAAACCTTTGAATTACCCTGAGGCCTTTGTGCTCATACTTCGGCATGCACAAACAACTTACATAATCTTGTAGGCTTTACATGAAGAAATGCCACATGCTAACTGAATGCTTATTTATCTTTAGTTCTGCAGCGTATTGCTGTTTGCAGATAGAAACTGAGGGCAGCACTGGGGAGGACATTTGTTTCCATTTATATAGCTCATAATTCAATAATGAAAAACAGATGGAAGACCAGGATCCAGAAACTCTTGTGAAAGCCACATCTTTTCATTTGATTGAAATTAGAGTAACTCATTGACCCCGTGGCAAAGAAGTAGCATAATTTGTTCCAAGTTTGTGGTAGAGATAGATAACTATCTATCTTTAAGAATGGTCTATACCAGTGTTTCTTAACCTTGGAAGCTTGAAGATGGGTGGACTTCAACACCCAGAATCCCCCAGCCAGAGCTTAAACTGGAGCAGAAATTGCATGTTTCCTTTTGTTGTTGGTTCTTTACTTGAGTGTTATTTTATACATCTCTCTCTCAGTTAATAATGAAAAATTAAAAGTTTATCTCATGATAAAATTGCATGAGTAGCTAGAATAGGATGGGATATTTTGCTTCTTTTTAATGAGATATCTCAGTAACCACTGCGAAGTCTTTCTTTTGTATGTAGTTAAAGACTGACGGTTCAACTTGTTTAAGAATAACCAGTAATTGTATTTTTATGTGAATTATCACCTTTTCATTTCCCTTTTTCCCACTCTGATCAGTGAAAAATAACTAAGTAGGGATATAGAATGTTCAGCTATCTAAAGTATCATAGAAGGTCAAGATAACTTCTCTGTCATCTCAGAGTACAGACCACAGTCTAATGGTCTTAATTTGGAGAAACTAAAATTCTGATTAAATGTTAGAGGAAAAAAATTCTTAATATAAAAGCAGTGGAACCAATTGCAATGCAAAGACTGGGTTGTCTTTCATTGGCTGTGTTCAGGCAGAAGTCATAATACCAGTGGTGAAATTCAAATTCTTTTACTACCGGTTCTGTGGGCGTGGCTTGGTGGGCATGGCTTGGTGGGCGTGGTGTGGCTTGATGGGCATGGCTTGGTGGGTGTGGCAGTGGAAGCAGTGGTGGGTTGCTCCCGGTTCGCACCGGTTTGCAAGCACTGGTAGTAAAAATTTGTAATAGTTCCGAGAACCAGTAATAACTTGGCTGGCCATGCCCCCAGCCTGGTCGCCACTCACTTATCCCGCCCACCTCATCAGAGGCTTTTTTTTTTTTTTAAAAAAAAACTTTTAAAATCATTTTTTCTACAACCGCTTCGGCTGAAAAAATACTTTTAAAAGTTTAAAAAAAGCCTCTGATGATCCCGTGGCTGAACTGGGATCGGCAGAGGCTTTTCAAAGCATTGTTTTCTGCAACCTCTTCGGCCGAAGAGGTGGTTAAAAAAATGCTTTGAAAAGCCTCTGACGATCCCAGTTGAGTTGCCTGATCGGCAGAGGCTTTTCAAAGCATTTTTTTCTGCAACCTCTTAAGGTTATAGAAAAAATGCTTTTAAAAGTAAAAAAAAAAATTGGCCACACCCACCCAGTCACATTACCCCCTACCAAGCCATGCCCATAAAATAAGCCACACCCACATAACCAGTAGTAAAAACTTTTAGAACCCACCCCTGAGTGGAACGATACTACAAAATCTCCATTCCCACCCCACTCTGGGGCCAGCCAGAGGTGATATTTGCAGGTTCTCTGAACTACTCAAAATTTCCGCTACTGGTTCTCCATAACCTGTCAGAACCTGGTGGATTTCACCCCTGCATAATACTATCTCTTGAGAATGCTTCCATTTGAACTCCTGCACTCATTAGTGGACTCGATTCTATAGCCTAAATGTTCTTCTACAACTCTATGCTTGTATGATTAATGAACATAAGCACAAATATTTAATTGTACTCTATCCTGCTCGGTAAAATTCAGCCCCCTGGCTCCAACATTCCACATTCTTCTTCCCTGTCTTTGTATTGCCAAGGCTGCCACACTTTATTAATTTACAAATGAGATATCTATCCAATGTGATGGATTGTACTAGCCTTACCCCTGAAAAATCAGTTTTTCCATATGGACATATTCTATAGAAAATTCAGATGCTAATCATCATCTATTGTCTGTTCTAAAACATGGAATTCTGGGTATGTGCAGACCAATGTTCACAGGGAGTTTGGCTTGGCAACCACTTTGCATTAGTTTTGTAGCATCCCAAGCCACATGATCATGATTTACAATGGTTTTTTTTTTTTTTTGCTGACAATTGGTGTTTCTTTCAAAAACAAAAACCACCCATTGCAGACAAAGGCTTTGCTTAACAACCATAGCATTCACTTAACAACCATGGTTATTTGCTTAATGACCACATCAAAAAATATCATAAAATCAGGTCAGTTATGTGATGATCCTCTTAATGACTGGCATGAATTACACCCATAATTCTGGTCTCAATTATGATCGTAAATTGAGGACTACCTGTATAGAGATGGATTTGTGGGTCATCTTGGATATCTGAATTAAATGATTAAATGAGACCCAGAATGGACTATTCCAATGCCATCTACTATAATGGGCAGTGAGAATAATTTTGGGGACAAGAAGAAACCAGCCAAGACCAAGAAATCTAAGTCTGAAACAAAAACATCATTTGAGAAAATGTTGCAGATTTGACCCTCCCAAGTTCTCTTATAAATAAAGGCAATGGAGGCGAGGGGTACTTGCAGACTTGCAAGATTGATGTCAATTCTTTAAGACAGAACAGATTTGAAAACCAAAGCGATGAATGCTAAAACTACTCTTCTTATAGAGTTACAATAGCAGAATCTTGTCTGTATTGCTGGTAGTATAAGGTAACAGAATTTTGAAAGCTTGCCAAAGTTAATCCATTTTAATTAATCCCTATTGTAACTAATGGATAGGATTATTCCAAGTTTCTCAGCTTTTTCCCTCTTCCCTGGTATCAGGGAAGCTTTTCTGTAACAGCTCTGCTTCCTTCTAAAATGGTTGTGCTTTGGTGTCCATGTTCACAGGATCTGTTAGACATCTTATCGCAACCTTCTCTGGATTATGCTGCTCCTTATAGAGACTATGCCTGTGATGGCAAACCTATGGCCCGCGTGCCAGAAGTGGCATGCAGAGCCCTCTCTGTGGATATGCATTTTGTCGCCAGCTGCTCTTTTAGTTTCTAGTGTGCTGGAGCCCTGGAAACCTGAAGATCAATTGGCTGGTGCGGATGGACGCACTGGAAACCAGAAGACCGGGTGGACTTCAAGTTTCCGGGGTTCTGGCATGCACACACACAAATGTAACAGTAACAGAGTTGGAAGGAACCTTGGAGGTCATCTATTCCAACCCCCTGCTCATGCAGGAGACCTGTACTAGGGATTCAAACCGCCGAACTGCCAACCTTTCTGATCGACAAGCAACATTCTGGTTTGGGCACTCGGTGCTGAAAAGGTTTGCCATTATTGGACTATGCTGTTCCTCACAGCTTCCAGAAGTAAATCCTCTGAACTGGAGGTGGTTTGTGCTGAAAGGGAATGGAATATTGTAGGCTTTTCTGGACATTTAAGGTACTGATTAAGATGTTGGTCTAGAAACCAAGAGACTGTGAATTCTATTCCCAATTTAGGCATGAAAGATGGAAAGCTGAAGTTACTTATAAAATATTAAAGGTGAGATAAAAATCAAATAAACAGTCCACTCCCGAATGAATGATCTTGCATATTCTTAGGAGCAAAATCAAAAGAAGGTAATAACCCTTGCCTTTTTTGCTGAGAAACACAGGAATATCTGCTAGTCAATCTAGAGATCTAGGCATTTTGAAGTGTTGTCAGAGTTCAACTGCCAAGACATAGGGGGAACAGCTATGAGAGTCCCCCATAGCTAGGATAGCTGCTGCTGAGCATGGCAGAGTGTAAGCAACATATTGGCTTTGCTTGTAGGAAGATAGCAGGAAGGTTGCAAATGGTGATTATCACCTAGGGAGTGCTGGAACAGCCAGAACTTTAGGACCAGTCATAAATGCCACTCGTTTAGCACTGTTGTAATTTCAAACTGTTGCTGAAGAAGTGGTCATTAAATGAGGATTATTTATAATCGTAGACTTCATTAAGAACCAACATACCTTAGCATAGAATAAAACTGATGGACCACTACACTGAAAAGAAAAGAAGTTCAATAAAGGAACAATAGGTATACCATCTAAAATTAAAGACTGAGTAAAATTGAGATTGAGTTTGAATAAAATTGAGATTTTATTGCCCAATTTTCTTCCAAAGCAAGGTTTTCCTTGCTTTCCTTGTTTTGGAAGAAAACAATAAAATAAAATCAAAAACTTTATACCACTTCCCCTCTAACTATTCATTGCATCTAGAAATCTGTGTGTATGTTTGATGGTTTCCTGCTACCCTTAAAAATTTCCTATTACAACTTGGGGGAAGATGTTCATATTTCATTCTTTTCTTCTGCACAGCCACTGCTGTTCAAGGGTAGCTTCTATGTTCAGGGATTTAGCCAGCTATCTAAAACTATCAAGGTTGTTGACAGACTATTTAATGAAGTAGGACAACTGGTTATTTCTGATAGTATGCTGCCTCTTGGTGGTTGAGAGAGATTTTTTATTAAATTAGGGATAATAATTTTTTAGAATTTTTGAGTACAAAGGAAGCATTTCCCATTATAAATTCTTCCAACACCTGCAGATACATGTTTGTGTCTTAGTGCATTTCAGCAGCTTTTCTTCAATTGGGTATATCTATTTTTTTAAAAGGTAGAGTATTAAACTTTCTTTTTCATAAAGAGATATCAGCCAGGGCAACAGCATCAACCCAAGGCAAATATCAGTAAGATTAATGTTTTATTTATCAGCTGTCTGGCTATACAGCAAATGTACTCATTTTGAAATCAATGGCTTTCATCCCAAAACTCACTGGAAGACCACCAGATCCTTTTGATCTGTGTGGGTTTCGGGAATGTTAAGATTGGGGGTACAATATATTCAAATTGCTCTGTGGTTCAGCAGGTGGTATATACTTCAGTCACAGCCTTCAAGCTTTAGAAAAAACCAATCTGCATATTTAATTTTAATATTTTCCTTTAGGATTCATTGCCAAGAAGAAACGAGCTTGCTAACATTATTTCATTTCTCACTAATTAATCTGCCCTTTTCGAAAAAAAACAAACAAAGAAACACAACACTTTCATTTAACCATTACTCCCACAATTCATGGGATCATTATCAGCAGGTATTCTTACTATTTTGGTTATGAGATCTTTTTGAATGTCTGTGGAGTTTCCTTGGAAGAAAGTCCTCTCATTTGCCAATTTAAAGAAATCTTTTAATTTTAATCTATGAAGCCACAATTAAAAATGAAATACAGAGATGTCAATGGCTCAAAATTTTCTTCTTGAAAGGAGCATTCCAATATTGTGTACTGACACCTTATTTAATTAAGGAATATTTGGAATGAATAATTAGGAACTACGTTATGCAAATCCAAACTTAGTGGTTAATTTTTGAAGCGTTGTGCAAATGCAGGAAATTGCATTCATTGCATATACTGTAATCAGTAACTGTCAGCATACCATGCAACCTGCCTTTTCAAAAAAAAAAAAAAAGGCACTGGATTGGACAAGTTGTCAAGATTTTTTTTTCTATTTTAATTATCAGTCACAAACAAGAAGTCCTTTCCAACTGAATTTGTCCTTTTATTTATACTATCTGGAACGAGCTCCCCCCAGAGATACGGAGGATCCCGGATCTGCGCACCTTCCGCCGCGCCTTAAAGACCTTACTATTTCACCAGGCCGGCCTGGCCTAATTTTCCCCCTCTTTTATAAAAGATTTTTAAAATTTTAAATATTTTAAATATTTTAAATATTTTTAGTATTTATATATTCAATTTTAAATTGGTTTTAAAAGTTTGGGGTTTTAAATTTGTCGGGGCCAAAATTATTTAATTTGATTTTATTCTATTTTTTAAATTTTGTATTGTATGTGTTTTTATTGTTTGGCTGTGCACCGCCCTGAGTCCTTCGGGAGTAGGGCGGTATAGAAATCTAATAAATAAATAAATAAAATAAATATTGGTTCAATTTTATTATTGGTTCAATTTATATGGCGCCCTTCTCCAGGGACTCAGGGCGTCTTACAATGCATTAAGCAGTAGCCTTCATACTTTTGTATATACCTGCTTAGTAGGGCTTTCAGCCCCCCCCCTCCCAAGTGGAAGGCTGAGTCAACCTTGAGCCTGGTGACATTTGAACTTGCAGTAATTGCAGGCAGTTGGTGCTATTTAACAGCACTTTAGTCTGCTGTGCCACCAAGGCTCTTTTATAAATAATCCAGTTAAACTGAAAATTGGGTTAACTGAGTAAAGTTCACTATAGCTCAATGTTTTCTGCTAATATAGCTGGCATGAATAAACAACCGAATAATGTCACTACTTTATAACCAGGTTTTCAAGGCATCAAAACTGCTGTCAGCAAAGAACTCTCCACAAATATCTGCTTTAATTTGTCTGTATTTTATGTTTTCTCATTATGCTTTTATTAAAAAGCTTTTGATCAAAGAAGAACAAAATAATCTGGCCTATGTTTAAATTCTTCTTTGTTAAGTTATTTATTTGAAATACATGACGAAAAAAAATAATTCTTACCTTTCTGTGTGTGCATGTGTGTGTTTGGTTGCAGTTGTGTTTTTAATTGGTGAGGAACAGAGAAATCAGTTAACCCATCCAAGGGTGTTGTGCAATTTCAGGATCTCCCTGGACTCAAAGCTTCTGCTTAAGGAGCAGATGGCAGCCATGGTTAAATTAATTTCAACAGAACAGTGGCCAATAATGAAAAAATAAAGAAAGTCAATTCATATATACAGGTTACAATAATTTCAACAAAAATGTGGTCATCAATGATAAGTAACTGAACAAAATGATTAATAGAGCATTGGATTGCCCCATGGGTGAGTTGTCCCACAATGAGTTGGTCGCAGTGAGTTGTCCGTGATAAGTTGTCCTAGACTTGGCCAGAAAAGCCTTTGTAGACTTCATTTGGTGTGCTAGTTGCACCCTTTCCTAGATTAGGGGATACTTCATACAATCACTCATATTCCTTCTACTGCAATGAGGCTGCCCTTGAAGACTACTGGCAAGATTTATTTATTTTATTTATTTAGTTAGTTTGTCAAACATGTATGAGATAACAGGTATAAGTATAAACATGGATATGAACACAGGAAATAGGGACAAATAAATGGGGACAGGGACGGTAGGCATGCTGGTGTGCTTATGCACACCCCTTACAGACTTCTTAGGAATGGGGTGAGGTCAACAGTAGACAGTTTAAGGTTAAAGTTATGGGGGTTTGAGGATGTAACAACAGAGTCAGGTAGTGCATTTCAGGCATTGACCACTCTGTTGCTGAAGTAGTATTTTCTGCAATCGAGTTTGGAGCAGTTTACCTTGAGTTTGTAATCTATTGTGTGCTCGTGTATTATTGCGGTTGAAGCTGAAGTAGTCGTTGACAGGTAGGACATTGTAGCAGATAATTTTGTGTACTACGCTTAGGTCAGACCATAGGCAGCATAGTTCTAGGTTGTCCAAGCCCAAAATTTTAAGCCTGGTGGCATAAGGTATTCTGTTGTGAGCAGAGGAGTTGAGTACTCACCTCGTGAAATACCTCTGGACTATTAATGTCTGATATACAGTGTGGATTCCAGGCAGACAAGATGTATTCAAGAATTGGTCTAGCAAAGGTTTTGTATGCCCTAGTTTGCAGTACAATGTTACCAGAGAAGAAGCTTCACAATATTAGGTTAACAACTCTTAATGTCTTTTTGGCAATGCTGTTACAATGAGCTCTGGTGCTTAGATCGTTTGAGATGAGTACTCCAAGGTCCTTGACAGTGAAGGTCGTCTACGAGGTCGTATCCACCCAGCTTGTATTTGGTGCTCTAGGTTTTTTTGCCAATGTGTAAGACAGAGCATTTGTTGGTTGGGATGCTGGAGTTGCCAATTTGGAGTTGCCGACTAGCAAATCTTGCCAAGATTACTGGCAAGATTCAACTGGTCCAGAATGCAGCAGCATAGACATGCCTCAGTATGCCCATGTAACACCCCTCCCTTGTGAGCTGCACTAGTTATCAGCTAATTATCATCTTGTTTCCTAGTGTGATTCAAAGCCTTACCTATCATAGAGGAGGAGACTACTTGTCTCCCATAGAAACTGCCCAATCCTGTCTGGCAGGTTCCTTTGACTAAACAATGCCATATTTCCAGAATCCAGAATTCTGCCTTCTCTGTAGCAATGTTCAGAGTTCAGATTCACCCTGAGGTTTATCCAATTCTACTAGGGTTTCAAAAGTCTTTGAGGATTTGACTTTTTGGGAAAGGTCACTGAATCTCCTTTAGAGATTTCTTTGTTTTCATTGGGTTTTGTCATTCTTGGCATCTTTATCCTTCATTTTTATCTTTTGCTGTTTTCTTGTTTATAATATTTTAACCAATATGTAAACAGAGTGACAGGCAGTTGGGCAAACTAGTAATAATGTTGATCAAGATTCAATCAAATTTTATTAATATGTGGGTTTTTTAAAGTGCTATACCAGAAAGCCTTGGGTGGCACTTAGAAAATCTGTACATCTGACAAAATTTATGTCAGTCACAAAAAGCACTTTGCTTGAATTGATGCATATACTATGCCAGTACATATTGACTTCCTAGGTTCTTGGGAAGAAGTCAATAAGAATAAAGATCAACACCAGCTAAAGAACTATTACTGATGATTTCACATAACTTTGAATCATCATCATCATTCAACCAAAGTACATTTGCTCTTAACTAGTCTTGCTTAGTTAGCAGAATGCAGAGGATATCCTAAAACATATTATTAAATATATTTGAATAATTAATTTATTTTAATAAGTAATGTTTTAATTAAATATTAAATATTATTTATTAAAGGCAAGAGAACAGCCTAGAAGAAGGCAGTAACTAATCACTTTTGTAACCAAGAAAACTGCTCAGTGTGATGGTATC
Organism: Pantherophis guttatus; assembly: GCF_059756535.1. Taxonomy (NCBI): domain Eukaryota; kingdom Metazoa; phylum Chordata; class Lepidosauria; order Squamata; family Colubridae; genus Pantherophis; species Pantherophis guttatus. Next base: position 27,382,778 of record NC_142068.1, on the reverse strand, counting down.
TTTATTTTATTAATCTGAATCTCATAATTTTTCTATTCATTTCTCTTCTGTAAATGCAGCAATTGTACTTTTTCTCCAGCAACTTTGCAATTTATAATTTCAGTTCTGCAATTCAAAGGCAATTTCCAGGGCAAAGTGAAGAAAATGTGTTGCAATCCTTAAAGATTTTAATATAGAAACAGTTTCCCTGAAAAAGCAAAGGTTTTTAATAATCAAGAACTGTCTCACCCTGTAATCACCAAAGCAAAATATGTTTTATCAAGCGAAGGTTGGTGAATATTTAACAAAGTGCCTCTAGCATTAACTTTTCTTTTGAGATCAAATGAAATGCTTGATCAGCTGACTTGTCAGTATTGCAATCCTCCTGAGATTAGTCAGTGAAAGCGAGAGTTGAATAAAGTAGACGGAGGAAAACATGGGAGGAAAATTCTTCTACCTTCTGGTAGCTTCAACTTTGATAGCCTACTACATCTACAGGCCTTTACCAGAGAATGTGGAAGAACCCTGGAAGCTGATGCTTTTAGATGCTGGCTTTAGAAGCCTAATACATGCGGTAAGTTGAGACATTTATTTCCTGTGCTTATACCTGAGAATGCTTGAAGGTGAAAGTTGTGCTTTTAGGGAAATAAGATAATGCCGTAGAAAACAACAACCAAGAATGAAGAACACAAAGTATATGTAAAATGACTCGTCATACTGAAAGCAGATACTGAATATTATTGGGGCGGGAGGGGAAAGAGATAGAATTTATGTATTTTTTTTACACCTTTTCTGGATATAATTATCTCATATATTAAAAGTATAATAAAAACAGAGCAACTTCCTCTCTATATTTTAGAAACCTATCCTTTTACAAAACATTTTCTTCCATAACATTAGACTCTGAGCAGGATGCCTTTTTTTTTTAATATTGGATATAATGTATATTTCAGACACTCAAGAGAGCCAGTTTGGTCTAGTGGTTAAGGCACAAGGCTAGAAACCTGAAGGCTAAATTTTAGACCAACCTTAGGCATGAAAGCCAGCTGTGTGATCAATTCCTGCTGTAACTAAATGGATCAATTCTTGGTTGATCCAGAAAAAAACAGATTCTGCACTTGCAGGAAAATGCTAGAGAAAGGAAGGAAGGAAGGAAGGAAGGAAGGAAGGAAGGAAGGAAGGAAGGAAGGAAGGAAGGAAGGGAGGAAGAAAGAAAGAAAGAAAGAAAGAACTTTCACGTCTTATCTTATGTATCTGTTTGCTGAACTGATTAAATTCTTGTATTTTTTTTTTCTCACCGCCTCATTATTTTCAGCTTGCAGTGCTTAATTGGTAATGCATGTAAGGTATTTTGTCTGTTTATTTTATTTTGTGCCTGCATACAGAAAGGGAAACCATACTTGCATTTCATTACCCTCCACAAGTCATCCCAAATAGGGAAATCTTAAAGTAAACACTCATTGTTTAATAGACTCAGTGCTCATGACCAGCTTTCTGAGTTTCTGTTGAGGTGTGCAAAAATCTTCACTGGGATTGCATGTGCTTGTGGGTGTTTGCAAAGAGAAAGAAAACAAGTACCTTACCCTTTTCAGCGACCGGAGAACCCACTCTCTGATTTGAGCTAAGTTTATTCTAATTGCTTGAAAGAGAATACAAAGTTCTATCTGTTTTGCAAGTGCAATTTATAGAGTAAAGTTTCAAGTGTAGTCAAATAATGATGTCCCATAGCAACAATACCATCCCCTTGGGCCTACCCTCTTTGCCTAATCTAATAGTAGCAGATATAGTATTAGTAATCATTAGTCCTGCAGGGCTTCTTCCATTTTTTTACAATCTTTCTTGAGATTTCACTTCTGCTTTATTCAACTTGGCTTGGTGGGCATGGCAGGGAAAGGATACTGCAGTCTTTTCCTACATTTTTATTTTTATTTTATTTATTTATTTGTCAAGTACGTATTAGGTAATATATATAAGAGTAAGCATGAATTGAATACATAAAATAGATACAAATAGAGGAAACATTAGGACTGTCACGGTAGGCACACTTACAGACCTCTTAGGAATGGGGTGAGGTCAACAGTAGACAGTCTAAGGTTAAATTTTTGCGGGTTTTGGAATGACACCACAGAGACAGATAGTGTATTCCAGGCATTGACCACTCTGTTGCTGAAATCATATTTTCTGCAATCAAGTTTGGAGCGGTTCACTTTAAGTTTGTATCTATTGTGTGCTCGTGAATTGTTGTGTTTGAAGCTGAAATAGTCATTGACAGGTAAGACATTGTAGCAGATGATTTTATGAATATTTTTCATAATAATTTTTATTTGTGCTTTTTTCTGATCAGGTCAGTGCTTTTAAAGTACTAACTGAAGCCATTTTACTAGGCCAAACTACTGTACCTCTCAGATGAGCATTTCTCCTTCACCTGAAATGCCTGCCATGTTGCAGGAGATCATGAAAAAAGGCATAAAAGGAACCCAGGACAAAAACTAGAATAGAGTCATTTGGCAGAACAGGGAAGAAAGATACAATGCAAAGTGAGACTAGGTGGGAATAGAGCAGTGGTGGTATTCATTTTTTTTTTTTTTACTACTACTGTAATAATTCTTGGAGGTCCAAATGTTCTATGTCAGCATTGCTAAGTATTCAATCGATTTTTATTATGGTCATAGATGAGCATTAAAAACAACAACAATAATCGTAAAAAAATAAAAATAAAGGCAAACAGAATAATATATTGGATTGGTGCTGGATTAACAGTAGGCAATTTGCCTAATTTTACATACAGCATAGTGGAATTTGGCCACATTCAGAGAAACTACTTCACACTAATCTGATAACAATTGTTGCACGTGAAAAAGATCACTATTTCCCAGATATTTTATTAGGTAAAGACAGTGGTGGGATTCAGCCAGTTCGCACCACTTCATCCCACCACTGGGTAAAGGGTTATACATTGAGCCCTTGTAGAAAATGCTGTATAGCAGGACTTGAGCTATGGTATTCAGCCAACATTCCTAAGTGTGGAAACCTGTCCTAAACCAGGATTAGTAAAACAGGTTTTATTATTATAATAGAAAAGACATACATTTGCAATGAAAATACATTATTAGGAGAGGGAAATGGTAGCACTTAGTTAACAATATCCTATCATGGGAATAGTCAAAAACATTAGCAATTTCTTAGACAAAGAATAGAGAAAGGAATGGCAAATCAGTATACTAGAGTAAATTATTTATATTCTATCTACATCCTACTGCCCCCCTGTAGTCATTAGACCATGAAGCACTGAACAGTTATATTTTTAATTCCTTCTCTATCTTATTATATTTGTATATAATTACAATTTTTATAGTTAGCTTTTAACTTTTAATTTTTCTCTGTTCTGACAATTGTGGTCTTCATTTCATATTTCATATTTTCTATTATTATTTATGTCTTTTAATACTTCCTTTTCTCTTTTATGGCTTTATTACTTTATTACCTCCCTGTTTTCTCTCCCTTTACAAAGTCTCTTGCTTGCTGTTTCTAGTATCTGCAGGTACCTGAAATGATGAAATGATGATGAAATGAAATGATGAAATGATGTAACCATGAATTCCTTTCAGAATGTCCTTGGAGTATCTCATGGCGTATCTCCAAGGCAACAGATGCTGGTCTTTCTCTGAAGCAAAAAAAAAAAAAAAAGGATGTTAACATTTCTTTTGTTTTTCAGGCCACGATTGTAGAGAAGTTGGGTCTTGGACACTATATGGATGTTATAAACCTGTACACAATTGCTACATATACACCACCTACATCTGATGAAAAAGTTATTGTAACAGACACAAAATTTGGCCATGTTCCAGTACGTCTTTACATTCCTACAAAGCAGTCAGATGTCTTGAAAAGAGCAATGATTTTCATTCATGGAGGTGGATGGTGTATAGGATCAGCAAGTAAGCACAAGTATTTTATTCTACTAATGTGGGTCTCAAATAAAAACTGTATCTATTTATTCTGATGTTCCAGGGCTTTCATTGAGGTATAACTAGCGATGATAAAAACTACCAGTTCAGGCGAACTGGTATTTCCAATGATCATCTGTGCCTCTCGATTTAAAATCGCTAGAATTGCAAGATTTACAATTGTCAAAAGGTAAATTGATGAGGTTGCTCCTCCCAACCTTTCTAGCTCTCGCCAGTTTATTTGCTTGCCAATTTTAATTTACAATGTAATCTGAGCGGTAGGGGAAAACAAAGTACTAAGTTGCTACCGTCCCATTATTTTTATTTTCTAAAGATATTTATGGGATGTAGGACCAAGAAGGGTTCTCAAACATAAAGGAGGCTGTTACCATATGGCCGTGGTGGTGAACCTATGGCACGTGTGCCACCGGTGGCACACGTACCCATATTAGTGGGCACGCCAGCTCAGCTCTGGTGCACATGCGCGCACCGGCCACCTGATTTTCAGGCCTTTTGGGCCCACCAGAAGTAGGGAAACAGGCTGTTTCCTGCCTCTGGAGGGCCTGGGGGGTGGTGGGAAAGGCTGTTTTCGGCCTCCCCAGATGCATAGAGAGGACCTGAAGCCAGGTGATAAAGAAAAATGGGCCTATCGGGCCATTGGGGGGAGTGGGGTTGGGCACGCATGCGCAGGGTGGGGCACATCATGGGTGTGGGCACATGTGCAAACCTCCCCCCCTTCCTGGCATGTGATGGCAAAAAGGTTAGCCATCACTGCCATATGGTAACATGTTAGTTTCCCATTAGAAACAGCAACAAAAAATCCCACTTCTTTCAAATCGGATAGAGCACTGAGCTTCACAAAGATGAAGGAAGACATACCCAGGCACACCAAAACTGTGCTTAATCAATGAAAAAGTATTCCTACTCCAATTTAAAGATGGGAATGTTCAAAACCCATTTAAAAAGATCTTCACATCCTGTTGACTACTTGCTTCTCTACTTTGGTAGTCTTTTTTGACAGCCTCAGCAGGAGCAGTATCATTCCAATCACTGAATCACTGAACGGTAAAGATTAGAGCCATTTATCTCTGGCTCACTAATTTTATAATGCTCCCAAAATTAATTTCCACTCCCAGAATTCTTCAGCCAGTAGCCAATTTTGGGAACTGGCATCCACAAATCTTGAAGTTGCCAAGATTGGAAAACATTGGATTAGAGATTCATGGAACGTTGCCAGAAAGTCCTTCCCAAAAGAAACAGAAAGCAGCTTGTTAGAATTGTGTAGGTTTAGGACTTCAGACCTCACATGAACATGAGGCAGGAATATTTCTGCTATTCATAAAAGGAGCTTGATGTTTCTTAGGTTTCTATGGTGATGTGCTAGGCTCACTCTTCTGGTAATCTAAAGCCCTTGTTTCATATTGTTTTTGAAGCATATACTGTGTATTGGTATTGCAAGAGTAATAAAACATGCTTTGCCACTTATTTTTCACAGCCATGAAATCCTATGACCTCTTATCAAGATGGACATCAGAAAGACTAAATGCTGTTGTGGTGTCAGTCGAGTAAGAATGGTGTTTGAAGTAGACATTTTTGTTCATTAATCTTTTCCTAATCTTTTTCTAGAAACAAAATATTAATTAATGATTAGTATTAGCAATGGCACATTGAAGCCCCATATACTGTATATTGTTATTGGTTGCTCAATTATACTTCCTTGCATATGCTGTGCTATAAGTATTATTTCATATTTATAATGGATAACTAATGTAGTTTTACATTTGCTGTCTTTTATACTTTTTGCAAAGTGTAAACAAACAGAATATGATTGGAAGACGGTATAATAATATTTAAATACATAAACTGAAATGCACAGATCATTTCAACTGACTAAAATCTACATTTCACAATATAAAAATATAACGATCCCAATTGTCAGCCTTTTGTGGTAACCCAGACAAGAAACCAACACTATGAATAGTAATACTACCTTTATTGCAAGGTTATAGTAACAGAATCTCACACTTTTTTCCTGTTGCCTTTACTTTCAAAGGAACCAGCATGGTCCTTCTGAGATGCTTTCCACATCCCATTCCTTTTGTGAGCTGAGATGTCTCTTATCTTTTATCTGTGGGCTGTGGTTCTTCCTTCTCTTTCTTAAGGGTATTTCCACAGATTATTACATCAGCCTTGCTTAGCAGCTGCTTTAAAAAAAAAAAGCTAATGGTATTTTTCAAAGTTAAAGATTATTCTGCCTCAAACTATTCAATATAACTGGGGTGAAATCCAGCAGGTTCTGACAGGTTCTAGAGAACCGATAGCGGAAATTTTGAGTAGTTCAAAGAACCAGCAAACAGGGAATGGAGACTTTGCAGTATCTTTCCCCTGCCACACTCACCAAGCCATGCCTACCAGGCCACACCATGCCCACCAAGCCACACCATGCCCACCAAGCCATGCCCACAGAACCGGTAGTAAAAAATTTGGATTTCACCACTGCATATAACTGCATATAAGTGTAATTATTCTATTGACAAAATAGACAAGATTACAATTAGTCGGTAAAAGGGAAAGAAATTTTATTGATCATTCAGCACACAAATAAGTCAGGAATTCAAAAAAATTAAGCAAATTCTATATCAAAGAAAATCACCTTTTTAAATCTAGTATCAATAGTGTAAATGTAGTGATAAATTAATTTTGTTTTACAAAGACAAGGAATTCATATATTTCTGTTATTGTCTTTTTTAATCAATTCCAAAAAGTTATAGACTAGCTCCAAAATATCGGTTCCCAGTTGCATTTGAAGATGCGTACTCAGTAGCAAAATACTTTCTACAAAGCAGCATCCTGGAGAAATACAATGTAGACGCAAGCCGAATTGGCATTGCAGGAGACAGCGCAGGAGGTAATTTAGCTGCAGCTGTAACCCAGCAGGTAAGAATTACCCATTTGAAAGTAATAAATCTAAAATGGAATTATACATGTTATTATCCTCTGTTATCCTGATACTAGTTACCTTGGGGCTTTTCACACTGGATACCTAAGAGTAGGAAATCATAATTTTTAATTACCCTGAAAGATTCAGGATCTTCTAAGGAGTCCAAAATGGAGGGCCATATTCTAGCATGTTTTGTTTTTGTTTGTTTTTATTAAATTTATATACGTTAATTGAATCCCAGCTATCTGAAATCATCCTTCAACCTCATATCTTGGGGCAGGGGTGGGTTCCACTTACTTTTACTACCGCTTCACAACGGGAACGCACATGCACATAAGCTTCTGCACATGTGCAGATTGTTAGTGTGATGTCGGGGCAGGTGGGCAGAGCCTCCCACCACCATTACTACCGGTTCACAAGAACCGGACTGAACAGGGAGCAACCCACCACTGCCTTGGGGTATAAATAAGAACTAGCTGCAGCAATTAACAATCGTGGCAACTGCTGGGACTTTTCACATTAGATGGGTAAAACTGGGTATCTACCATTTTAAAAGAAAGTCCTAGATTTTTAGTTTGTTGATTGCCTCAGAGCGAGAAGTAGCATGCAGGCCATCTACCATGGTTGCAACGAAACCCAAGAAGACAACTGATTCAGGAGGAAATCCATTAGATAGCACCTTGTCAATGGTTATTTCATTGTGAAAAATGTAACTTCAGCCCAATTTCAAGAATAAAGCACGCTCAACAATACCATCAAAGAGACAAATTCATGTCTCTTTGAGACATGAAGAATAGTAAAATTATAGTCATTGATGAATAAGGTTGGAACATACTGAAGTTCTCAATATAACTTTGGATAGCAAGTGTAATAAGATATCTTCCAGTATTTTATTTGCAATTTTCCTCAAAAGTCATTACGATAGAAAATTGGCAGATTACAAATACTATAAAAAACATATCAGTTAGGGTTTTCCCCCCTTCAATTATGAATAAAAGAGATAGAAAATGTATAAGCTTTGAAATTTTAATGGATGTTTTGCTTACATTACAAAATACGAAACATATTAAATAGTCCATTTTTCATAGGAACAATATTTCTAATAAATATTTTTTTTCCCTAGCTTCTAGATGACCCTGAGGTCAAAGCTAAATTCAAGATTCAAGCTTTATTTTACCCTGGTCTTCAGACTATTGATCTGGAATTGCCATCCTATCAGGATAATAAAAACATGCCAATTCTGCCTAAAACATTACTAATCAGATTCTTAAGTGAATATATTACATCAGATGAGTCTTTTTTCAACGCTTTGGAGACCAATCAACATGTTCATGCAGAGTTCAACCATTTGTTTAAATTTGTAAACTGGAGTAACTGGCTACCTGAAAGATTTAAAAAAGGCCATGTTTATACTGACCCATCACATAGAAATTTCAAAATTGGACACAAATATCCAGATTTACTGGATCCAAGGATGGCACCACTTTTAATTGAGGACATCAAGCTTCGGGGCTTACCACTTACATATGTCATCACTTGTCAATATGATGTCTTGAGGGATGATGGAATCATTTATGTTTCCCGTCTTAGGAAAGCAGGAGTTCAAGTAACACATGAACATGTTGACAATGCTGTTCATGGTGTTATAACATTTCTTACAGGCCCTTTTGCCCTAAATATAGGACAGAGAATGGCTAACAACTACATTGAATGGCTAAATAAGAACCTGTGAAAACACATATATATCACCTGAAGATGGTTGCCATGGATTCATTCGGTTTCATTCGATTTATATTATTTTTTTCAGGGACATTATCTTTTTGGTCAATAAATTTGACACTGTAATTCTGAAGTTATTATGTTTAATATAGAATCTCTTGTTTCCTGCTGTTTGAATAAGTATGAGAAGCTTGGTAGAATATGTGGGGGACTTGTATTAAATGATTAATAATTTAAAATGAAAAATAAAGCTTTTGACCATTTCATGTGTGAAATTATAGCCTTGTGTCTTGAAATTTAGTATTGCTTTAAAAGTCATGATTTATTTCTATACTCTTTTGCCATCAGCAAAATGTGTTCCAGTGAGCTTTTTAAGATAACTTGTTCCTTTTTGGGAAGTGACCAGCGTGAATATCTGGCTGTAACCATTGTAAGTTCTTGAGTAGCATTTCATGAATAAAACCTCTTGTTTTTTTCTTGATTGGATTTTGCATGGACGGTGTCAAAGGAAATAGGTGTGATAGTTCCTATAAATATCTGGGATTCAAGTTGGCTTGTTGATTGTGAAAAAATGTTCTATGAGATATATTATACCACAAATGTACATATCCTATACTAGCTCCCATGGTGAGCTGTTGGAACAGTTAGGTAGATATGTCCTAAGGAGGCTTCCTTAGATCCAGTTTATTTAACCAGTCTCCAATTTTCTCTTTTTAGGGGAGACAATCCAAAAATGGTGGGACTGCAACTAGAGCACTGTAGAGGAACTAGATTATCTAGATCCATTTCGGCCAGGTTTTTGACTTGGGTATGTGTTACAGATTCTTTTTTAAACCATATTCAATTAGATTGACCCAGACTCAAGAGAGATAAAAAAAAAGTGCTGGACTTTGGATGTCTTACAAATATATGTGTCCTTCCTATTATCTCTATTCCATATTCTTATCTATTGCTATTTTTTCTATATTATTATCATATATTATTCTATATTATTACAATTATATCTATACAGCATTCTACTTCTATTATATACTATTACAAAAGGGACACGGTGGCTCAGTGGCTAAGATGCTGTCGATTGAAAGGTTGGCAGTTCAGCGGTTCGAATCCCTAGTGCTGCTTAATGGGGTGAGCTCCCATTACTTGTCCCAGCTTCTGCCAACCTAGCAGTTCAAAAGCACGTAAACAATGCAACTAGAAAAATAGGGACCAACTTTGGTGGGAAGGTAACAGCGTTCCATGCGCCTTTGGCATTTAGTTATACCGGCCATATGACCACGGAGACGTCTTTGGACAGCGCTGGCTCTTCAGCTTTGAAATGGTGATGAGCACCTCCCTCTACAGTTGGGAACGACTAGCACATATGTGTGAGGTGAACCTTTACCTTATTACTATTACAATTGTCTCTACACTTTTATTATTATTACTGCTATACTATTCACTGTTACTAATGCATAGCAATGTTTTCCTCTTACAGAACTTGTTCTGTCTTAATTTCTCTGTGATTTTTTTTCTTCTGTGTTGTTACTGCTAACACGCAGAACCCTTTCACTTTTCCAAGTTGTGCTTTTTCTTGCTGTGTCTCTACACTTTTGTTTCTTTGCAGTTTCCACTCCCTCTGAAGGAAAAACACCTCATGTCTTTTTGCTGCTGCACTTCTCTGTTCTATTTGTATAGCATCTCATCTCTTCTCCTCCCACACCTTTTAAGGTTGTTGTTTAATCAGCAACTCTCTTGTGCTGACACTTTTTCCTCTTTTTACACATATATTTTACTGCCTCTTTTTAAATTAATAATAGGAAAACAGTTACATGAGAAAGAAAAGGAGAACAGGTTGAGAAAAGATATTTAGCAATTTGCAAGCAGAGATGCTTTGTCCCTTGAACTAACTTCACTGCAAATAACTCGTAATCAGACATGACAGGAAAGTGCCACAACAAGAGGAAACGGAGTGATGTATTCACAGCCAAATACAGTGACCCAACTCTGAACAAGTGACTTGTGAGAAAAGGAATGCTTTTTCTCTTCCACTTCAGAGAATGATGAGTTTCAGCATTAGTTCTATTCCATATCCATTAAAGATGCTGCAGTATCATGTGTCATAGCGAAGTAGGCGATATCACTGAATTACATGGCTTATCATATCTGACTATTATTGACACTACTGACAGAAATCAAGATAGTGGGGCAAGCACATAATCCATCAATTTGGAAAAGAAGAAGAACAAGGCAAATAAATAAACAACTGCAATAAATTCAAATAAATAAATAAATAAAATTTAAAAAATAAAAAAATAAATTTAATATTTTTATTTAAAAAATAAATAAACAACTGCAATAATACACGAGACACAATAGATACAAACTTAAGGTAAATTGCTCCAAACTTGATTGCAGAAAACATGACTTCAGCAACAGAGTGGTCAATGCCTGGAATGCACTACCTGACTCTGTGGTACCCAAACCCCTAAAACTTTAACCTTAGACTGTCTATTTTTGACCTCACCCTATTCCTAAGAGGTCTGTAAGGGGCATGCATAAGCGCACCAACGTGCCTACCGTCCCTGTCCTACTGTCCCCATTTATTCGTACCCATTTCCTGTGTTCATATTCATGTTTATACTTATATCTGTTATCTCGTACATGTTTGACAAACTAAATAAATAAATAAAAGCCTATTTTCATACTGTTGCTCCCATATGGCAAAAACCCAGGAAAATGTTTTAACATTAAAAAAATGTTCTCCTACTCAGTTAAGCAATACTTTTTGCAAGAAATAATTCAGCGTGATGGCATTTGGAAGATTTCTTTAGGATAATATTTCTGCAGAGGAAAATTCTTGTGTAATTCCTTTTGAGAAAAGGAGATTATAATATGCAACTGGGAGAGGGATTTTTTTTAAAAAAATTGTGTACCTATAGGGCACTATTTGTGCATTTCGCAGTATGATTATAATTACAGGCATATAGTGCAGTTGCAAAATAGTTTGTTCTGCTTGTTTGTATTCCCTAATCCTAATGTTTATATTCCCTGAGATCAAATATATTGTGTAACATCTGTCTAATTAAGTCAGGATACCATTGCAACAATACACCCAGTAAACACTGATCCATAGAGAATAAGGGCAAGGTTTATTAGGAATACTGGAGGAGTATGGTATTATCATGTAAAGAATAAAAATAAAAGTAAATATTGACAATGAAGTTAAACATGCCTTCAAATAAATCTCAGCTCGTATTAGTAATATTCATGCAGTTTGTCTGAGAGCATGACAGAAGTACTTTCTCATTGCTTTTTCTGAGATTTTTCAATTTCCCAGCATAGACAAGAGCAGTTTCCCTGGCCAAGTATTAACCAGAATTGTTTTACAAACTGGACAGAAATCTTGAAACTTGCCTATTAGAGAGAGACAGACACGAAGAATCATCAGAGCCTAATAGAACAGAGTAAGGTCCCTCCCAACTCTGTTACTGTTACTTCGAGAGTGAGCCTTTATAGCAATCAGAGGACACGATCTTTGAACAATGTTTAATTCTGATGGAGTTCTCAGCCTTGTGATTATTTTCAGTTAATCAAATATCATTGTATAAATCCTGCCGTTTAGTAGATTGCTGAGGTGCAGAGTTGTGTCTTGTATTTCTGTCAGCTAGTGGACAGTGTAAACAGCAGAACATTGGCCTGAATGATCTGTTGTCCCATTTTAGTAATGTCTGCAGGGAAGAGTTGAAGGAAGGGGGTGCCAAGTGTGCCACTTTGGATCCCTATAAATCCAGTGCCATAAATCATTTTTATGAAGCTAGCAAGGCAGACTGCATTAGAGATGCTACTGAAAATGGAACTGTCAAAAGAGGAAGGTGATTGTACATCATATGCTGCCTCCTGAGAATGTTCACTGTAGAGATAACTCTCATAATGAATCAAATACTCATCCACGCCCCTCCTGTGTATTCTACCTTTCTTTCCTTTTATCTTTTTCAGTGTGACTGTCCTTCAATATTTCAACTGTACGATTATATATCTTCTTCTTCTTTTCTAAATACTAAATATATTCAATTCTTCATATTTTCATCACAAAAGGAATGTGCACCAAGTAAATATAATTTTTCTATTTTACCCTATCCTTTACATTACATTTAGAAATATGATCTATCTACTCTACAAGAGAGACATTCTACAATTGTTAAAAACTAAGGCATCCATCAAAATTATTTTGGAGCAGGTAGTTTGACTTTTCAGACTCAGCTCCCACAATCAGGTCTTAGTTCCACTAATTATTTTTAATGCAATTATTTTTGATAAACAAAACAGTCTGGAAAATGGATATTGCAATAGCTGGAGACAGCAGAATAAAAGAGAAAGAACTGGAGAAAATTGCAAAATGCAAAAATCTGAAAATACAAGAAGAACAATTGTAAGGAAAAGAAAGAAAAGGTAATATCAATACTACTAAGTGCCTTAGGTACAATTCCAAAACATCTGGAGCTCCACTCAAATCCCATCAGCATTAACCCAAAGGTGTTTTTTCAAAAGTTAGCTAGACCTTCTTTTTCCTTGAAGATGTTTCACTTCTCACCCAAGAACTGATACTACACTTGATCTTAGCCAAAAGTCCGAGAAGCGAAAATCGTCTATTTTCAGATCATCCAAGAACTGAAGAAGCTTCTTGGATGAGAAGTGAAATGTCTTCAAGGAAAAAATAAGGTCCAGTTCAGAGATGGGTTTCAGCAGGTTCTGACCAGTTCTGGAAAACTGGCAGTGGAAATTTTGAGTAGTTTGGCAAACCGGTAGTAAAAATTCTGACTGGCCCCACCCCATCTATTCTCTGCCTCCCAAGTCCCAGCTGATCGGGACGAAATGGGGATTTTGCAGTAACCTTCCCCTGGAGTGGGGTGGGAATGGAGATTTTAGAGTATCCTTCCCCTGCCACGCCCACCAAGCCACACCCACAGAACCGGTAGTAAAAAATTTTGAAACCCATCACTGATCCAGTTGCCTTTTGAAAAAGCACCTTTGGGACAACCAGGACTTGGATGACTGAGAATCTCCATAGACATCCTTCAGCATTTACAAAATCATTCTTAATCAATTGCAAAAGGCAGATTTACTTGGAATAACTGACGTCCTGTGATGATGTCTTTAACACCATCAAACAACACTGAACTATCCAGGTCCTCGGAAAGGATTCTGGAGTTAGACAAAAATGCCAAATCCAATTAAACATCTGGCTGATTCTGCAACAAACCATAATCATCAATCAATCAATTTCTAAAACCAGCCATCTCAACCCAGTGACTTGGGGTGGTGAATATTTCTAAAACAATTAAAAACACTATAAAAATACAAACATCAGCTGAGAAAATTATCATAATAATTGTCCCTATAGCTGAGAAACAGGGCCCTGCATTAAATATACTCCATTAAATGCTGCAAGTCACATGTAGATGTCGGGATGCAAGTATAATTTCTATCATTATACACAAAATAAATCTTGCATCTTTAAAAATTACAAATAAATAGGGGAGAGAGAAGTTCTGGGCACATTAATGGTTAACAGTTTTATCTCAAGTTATTGCTATTCAGTTAAGCCATCTGAATTCTTGCAAGAAGAATTTGGACTGCCTAAAACTGCAAAATGGCAGTTTAGTCAATTGATTTCAAAGTTTGATCTAAATGCCTTCAGGGCATCTAAAACTTCAAAATTACTATCAGTGTTAGAATATGCTTTGAAGAATTGTAAGTCTACAATATTTTTTAATCAATAATTAAACAGAATCACCAAGGTAGTTATTACTATTTTCAAGAACTCTGGAGAGAAAAGTTGGAACATCTTTTATTAAATTAACAACTGGGGATCTTAAAGAATGTTAAGTATGTCGTTGATGATCTTTAAAACTTTGTAAACATGTGGATATGAAGCAAAAGTAATTTTACATCTAATAAATAGTGTGACAAGCCCATATCATATGAAAAAGTGTCCTGCACTTGCACTGAACAGTCAGCAAAATAATGCTTTTTACATGTGCTGCGAAATCCCAAATGTTTAAAGGGTTTGCAGTCTATGTCATTTTGTTGGAAGTGTAAAATGATTGAGAACACATTTATACAATATAGGCTGTTCTCACCATTGAATGATTTTGGTTTAATATCCATAAGGTGATATAAAACTCAATACATATTTCAAAGATAATATGATTTAAACTTTTGAATTATCTACACCAAACTTGGAATTTACTACTTTATGAAGAGCATAAAACATGGGATGCAGTAAAAAGATTGCTATTCCTTGTTGGAAAGATAGTACAATTCCAGATTGCTATGCTGAATTACAGCTATACTGTATATGTTTGCTTTGTGTTCCTGAACTAGCTCTCTACTAGTGTAATGGGAAAACAAGTCAATATCATTCGAGTCAAGAATGATTTTTAAATCATTAAGTTGAGTGATGCTTTTAAAAATTACGCGAAATGATTTCCTATGCTACATGTAACATAATCTGTTTTTGGTTTTTTCTGTTTTTTCTATTTTACCTGTTTTTCTGCTTCCTCAAATGTTTACTCTCATTTTTTCCCTCTCCCTCTCTCTTTCCCTCCCACACTTTGTATATTAAAGCAAAAGAATTTTTTAAATAAACAAATTTAGTTTTCTTTTCAACCCTAATCTAATTTCAAATCTAATCTAATTCCTGTTTTACCTGTTTTTCTGCTTCCCCAAATTTTTACTCCCTCCCCCTCCCCCTCTCCCTTTCCCTCCCACACTTTGTATATTAAAGCAAAATATTTTTTAAATAAACAAGTTTATTTAGTTTTCTTTTCAACCCTAATCTAATTAGGCTCTAGGTAAACTAATAAAGGAAAAGTTTCTAGATGTCTACTATCTATGGCTTCTTAAACTGGACACACACACACACTACATATATGAATAGCATAGCATAGCATAGCATAGCATAGCATAGCATAGCATAGCATAGCATAGCATAGCATAGAATAGCATAGAATAGAATAGAATAGAATAGAATAGAATAGAATAGAATAGAATAGAATAGAATAGAATAGAATAGAATTCTTTATTGGCCAAGTGTGATTGGACACACAAGGAATTTGTCTCTGGTGCATAAGCTCTCAGTGTACATAAGGAGAATAAAATACATTTATCAAGAATAAAAAGATACAACACTTAGTGATAGTCAAGGTTACTAATAAGTAATCTATCAAATCATACTAGGACACAAATAAAAACAATATAATTGAAAGATACAAGCAACATGGTTATAGTAATAAGTGGGGAGAGATAGATATTAGTAAGGAAGAGAAGACTAATAGTAATACAGTCTTAGTAAATTATTTGACAGTGTTGTGGGAATTAGTTGTTAAGCAGAGTGATGGCATTCAGGGAAAAAACTGTATTATTATTATTATTTATTGGTTAATCTTTAGTGAGATTCACAGCCTTTGAGGCTGGTTAATAGCTCAGCAGCTCGAGTCCTAACCAAGGACCTAGGAACTGTTAAGGTATCGTCGGAGGATGTAAGCTGTTCCGAGTAAGGTGGTTTTTTGTAGAGTCAAAATGTTCAAGTCCGGCAAATTTAGAATTTCTAAATAGCGGGGTAACCCTTTGGGTATTGCTCCGAGGGCTCCAATTACAATCGGGACAATTATTATTATTATTATTATTATTATTATTATTATTATTATTATTATTATTATTATTATTTCCTATTCAGATTGTAAATAGATGAGGCATGAATGTTGTACAATTATTATTTGTCCTTTTAGATACTGGAGGTCAAGATTGTAAAAAAAAAACAAAAAACCAATTCCTGCTCTCTTTCATCTGAGTTATGAGAATATCCATCAACCTGAATTTTAATTAGCCTGCTGTTCTGTAGAATACAATATGAACATTTTGAATCTCACCACATGGGGGAGTAATGGAATAAATATTCAGATGCTAAATAACAGATAAAAGTCACCTTGGTTGGATGTCACCATGTCACTGATTAGCATGAACATCTGGCTAAATTTGAAAAACAAGACTTGCCTTATTTTTGTTACTCCGTTGTTTTTACTAATATCACACTATTGTCGAGAAAGCAAGTTTGTAATAATTAATGTGCGTCTAGTTAATTTTTGTTGCAGATGCAGAACATATGGTCTGGCCTTATTGTAAATAGCGGGTCTGTTTTCAGGGCCGTACAGAATTTTCTACTAATTTATTTTAATTATACTGCAATCCTTTATGTTAATATAGGTAACTCAGAGAGAATGGGGTGAAAGAAGAGGAAAAAAATTCTCAGAAGAGGCCAGTGGCAAATCACTTCCATAATAAGATCAAGAAAACTACATGGAGGTAATTACTAAAAATCAGGAAAATATCCCCCATCAACAAATTGAATCTTTTCACATGATCAAAAACACAAATAGTTCAATAAACCAGGCAACAGTGCTTTACTATTTGCAACAAGTCCCTGGTCAATGGGGACTGAAACCCTGATTTTGTATGGAAACATAAATGGCTTTGTTGAAAGTAACATCTCTATGGAAACCTTTCAAAAGAAAGGAACAAAGGAAATCACATAAATGTAATTCACATAACTTAATGATTTGATTTGGCTCTTTGCCAAGCAGGATTTCACATTTTTCATACAATTCATACATTTGATGGGATTCCGATTCACCCATTTTTTTTTTAGTAACAGATGAAAAATTCCAAGTGAGATTAATCTACTTATAACTTTGCAATTGATCACAATCACTGTCTAGTTTTCCTAAGCATGGAATTTGACTAAAGTCCAATGTTGTAACAAAAGTGAAAACGTCTCCTACTTTATCATTTTTTTTTCTTCAAAAATGGGATTAATGGTTTCTTGTAACCATTTGGCCAATAGCACTCTGACTAATTAAATGGAATAATGGATGGTAGTTTGATACCTCCATCTTAAGAAGTATAAATTGAAAAGATTGCAAACAATTGGCCCAAAACCACATAAATCATGCCTCCCCGACTACGACATTCAGATTAAGACCGATCTGACAAAATGTATCCTTTAAAGAATGAGATTTTTCACAGCTAGCCTCTGAATGTCTTCTTGCTCAATCATAAAGGCAAACTATAGACACTGCCGAAGGTAATCTACCCTCTGCAAATAGAGAAATGCAGAGTCCTGTTGGATCCCATTTCATATTTGGTCTCATATATTCCGGATTTTACTCCAATATTGCTTAGCTTATTATTCCTGAGTTTCAGTGCCTTAGGACCAAGGGTTTTAGTACCAAGGGAATATATTTTATAACTAAGGTTATTTTTCATTGAAATGAAAAAATACCAAAAAAAAGAGAGAGAGAGAGAGAGAGAGAGAGCATGGACATAGTTGCACACAAAACAAAGACAAGCATGTCAGGACCTAAATATCTTATCTTTGTAAGCAGCATTCAAGTTTTCAGAAGTCTTCAACCATTATTAATGGCCCTGCTACATATTCCAGTTCAAATTTCTTTGACAAAAGCAGTAGTTATTTCAATGATCATGAATGTTCTAAAAATAATTTCTATCATAAGATATGTTTTAGCTGCTCTTTGGCGTTCCTGAAGTATTCTTTGTGCTTTGAATTGCCTAGACAACAGTATCAGCTTTTCAGCACAGTAAAGATTTGTTTAAAATTTTCAAGTATACTTTCTTGTGGATCAAAATCTAGGCTTGCCTCTCCTTACTTCAAAGATAATTATGCGTTTAATTATAACCCTAACTTCTCATGAAATCTATCTCCTTAAATTGTGGCAGCCACAATATATGGACAAGACCAGACCAGACTTCAGTTTCACAGGAAGACTAAACCTACTTTTATTGAAACTGGCTGTAATAACATAAGAGCAAGTCTGGTGTAGTGGTTAAAACATCAAGCTAGAAACCAATCTTGTGAATTCTACTTCCACCTTAGACGCAAAGCCACGTGGATTATTTTTGGGCAGTTGCACTTTCCCTGCCCTAGAAAAAAGACAATGGCACACCTCTTTTGAAATCTTGCCAAGAAAAATACCAGGACTTGTTCAAGTACAGTAATTGCCAGGAATCAAAAACTGACTCAAAGAAACAATAACAATAACAATAATAATACATCAAGAAGTTGCAGCTTCCTGCTATAGCACCAGCAGAGCTGCAAAAGACTGCGCTATTTGGAACAACATACATTTTAAGAAGATACTTGGTTGAAACATAGGATGCTGGCAGCAACCAGTATCAATCATCAGAGCCAGTCAATATTTTTGATACATTTTTAAATGATCAGTTGACTGAGTTTCATGTTTAATGAATAAAAGATATTATTATTATTATTATTATTATTATTATTAATAATAATAATAATAATGCAAGAAGATTGCACAGACTGACTACAAGCAGCGGCAATGCAAAGTATCAACAATGGTGCATTGGAAGATCTGCAAGAGATATCATTTGCTTGCAAGCAAGAACTGGTGGCACCATAAAATAGAAAAAGTCATAGAAAATGAAGAAGTTGTTAAATTGCTCTGGGCACTTCCGAATTCAGATGGACAGGCACCTGCCACATAACACCCTGGACTTAACAATTGTTGAAAAGAAAGACAGCAAGGCTGGATAGTGGATAGCAGTGCCTGGAGACAGCAGAAGAGAAGACAACCGGAAAAGATAACAAAATACAAAGACCTATAAATAGAAATAAAATGACTATGGCAAAGGCAAGAAAGGGTAGTAACAATAATAATAGGGGCTTTGGGTGCAATCCCAAAACAACTGGACCACTACTTGAACACCATAGGCATTGACAAATTTGCCAACAGTCAATTGCAGAAGGCGGCTTTACTTGGAACAGCTTCCATCCTGTGAGGATATCTGTAAGAGCATCAAACATCCAGATTTGCCTATCCCATGTCCTTGGTAAGTATTCGATAGATAGACAAAAATACCAAACCCAGTCTGAACATCTGGCTGACTGTGCGATGATTAATAATAATAACAATAACAATAACAACAATAACATGGCATGGCATTATAAAAAAAGCAAAAGAGTGCCTGCTGAACAAGGGAAACAGTGAAATTGAAAGCAGAATATCGAAAGGAAACAATCGAGCATCAAGTTTCTAACTGGAAAAAGAAGCCTATGCACTGTCAATACCTGAAGGACACTGAAGGAAAGGCAGCTACAAAGCTAACATGGAGATGGTTGAGATCAGGGTACTGAAGAAAGAAACTGAAGGCTTCATTTTGTCTGCCCAAGAACAAGCTCTGCAGATCAATTCCATAAAAGTAAAAATTCAACATGTCAGTAACAACAACAAATCTTGCTTATGCAACGAGAAAGATAAAACAGTAGATCACCTTCTCAGTGGCTGCAGCAAAATGTCACAAACTGATGATCTACAACATCATGATCGAGTTGCCAAAATCATACATTTGAAGCTTTGCCAGAAGTTTGGGTTCGAAAGCACAAAAATTACTAGAAACACCAAAGTTCTTGAAAATGAACAGGTTGAGATCTTTTGAAACTTTTGAATCCAAACAGACAGACATCTGGCCCATAACATGTCGGATATCACTGTTATGGAAAAGAAAAATGTCTGATTCATTGATATTACCTGAATATACTGACTTTACAAGAAACCACCTTACTCAAAACCAGCAGGTTCTGACAGGTTCTGGAGAACTGGTAGCGGAAATTTTGAGTAGTTTGGAGAACCAGCAAATACCACCTCTGGCTGGCCCCAAAATAGGGTGGGAATGGAGATTTTGCAATATCCTTCCCCCAGGAGTGGGAGGGAATGGGGATTTTGCAGTATCCTTTCCCTGCAATGCCCAACAAGCCACGCCCACAGAACCAGTAGTAAAAAACGATTGAATTTCACCATTGTTCAGAACTGCCTGTATACTCAGACATTACCTTAACAGCTCTTAGGTTCTTGGTTAGGACTTGAACTGTTAAGTTTTTATCAGCCCCAGACTGTGAATTGAATTGAAGATTAAATTTTAAATACCAACTACTACAACAACATAATTTGCCAAGTCCGTGCTGTAGCACTTCCCCCCTTTACATGGCTTCCTGAGCCATATTCAAATATTATTATTGTTCTGGGCTTACAAAACATCTTATCCCTTTTGCCTAGATAATGGTTCCTATATATTTATGCAAAATCACCTTCATTATTTTCTACAGTTATCAAAGGTTTGAATATATTTTCACTTCTTTTCCCTTTGTATAATATTATGCACAATATTAGGATTGCATCTGAAATAATGATCTGGGATCTTTCTGTTCACAACTGCTCTCTCATCAAGCTTGTTTATGTATTTAGTAGGCTTTTTGCCTTTTTAAACAACACCATTAGTCCAATCCTCGACTTCCTAATGGGTGATCATTGCAGAAAGATGCTAGTGAAATCTCTTTACAAGAACCACACCTGCCATAATGAAGTAATAATGAATATGGGGATTTTTCTTATAAAAAGCAAACCACTCTGTTATGTTTTACAATGTTTGAGGTTATATTCTTAGCAGACACATATGCCAGATCACTCTACATAGAAGGCAAAGGATAATGATGCTCTGAAAATAGCCCTGAAGGACATTTTCAATGAACACCTACCATTTATCTTCATGATTTGAGATATTTCCATGACAACTGTCACAGCATTAAAGAGGCAGCCATTGTAGACAGAAGATAAAAGCTGTGCTACCAACTTTATAGTAGAAGAAATATTTCTTCTTTGGGCAAAGCCCTGTACTGGTTGAATTAACTGAAATTGTGAACATTGGTAAAAACATAAATTCAGATTGATTACTTTTTAAATTGATCTACATGCATGATTTTTTGTGTGTGTTGCATATTTGTTGGTCAACTAATATCCTATAACTGAATATCTATGTAAGGTTGTTAGTTACAAGCATGGCAATAAGCAAGAGATAGAGCATTCCTCCTTGTTCTTAAAGCAACGCTCTCTACCTAAGGCTGCCCTTGAAAACCACTCGAAGGCTTCAGCTGGTGCAGAATGCGGCCGTGTGGGTTGTGATGGGAGCGTCCCGACAGTCCCAAGTTACACCCCTCCTGCGCGACTTGCATTGGTTACCGGTTGCCCTTTGGGTGAGGTTCAAGGTGCTGGTTATTACCTACAAAGCCCTTCATGGCCTAGGCCTGGGATATTTGTCGGACCTCCTGCAGCCAGCGACAATTCCCAATCGCCCGGTGCGTTCCCACAGAGAGGGCCTCCTCAGGGTGCCGTCGGCCAGACAGTGTCGGCTGGTGACCCCCAGGGGGAGAGCTTTCTCTGTGGGTGCACCCACCCTCTGGAACCAACTTCCTTTGGAGCTCCAGATGGCCCCTGACCTTTGCTTGTTCCACCGCGATTTGAAGACCTGGTTGTTCCGCAGCTGGACTGATGGGGGGTTTCTTAATGAATTTTAAATTGTTTTAAATTGGAATATTAATTTTATATTGTCTTTTAATGAGGAACTGTGCATCTTTACCATTATGAGCATAATAAATAAATAAATAAATAAATAAATAAATAAATAAATAAATAAATAAATTAATTAATTAATTAAAATCTCCTTCAAGCTGAGATCAAATGCTGCTGATTTTATGGACGTGCCCAGGCAACTTTGTTGGAAACAATATGGAAGTACTGGTGCTTTCTTTTAGGAGAGTTGCTCAACTTCCTAGTCTAGTCAATTACATTAGAATTCCCAGGAGAATTCTAGCTGTAAGTCCACCCATAAACATCATTATTTGAATCAACACTGATAGAGCAACCAGAGTTGGAAGGGACCTTGAATGTCTTCTAGTCCAATCCTCTGCTCAGGCAGGAAACCCTGTACCAACCAACAAATGTTGTCAAATCTCTTTTTTAAAACTTTCAGTGTTGGAGCACCCATAACTTCTAGAGGCAATTTGTTCTACTGATTAATTGTTCTAACTGTCAGTAAAGTACTATAAGAGATCAAGTGACAAAACCACTATAATTTATGGCAAAAATACTGCCTACAATACGCTACTAGTCAGATCCTAATTTTTATTAATTCTTCATATTTGATTCTTCCCCAGGCTAAGATGAAATGCTAAAATGGACGAAGTGTACGTCTAACTTAGCAGTATCTTAAGAATTTCCCTAGCTGTGACATTGGCTTGGAGCTATCACTAAACATAACAATCTAATGCTGATTTTTTTTTCTTTTTTTCCCTACCATTTGTGCAGATTAATTTTTTCCCCTTACAATAGAATTAGAGAACTTCAGGTCATTTAGATATTGGATCCATATGACATTAAGCCCAGCCAAGATGATCAGTATTCAGGGCTACAAGACTCTAAGCCAGTAACTGCTAGAAACAGCAATCCATCATATAGTTAGCCACAATTATTCTGAAAACACTTAACTGTTTTAACAACCCTTTGGCACCAGTCATCTGTTTTTCAACTGTGTATTGCATGTTTATTACATGACTGCAATTGTGCCTCTAGTAATGAATAGCTTGATTGTCTATATTTTGTTAGTTAAATGGTGGAAGGCATATCCATAACAACCACCACAAAATAAACTGTGCTGGCTGACATATACATTGTATTATAGAATGACCTTAGAAAACATAATAGTAGATCTTTATCCTTGACCATTTTTATAACCTTTTTTTCATAATTGTATGATTCACCTTGTACCTATTTATAGACAAAGACTTAAAACCATAAAACTGATAGTTAAAACAATGAAGTCTTGGACTGAGGAGCCAAAATTTAAGCTATAGGCTTGCCTCGACTACAGAGACTGGAGCATTTTTGAAGTTGCCTCAGCAGACTTGAATAAACTCACTGTTATTGTGACATCATACATCAGTTTTAGTTAGGACTATTGTGTACCAAATAAAAGCCTATGCATGTACAGTAACATTAAACTTTGGTTCACAGCTAAGCTCAAGTTACATTGTGCCAAAGAGGAAGCCTCCAGGAACTGAGATAGAATGCTGTACAATCAAGCCAGGACTGTATTAAGAAGAGAAATCAGGGCAGCAAGGAGAAGCTACTCTGAAAAGCTGAGGAATCAGCTCTCAACAAATGAACCAGCAAATGTGTGGAAAAGCCTTGAAAATATAACTGGCTACAGCAGACCTCCCTCCCTTACTGAAGGGGATTGGCAAATGGCAGATGACTTGAAAGTGTTCTACTGTAGGTTTGAGAGGAGACCATTGTCAACTATCACTAGCCTCCCCATCTCAGATATACAACAACAGCCAAGTCTTCTACACCTGACTCCATCTCTCTGGGTCTCCCACCTGTGATGACCCTAGAAAAAGAGGTGTGAGATCTATTTCACAGACAAAATACCAGAAAAGCACCAGACCCAGACAGAGTAACTCCTTCTTACTTAAAAGTCTGTGCTGATCAACTGGCCCCAATCTTCACCAGTATCTTTAATAAATCACTAGAGATGAATTATGTTCCTTCTTGCTTCAAACACTACTATCATCCCAGTGCCCAAGAAACCCTCCATCAAGGAGCTGAATGACTACAGACTGGATGCTTTGACATTTGTAGTTATGAAAACCTTCAAAAAGTTAGTGCTGGCCCACCTGAAAATCATCATAGTCTGCTGCTAGACAGCCTTGTAATTTGCCTACCATGCAAATAGGTTGGCAGATGACCATTTATTTCTCCCATGCCATCACTCTGCTAAACACCTACAGTAATTCCTACAACACTGTCTTATGTCTAAGGATATCTAACCATGTAGTAGGGCTGACTTAGTATTAAACTTCTCATCTTTCCTATTACCTACTCATGTGGTATCTTATAATTTTCATTTTTTGATTGTACGTTACAATTTATGATTGTATCTTATGATTTATCCTGTTGCTTGTATGTGCACTGAGAGCACCAGAAACAAATTCTTTGTGTGTCCAATAACACTTGGCCAATTTCTGTTCTGTTCTATTGACATAGGGGTAAAATTTCAAGGTTAATTTCATCAGCTATGTATGCTAAACCCAAATTAAAAAAATAGGATATTGCATAAAATAAAGATGCCTTGGTATCATTACTAATTATGTGTGTTTGTATGCATTTCTTTGAATATATTGAAATATTTGAGAAGGCAAGTTAATCTGCACACAGGTAGTCCTCAATTTATGACCAAAATAGAGACCAAAATTTCTGTTGTTAAGTGAGACGGTTAAGTGAGACTCGCCCCATTTTATGACCTTTCTTGCCATAGTTATTAAGTGAATCACTGCAGTTATTAAGTTAGCACTGCAGTAGATAAGTGAATCTGGTTTCCCAATTGACTTTGTTTGCCAGAAGGTGACCTTCTGACCCCTTCTGAAAAACATGACCCCGGGACAGTGTAACCATCATAAATATGAGTCAGTTTCCAAGAGTCTGCATTTTGATCACATGACAGTGGGAATCATAAATGTGAACAGTCATAAGTGTGAAAATGGTCATAAGTGACTTTTTTCAGTGCGTTGTAACTTCAGACGGTCACTAAATGAACTGTGGTAAGTTGAGGACTACCTGTACTGCAAAATAAACCTATTTCAGGTGCATAGAATACTTTATGAATAAGTATGTCTTGGATTCTGCTGCTTCCTCTTAATTCATTCATCAAAGAAAGATACTGGAAGCTTCTCAGAGAGTAACACACTGCACTGCTGAATTTTGGCAACTAAAAAATAAGGAAAATGTTCACAAAAGCATTAAAAATTGCTAATATTTTGTCTATTATATTACTCCAGACTGTGACTGTTCTATTTAGAAATAGCAATAGCACTTAGATTTATATACCATTTCACAGTGCTTTTATAGCCCTCTCTAAGCAGTTTACAGAGTCAGCATATTGCCCCCAACAATCTGGGTCCTCATTTTACCAACTGTGGAAGGATGGAAGGGTGAGTCAGCCTTGAGCCTGGTGAGATTTGAACTGCCAAATTGCAGGCAGCCAGCAGCCAGCAAAAGTAGCCTGCAGTACTACTCTAACCACTGTGCCACCGTAGCCCATTTACAAAGTTGAATTCCCTATGATGTAGGTGGAGGTATATGTGCCTAGATTCTGCTTTTTAGAATCTACTACCAACAATCAGAGAGCCAGTTTGGTGTAATGATTAAGGCATCAGATTAAAAACCAGGGATTCTAGTCCTATTTCAAGCATGAAGTTAGCTTGGCCATTACTCTTTCTGCAATAGGAAGGAGAAGAGGACAAACTACTTCCCAAAAAATGCCTTGCCTAGAAAACTGCAGGAAGTGGTCCAGGCAATCGGCAAGAATCAAAGATACACACATCCCACCTTCCCCAAAAAACAACAGCTGAAGAACCAGCAGACAAAAAATATGCTGCAGACTGGCACTTGAGTAGCAATGAATACTTTGGAAAAGATCTTCAGATGCTATGACAAACCACAAAGTTTGTACAAAGCTAGAAAGATCAGAAATGTATAGGCAGTGGTTTTCCCTGTGACACTTTATGGTAATGGAAATGGAAGAAGCAGGATAGAAAGCGTATTTTTACTTTTGACATTTTGTCCATCACTTTGGTACTTAAGAAAACTCCTGAAATACCACAAGTAACCAAAATACACAAAAATACTATTCAGCAATTCAATCCAAAGTTTCTTATTTGATACACAAAATCATCATCTTCTTCTTCTTTTAATGACCCCATAATCACTTGCGAGGCGGAGTCTGGGCAACTGAATGGAGCTAGCAGAGTATTTAAATGGCCGGATGCCCTTCCTGTTGCCAATGTGGAATATATCAGCAGATACATTCTCATTGTGCCCAGAGAAAGAAACATCTGTCTCTACCTAAAATCGAACTCACAGCCTCCTGTTTGTGAGGTGAGAGTTCCACCTCTAGGCCACCACACCACTCTAATTTGATGCAAAAAATACCAGATTTAAATGATTTTAAATGTTTTTATACTGGACATATTTAGTTATCTTATAAAGCCTGTAACGCTGAGAAAGGCAGAAGGAAAAAGGAAGAGAATGACCAGCAACAAAGGAGATGGATTCAGTTACAGTGGCAATGTGTACTTTGTTGGAAGACCTGCAGGACTGCTGATGGATTTATGTGGTTGCTAACAGTCAACAAACCTCTTGCTGACACAGAATCCATCTGTCAGAGTTCCAAGGAATACCCCCAACAAAATAAAGCTCCGAGGCCTGAGGTTCCTCAAAGTTCCAATTTATTAGAAATGTCATGTTGGCACATCTGGGAAAACCCGAATCGGAAAGCTTCCAAATTTCCCCCACCCAGCTA
Organism: Pantherophis guttatus; assembly: GCF_059756535.1. Classification (NCBI taxonomy): domain Eukaryota; kingdom Metazoa; phylum Chordata; class Lepidosauria; order Squamata; family Colubridae; genus Pantherophis; species Pantherophis guttatus. The sequence continues at coordinate 27,355,922 of NC_142068.1, read as the reverse complement.
AGAGTTCACAGCCCTGCCCCACACCCACAAGTTCATCACATTGCACAATCAACTCTTCACACTCCACCGGATACAATCCTCAGGCAGTCTCCATCAGACGCATGCAAAAGTCCTTGAATACAGAATGTTGTTATGACTAACTTTCTACCATTCCAACAACAACCCCTTTCCAACTTCCCCAGCTAAAATATGTGGCAGTTTAGAAGCAAAAAGAAAATTGTCTTCCAAAACTGACAGGCTCCCCCCCCCCACTTGGAAAGGAACGCATCCTGGGACAAGACTGAAGTCAGGGTTAACACAATTAGCACATTAACCGCCTCTTCTCCCCTCCCCCCCCCCGGCTTATCAGTATCACATCCACATACTTGTATTTATGTATGCCTACATCAGTTTTACAGCAGCAGTATTATATTTGTGGACAATTTCTATTTGTCTATAGATATGCCATTAGCAAATGGTAGTATCAGAGTAAGGAAACTATTTATTGCATCATTGTGGAAGAAACATTAAGAAGTTCATTACTGTAGCAGTACTGTATAATTATAGCAAACAAGACAAACCATTTTAATGGTTTAAATTATTATACACTGATCTAGAAGTCTTTCTAATGAACTGGGAACATGTGTTCTCCTGATTAGGTTACATAATCCTATGCTTCATAAGTGGCAGATCCAGTTTCTGAGGCGTGTGAGAAAAGGTAAAGTATGAGGAATTTTAGAGAGTTGTAAGAGCTGTTTCATTTCCAGTAGTCTTTCTTTGTTAACCTCTGGTTCTTTCGTCACTGAAAAGAATATGAAAAATTACAAGTATCTTCCTGGTCAATTGGATTTTTTTTCATACAATTGATATGCAATTGCATTCTCTTTATTGCTTGACAATCGCATCCCCCCTTTTTAAAGGAGATTTGTGTTTCAGTCTGTCAAATACTATTTTGAGTTAAATGTACATTTAAAACCACAATCCCCTTGAATTTAGAAGAGAGGAAGTAAACTGGGCTTTTTCCCACAGATGAGTGGGCTTGTTCCTACAGATGAGCAGGATTGACTAACCATTTTTGTAAAGTGTTCATTCATATACATGACAAAATGAAGAGTAAGACATTTTCTATCAAACGGTAAAATTCACACACTGCATAGAATAGAATAGAATAGAATAGAATAGAATAGAATAGAATAGAATAGAATAGAATAGAATAGAATAGAATAGAATAGGAGGTGGGTTTCAGCAGGTTCTGACCAATTCTGGAGAACCGGTAGGGGAAATTTTGAGTAATTCTGAAAACCGGTAGGGGAAATTTTGAGTAGTTCAGAGAACTGGTACATACCACCTCTGACTGGCCCCACTCCCATCTATTTTCTGCCTCCCGAGTACCAGCTGATTGGTAGGAAATAGGGATTTTGCAGTAACCTTCCCCTGGAGAGGGGTGGGAATGGAGATTTTGCAGTATCCTTCCCCTGCCACACCCACCAAGCCATGCCACACCCCAGAACTGGTAGTAAAACGATTTGAAACCCACCACTGGAATAGAATAGAATAGAATAGAATAGAATAGAATAGAATAGAATAGAATAGAATAGAATAGAATAGAATTCTTTATTGGCCAAGTGTGATTGGACACACAAGGAATTTGCCTTTGGTGCATATGCTCTCGGTGTACATAAAAGGAAAAAAAACATTCATCAAGAATCATACACGAAGGCTATGAAGCCAAAAGTAGCCTTGCTATCTGGCACAATTAGGCAGGTGCTTCAAGTTGGGTAAGAGCTCTGGGTAAGAGCTGATCCTTGGCAGCTTGAAGATGTTTGGATTGCTTGCTGGGGAATTCTGAGAGTTAAAGTCTTCACATCTCCAAGTTGCCAAGGTTGAGAAATACTGGATTAGATTGAGAACTGAGAGAAAAAAACCCTCAAACCTGGAATCAGATAGTGGCAAATCATTTTCACATTTTTGCGCAAACCCCTAAAGAGATAGAAGAAGAACTAGACAAGATTTAAAAAATAGAAAGACTTGCAAATAGAAATAGAATAACTGTGGCAAAAGAAAGCAAAAGTATTCTCAATAATAATAGACGTTTTATGTCTAATCCCAAAACAACTAGCGCACCACTTGAACACCATAGGCCCGTGATGGCGAAACTATGGTATGTGTGCCACAGGTGGTACGCATAGCCATATTAGTGGGCACACCAGCTAGACTCCTAGAGAGGCTCTGGAGGCTGGGGACAGCAAAAAACGTCACTTTCTGTCCAACTGAAAGTTGGGAAATGGGCCATTTTGGATCTCCAGAGAGCCTCCGAGAGGGTGGGGAAGGCTGTTTTCACCCTCCCCAGATCTATAGAGAGGATCTGGAGCCAGGTGAGAAAGAAAAATGGGCCTACCGGACCATCACGTGCCAAGAGGGGGGGTCGCGCGCATATGCGTGGGGCGGGGTGCATAGAATTATGGTGTGGGCACACATGCGCAAACCTCCCCTGTCCCCCCTCCTGGCACATGATGGCAAAAAGGTTAGCCATCACTGCCATAGGCACTGACGAAATCGCCATCAGTCAATTGCAAAAGGCAGCTTTACTTAGAACAGCTTATATCCTACAATACCTTTAAGACCATCAAGGTCCTATGCCAGGTCCTTGGAATACGTGGATAAAAATATCAAATCCTGTCTGTAAACATCTGGATAACTGTGTGATAAACCATGGATAAATTAATAATAAACTGTTACAGCTACTACCAAGAATCATTTCTGCACCTCATGCATGAAGGTTTTCAAAAAATCTGCCCATCCTACCTAGCTACCCCAGGCTTGTCAACCTTGGATCCCTCCAGATTAGTAGAATAACACCCAGAATATCCTTCCCAGCATGGACAGTGCTAAGAATTCTAGAAATTGAAGTTTACTTGAGTGACTTGATCCATATAGGGAACACTAGAGCTCTCTCTGAGGACATGAAGAATTTCTGAGGAATCAAATATTAATTATATAGCCTGCCTGTATGGGAGTTGCCTGGCCATCTGAGGATAGTTGGAGGTTCTAGGAGGGTGTTTCTCAACCTACTTTAAAAAGTGTGGGCTTCAACTCCCAGAATTCCTCAGACAGCATAAGCCGTCCTATCTCAGCAGGGTTTCTTGTGCCATTCCATAGAAAGCTTTTTCTGGATAAAATGGTAAATACCATTTGATGCTGACTTCAAATAAATGTATAAGTGAGACATGTAGGATTTTTTAATGCCGTGGGTGTCATTATAATAATTTGCCAATGCTTCTTCTGTTCTAGGTTTTTTGGGTTTTTTGTTTTAGTTTGTAATTTGTCTACTTTGTTTATAGCTTTGGCAAGTAGCTGTCTTCAAGCACATTTTCAGGCTTGTGCTTCTTAGCTCAGTTAAAGATCGGTCAGGGCTGGTCTTGTGATGTATTTCTGGATAGCTGCCTTCAATAATGAACAAATAACTACTTAAAAAGGAACATCCACAGAATAAAGAGTTTTAAAGGGTAGGATTTTTTTAAAAAAAGTTAAAGAATCTTTAGTCAGATCAGAGATGTTTGAAATGATTAATTTGATTTTACTGTCTCTGGTATTGTTTGGCATTTTTTGCCTTCCCTATTTCTAATTAGGATAAAGGTACAAATGAACTCGTGCTAACTTTGACAGTTTTGTAGCCCATTATTCATTAAAGTAGCTTACCCAGAAGAGAAATGAAGTGCATTTTCAACAGCTGTTTGCTTCATACATTTTTTCTATAACAAAATTGTCCAAAGAGTATTTGCATTTTTCACAAAAGTTTGTAGCTCATATAATTTATCATCTTAAATCAGCAGCAGTATGAGCCTCCCCCAAAGTCTGAAGTCTCATGTTCGAAAACCGCAGTGATCATGATCAAATAGTGACAGAAGAGAATAATATTTAAATACACCACTGGATGAAAATGTAATTTTATTTAAATTAATTCAACTATAAAAGTGTTTGAACCAAATTTAATTTTTGTCCTTGTATCATCTCTTACTTTTCAAAGATTGTCCCCGGCATACCTAAAAATCTTGGTATGGTTTTGTGATCTAGTTTATGTGAATATATACACATTATCATCATCATCATCATCATCATCATCATCATCATCATCATCATCATCATTTCACCAGAGGTGAAATGTAAAATTTGTTACTGGGGTTCTGGGGGCGTGGCTTGGTGGGGGGTAATGTGACTGGGTGAGTGTGGCCAACTTTTTTTTTTAACTTTTAAAAGCATTTTTTCTACAACCTCTTCAGTTGAAGAGGTTGTAAAAAAATGCTTTTAAAAGGCTCTGACGATCCCAGCTGAGCTGCCTGATCGTCAGAGGCTTTTGTTTTCTTTTAAAAGCAGTTTTTTTTCTTTTAAAAGAAAAAAAAGGCTTTTACGATCAGGCAACTCAGCTGGGATCATCAGAGCCTTTTAAAAGCTTTTTTTTCTACAACCTCTTCGGCCGAAGAGGTTGTAGAAAAAATGCTTTTAAAAGGTTCTGACGATCCCAGCTGAGCCACGCGATCATCAGAGCCTGGTTTTTTTTTTTGTTTTTTTTTTACTTTTAAAAGCATTTTTTCGGCTGAAGATGTTGTGGAAAAATGCTTTTGAAAGTTAAAAAAAAAAGACTCTAATGATTGCATGGCTCAGCTGGGCATGGGCGGGGGGCGACAGGGATTCTCCAAACCACCTGCCACCATCGTTACCAGATTGGGCGATCTGGTTTGAACCGGGAGCATTTCACCCCTGGTTAAAAGAAATGGAAGAATAGAAGGAAGATTACAATGTATAGGTAATACTTGACATGTTGGTATCAGATACGGATTAACAGAGTTGGAAGGCACCTTGTAGGTTATCTAGTCCAAACCCCCACCCCACCCCACCCAAACTGTTCCATTGGTTGAGTGCTCTCACTGTCAGAAAAATTCTCCTTATTTCCAGGTTGAATCTGTCTTTGATCAGTTTCCATCTATTATTCCTTGTCTGGCCTTCAGGTGCCTTGGAAAATAGCTTGATCCCTTCCTCTCTGTGGCAGCTCTTCAAATATTGGAACACTGCTATCATGTCTCCCCTGGTCCTTCTCTTCACTAGACTAGCCATGCCCAGTTCCTGCAACCGTTCTTCATATGTTTTAGTCTCCAATCCCCTAATCATCCTGGTTGCTCTGCTCTGCACTCTTTCTAGAGTCTCAACATTTTTTTTATAGTGTGGTGACCAAAATTGGATCCAGTATTCTAGGTGTGGTTTTACTAAGGATTTATAGGTATTAGTGCCTCACTTGATCTTGATTGTATCCCTCTGTTAATGCAATTTAGGATTGCATTGGCTTTTTTGGTTGCCACTGTGCACTGTTGGCTCATATTTAGTTGGTTGTCTACTATTGCCTATTATTTCTGAGAGGTAAATATATGAAAGAAGACACAGTTTCTCCATGGTGGCATAAAAACTGCAATAGTTTATTATTTATTTATTATTACATGTATTTATATGTCGCCATTCTCCCGAAGGACTCAGGGCGGCGAACACAAGTTAAGAAACAAGTACAATAAAATCATAATTTAATCCAAATAATTAAATAGTAGTAAATAATAAAGCCCAGAATCAGTCTCAGACTATTTGTTTGAAAAGCCAAGTCTTCAAGTCCCGACGGAAGAAGCGGAGATCAGGAGCCGTCCGGAGCTCAGTAGGTAATTCATTCCAGAGGGTGGGAGCACCCACAGAGAACGCCCTACCCCTAGGCACAGCAAGGTGACATTGGCTCGCCGTTGGAACCCTGAGGAGAGCGGCTCTATGTGAGCGAACAGGATGGTGAGAGGCAGGCAGGAGAAGGTCATGCAAATATCCCGGACCTAAGTCATGAAGGGCCTTATAGGTGAGGACTAGCACCTTGAAGTTTCCAGATAGAGTTCTTCTTGTTGGCTTTCAGGAAGATGTTCAAAATGGAATATTATATGATAGGTTTTAACTGAATTCATGATAGTGCGCACAAATGCAGATTTATTTCTTTTAATTTACTTTTTTGATATTTTATTTTTGGTTTTATTACATCTTCTAGTTTGGGTTCTTATAATTATCTTATTAATATTTCAATTGTGTTGATTTTTTTCTTATATATCATATAAGGGAGTTATTGAATGGTGATCAAAATGATATAAAAGTAGGTATTGCATATAAAATTGTACATAGTAATGCTTTACCTGTAAATTATTCTTTTTTAATCGTAACGTAATGCTTGTGAGCAAGCGCTTCAATGTAAACCGCTTTAAACTTGATTGTAAAAAAAATTGATTCTTGTAACAGAGTGACAAAGTCTGGAATATCTTAGCTGATTCAGTTGTTTCAGCTACTAACTTTCACAGTTTTAATTCCAACTTAACTTCTGTAAACCTCATCCTTTATATAAAGGTTCCTAAGGGGTGTCTGTAAGTGCACTAACCTGCCTATTATCCTTGTCAGAGTTTAGTTCTTCAATTTTGTTTGTTTGAATTTGTCATTTTTGTTTGACAAATAAATAAAAAGTAAGTAAGTAAATTGTGTCCATGTGAAGCAGCTCTTGCCCTTGTGAGAATTAGTCCTAGAAGTGGACCATTATTAAGACTTTTTTTTTTCTTTTAAGCTTCTTACACTCTCTAGAGCTACAGACAGTAGCCAAATCCAACACTGTAGTATTAAATTAATGCAAGATAAAGGTCTATTCACTATTCTACAGTTGGAATAGTGAATAGACCAGTGAATTAATGAGGGCGAATATCATCTTACACTTGATTAAAAAACATTTGATGGCATTTTAGCCTCATTGCTATTTTAAAGCTTTTTGCATGTTGAAACATATCTCCTGGGCCAAGGATGAGCAACTCTATCTTCTTCATAACATCCTTTGATGTTATCTCCAGGCTCTCAAAATTATATCAGTAAAACTATGTAATTTTTAAAAGCAGCATGCTGGATGCAGTGTGCTGCTGCGGAATTCTGAGAGTTGAAGTCCACATATCTTAAAGTTGCCAAGTTTGAAAAACACTAATGTAGAGAGGTTAGCCTAATTTTCCATAAGCTAATTCTTTCCCGGTATGTTGTGACTTCAATTCCCAAATTCTGAGCCAAATGGCAGAGAAAGTTGGAAGTTGTAGTCTGGAAGGCACAAGGTTATAGACAACCACATTATCTTATGTAACTATATCTAGGGCAGTGCTAACCTTTTTGCCGTTGTGTGCCAAAAGTGGGGAGGCCAGGGGGTCGTGCACACACACACTCATATTTCAATGCGCCATGCCCCCCGACGCATGTGTGCATGACCCCCCCCCCGTGTTCCCCCCATTTTTGGCACAGGCCCAATAGGCCTGTTTTTTGTCCTCCCCAGGCTCCAGAGGCTTTCTTGGAGCCTGGGGAGGGCAAAAATGGCCTTCCCCACCCCCCTGAGGCCTTCCGGAGGCTGGAAATGGCCTGTTTGCCAACTTCTGGTAGGCCCAAAAGGCCTAAAAATCAGCTGGCCGGCGCATGCCTGCATGCTGGAGCTAGAGCAACGCTCAGGTGCCCACCGATATGACTCCAGGTGCCACCTGTGGCATGGTAGGTTCGCCATCACAGTGCTATAAAACTGCATCTAGGTATAGATAGAATCTGGGTATTTATTCATGAGATTAAAGTATGGGAAAACATACTTTCATTATGAACTGATGGTAGAACAGGGAAGGTATTCATACTTATCAAAAAGACACCCCCCTCCTTTCAAACTTACAGTGTCAGACAACATTTGCTACTATGAGGTTGAATAAACGAGGACATTGTCATGGTGATTTGGAAAGAATTTTTCCTACAAATATAAACATCCAGTTCAATGTACAGATGAGTCATGGTGGAGCCTGAATTATCATTCCTCAAATTTTAAGTTATTGAAATATCTCGGATTTCATGCAAGCAACTAACTTAAGTTGATTAAATACAGGATTATAAGGTGTGGTAATTTCTAAAGGTTTGCTAATGTAAATAAGGAAGTGGTAGTTAGCTTTAGGTATCGTAGCATCTCATTCTATGACTCAGTGACAGAAATAATTCTTGTTCGAATTGCACAATGTTTGTTTGATAAAAAACAACAAGCAAGCATGTTTTTTTAAAAGTTCCTTCTTATATTCTCTGGGTATCGAAAACCTTTTTTTGTGTAATCAACTCAGGCAGAACTTTATAAATGGATTTTGTCTCTTTAACTATGGGCCACTTCTAGTGGCTCAGGAAAGGCAAACACTTGTTTCATTATTTCAGTGTTCTCAGAATGAGTTTTGCAACACTTTTGCTACAGTGGCTCTGCCTACCTAGCTCAGTCCAATAAGCTTCCAGTAACAACTGAATCATTAACCACTTTCAATACAGTATGCAAATTAGGCAGAGCGTCTTCTCTTGGGCTGTTTTCATTATATCGTGGCTCATCCCTCAGAACATGGTCAAGACGTATCTTGCAAGGACGATACCCATTCTACAGGATGGTAAGTTGCCTTAATGGAAAAAGAATCAAATCAAATTATTAGATAGTCTATTATATGGAGTATTGTAAGAGGTTTCAATGCTTTGTATTTATAACTGTGATTAGATATGAATGTTTATATTCTTAAAATTAATGGTATCAGTGAAGAACAATAATCTTATCCTGAATATTAAGCAATTGTGTAATTTTTTTTTCAAAATAATAGTTCTGCTTTTAGTATTGATACTTAAAGTTTGCTTCCTCAGTCATAATGATTATGCAGTTTGAAATTATTTTATTAATGAAATTATTGGATAGTTCCATATTGAAACTCTAGCAATATATCCCTAATTCACACACACACACACACACACACACACACACAGAGAGAGTTTAATTCATGCCTTTTCTGAAAATGCCTTCTTTAAGAAAACTCATGTGTAATTTTCAAAAGTAAGGCATTGTGTACGGTGGCTTTTGTTACATAATCCATATCAATTTTTGTTCTCAGTTATCTCAAAATTGATAGTTTGATCCTTTTCTTTGGTCTTGAGTTAAATTTAATTATTGAATTATTGTGAGCTTTCAATACCAATTATCATGGTATCTTCTGGAATAACTGTAAAGTCCAGTGCTTTTCACATACCTGTTGGTGTTGACAATGAGTTGGATGAAGAATTTAAACTGAATCCCTGAAAGATAGATACATCTACTGTGAGTAATTACAATTTTGGAAAGATAGGAGGTCTACTGTTCATTCTTTTACAATAAGCCTGAAGTCTAAAGGAATATCTGGATGTGAATCTCAATTTGCGCTGGCTGAGGAAACCCATAGAATCTCCTATTATGAGTTTCAGCTGAGACATGTTTTATTCTGGAAGGAAATAACCATAAAAGTTGTGGTGTACGCACAGATAATCTGCAGAGTTACTATGTAATAGACTGTAACAGAATAATAGAGTTGGAAGGGACCTTGGAGGTTTTCTAGTCCAATCCTCTGCTCAGGCAGGAAACTCTATACCATTTCAGACAAATGTTGTCCCATCTCTTCTTAAAAACTTACAGTGTTGGAGCACTCATAACTTCTGGAGGCAAGTCGTTCCACTGATTAATTGTTCTAACTGTCAGGCAATTTCTCCTTAGTTCTAGGTTGCTTCTCCCCTTGATTAGTTTCCATCCATTACTTCTTGTCCTGCCTTCAGGTGCTTTGGAGAATAAGTTGAACCCCTCTTTTTTATAGCAACCCTTTAAATATTGGAAGACTGCTATCATGTCACCCCATGGTAGCATCATGGACTGCCTTTGTATTTCGTCCCAAAATTTAATTGATACAGAATCCAGCAGCCAGGGATCTCTGGGGGGAAAAAGTATTATATTGTATCCTTCCTAAAACCAATGCTTTAGTTGTCATTTTTTCCCCCATCAGAGTTTCAAGGTGCAAATTCCTAGCAGCCTTTTAATTCATCACAAGGTTAGGTGATAGCAAATTTGTTAATTCTCAACATGTCAGTCACTACATTTATTAGCTCTGGATATAGTCATCAACAAAGATTTTCCTCCTATAACTTTCATTTAAAAAGGAATTTATCTGTTTACAAATATGTCATGGGAAATAAAAAGAAGATCCTGAGAAATTGTAATATATATCTGAAAAGATCTGAATGACCACTGGGTGGCAACAAACAGAATTCTATATACCCATGCTATCAAACTGGAATTTGGACTTTTGCAGACCAAATTTAGTAGCCTTATTTTAGACATTGAATCAAATAAATAAGAGAAACAGAAGGATCTCATTTGTCTTGAGAACAGTCTTGCAATGAATATTGCTTTAAATGTGAGTAAAGACTATCTCGACTGTTCACAAGACAAAACAATAAAATAAATGAGAAAGCCCAGTTGCGTCCAGAATAAGCACCTTTGGGACAACCATGACCTGAATGACTGAGAATCTATAGGTAAAGGTAAAGGTTCCCCTCGCACATATGTGCTAGTCGTTCCCGACTCTAGGGGGCAGTGCTCATCTCTGTTTCAAAGCCGAAGAGCCAGTGCTGTCCAAAGACATCTCCATGGTCATATGGCCAGCATGACTAAATGCCAAAGACGCATGGAATGCTGTTACCTTCCCACCAAAGGTGGTCCCTATTTTTCTACTTGTATTTTTTATGTGCTTTTGAATTGCTAGGTTGGCAGAAGCTGGGACAAGTAACGGGAGCTCACTCTGTTACGCGGCACTAGGGATTCGAACCGCTGAACTTCTGACCTTTTGATCGACAAGCTCAGTGTCTTAGCCACTGAGCCACTGGGCCCCTACAGAGAAGCTCTATAGAATAATAAAATAAATACCTTTTTTTAAAAAAATCATTATTTACATCAGTTTTATATTTTCAGGACACAAATGACACCAGAGAATGCATGAAGCTACCTGACCATCTGGAAAAATATTACCTTACCACTATGTACTCTCTTGAATTCATCTTTGGTTTCACTGGAAATGTTGTTGTTGGTTTGGGTTCACTTTTCTACTGGAAGATCTGGAAAAGTAGCAACATCTACCTGATCAACTTAATCCTGTCAGATTTATCTTTCCTTTGCACTCTGCCATGGCTAGTGTCAAGTTATTCCAAAAGAACAGATGACAACGTGTGGTGCCAATTTAACAGAATTATCCTGTTCTTTAATTTGTACACAAGCATCCTCTTCCTGACATTTATAAGTATTGACAGGTATCTGCTCATAAAGTATCCCTTCAGAAATCACTTTCTGCAGAAGAGAGCAACGGCTATTGTTTTCTCAGTAGCCATATGGATCTGGATTATGTTGGAACTGTCTCCTATATTCCATTTCATCACCTCTGATAATAACAGCAACATTAGTCAATGTTTAGATTATGCAAGTTCAGGAGATCCACTCCCCAGCCTAATCTACAGCCTGATCTTGACAATCACTGGGTATATAATCCCATTGTGCATCATGTGGGTTTTCTACATAAAGACTCGTGCTCTCCTTATAAGCCACAGTTTGCAGTTCACCACCGCTCTGCCCCTTGAGAAGCCTCTCATGCTAATCATTATGGCAGTGAGTATCTTCTCACTTCTCTTTGCTCCCTATCATATCATGCGCAATATTAGAATTGCCTCCCGACTATCATTCTGGAAGCCTTCCGAATGCACAAAGAACCTGATTAAAGCTTTTTACACGATAACAAGGCCTATTGCCTTCTTGAACAGTGTAACTAATCCCATCTTTTATTTCTTAATCGGAGATCACTTCAGGGAGACGCTCTTGATCAATGTAAGGTATTCCTTAAAAAGAGTTCTACCTTGCTATAAATGAAGTTTCAATGAAGCCTTTGGACAGATATGGAAATTGCTAGTTTATGGGATACAAGATACTATTTTTACTATGAATTTGGCAATTGTCCATGAACTCAAGTGGATTCTAAATGTGGACATCAAATCCTGTTGTTTTCTTCAAGTATTTCATCCAAGATCTTGTTAGGTGGATAAAAGGCCAGATAGTATTTGAAGCTTAAAGTGACTTTCATCAGTTTTGTGTGGAGAATCAGCAACTTCCTTTTTCAGAAAGACATACACTTGAAATGGTGTTCTTTACTAGCTGAATTCCATTCAAGCTGGATTACTGGGGTATGTTGTATTGATGTGAACTGCCTCTGAAAAGAAAGTAAAACTCATGCCTAATATAACTGCCAGAGTTAAATCCTTACCCAAGGAGATTGGGTAAGTGGGAGATTGCTGATTGCTAAAGAGAGGTTTGTTTGGTAAAAAACAGGATACTCATTTCAAGTTTAAATTATAAATTTAAATTATATTTAAATTTAAATTATAAATGCAAGAGTATTAGACTATGGGAAACTATGGGAGACGTTCTTCAAATTTCTTTGAAATAAGAGAATTAAAGCAGATTATCTTTCATCCAATTGAATTTTAAACAGTGACAGGAAAAAAAATCAGGAGGTTGTCCCTACTGTGCACTAATTTAGCCTTTAAAACTCTAATAAATTAGAACCAGTTATCTAAATAACTCTCAATCAGCTGACCTCCTGAGTATTTTTTTGAGGATTAGACAAGCAATTAACTAAAAAGAAGGATGTTTCTGTGATGCACAGAATTCAGTGACACTTTACAGCAGAGGTCTTCAGACTTGGCAGCTTTAAGACTTGTGGATTTCAAATCCCAGCTATGCTGGCTGGAGAATTCTGGGAGTTGAAGTCCACAAGTCTTAAAGCTGCCATGTTTGAAGACCTCTTTTTTTACGGGCATGTTCCAGAAGTGCCATTACTGTAATTTTTTTATGTTAAGCAAATCACTTTTTCATAATTTTAATAGATTTGGGGTTCTTGCTACCACTTTTTGTTTGTTTGTATTTTTTTTATATGAGCTTGCTTTATACATATCAGATGCCAGTGTTTGTTACTTTACCCTGAGGCCTGAGCCTATAACTTTTCATTGATTGCATAGAAGAGCACTCTAAATGTGAAAATATGCTATTTTATTTATAACTTTGTATATTTGTATTTGTACACTTGTTTTTTTTATTTATTTTTTTAAAATAAATCTTGTTGAAAATGAGATTTCTTCAGTTCAGTGATATGCCATTTCAACAACTGTTCTTTGCTTCCCACCCCTAATTTGACAAACATTTTGTGAGAATGCCCACAGCCTCTTTTCAAAATTGTATAAGCACCAGTTGTTTTAAATGCTTTGTTTATCTCTCCTATCTTATAGCATAGATCTGAAGGTTCATCCCTCTAAATTAAGCTTTGTGGTCTTAACTCCTTGCCAGAGTGAATAAAAATATGGTACAGATTAGAAATAGATTAGAAATACCAAATGCCAAATCTATTATTACTTAGAACACAAGCATCAAATGAAAGCAGGACCTATATTTTAACACACCTTCAAACCTGCAAAGATGTTTATTTATCCTTATAGTTTGGCAGAGTGCATACAGAGCCTTTCTCGGCCTTGTGCCACCTGTCAATATACACCACACTACATTCCAAGACCCTCACCCAAGTCCACTCCACCCAACCCTAAATCAGGTTGACAAATATTTAAACATAGCCCTACAAATGTTGATTCAATGCCAACAGGTAAACAAAGCACATATATTAAAAATACAAACTGCACTCAATATACCTACTGCATTAACATTAGCTTATCTATGCCCCTACAATTCAAAGACATGGCAGGATTAATTTTTTTTAAATGGCAAGGATTTATCTTCTGAAAATGTGTGTTACAGATCCAGCTGATGAACTCTTGTTTGTGCTGCTAACAAATCCATCTAGGTACAGCTAAATCATTTTGCTAGCACTATCACATTTGATGTGACAATGTTATTTATTTCCAATGCATGGGGTAACACCATGGATTGGGCAAACTGATTTTTCTTCCTTCAGCCACTTAAAAATGCATTGCCTCTATTTACTTTAGCATGAAAGTTGACACAGTTAGATACTCCCACCATAAAACCAGGAAGCCACGTGTCAGTGGTTCAAATGGAAGTTTAAAAAATACCTTTCGAAAGAGAATATTCACAGATACATTTATAAATAATTTCCTTTTATCTTTGGAACTCCTAATGCAATACAATAATTGCTGGTACAAGTCTTATAAATAGTGGAAACAAGTTAAGAAATATGCTGAAAGAGATAATTGTGGTACTAGGAATGAAAGCATAAGTATCATCTGAAGTATTACATTTTATTTTCTTCAGAACTTATTAAACCAGAGATACTGCAGCGTGCAACTCTTTTCTGTTTTTATTTTTATTACTGGGAAGAAAGTGCACTACAGCCCAAGACACATTTATTTATTTATTTATTTATTTATTTATTTATTTATTTATTTATTTATTTAGTTAGTTAGTTAGTTAGTTAGTTAGTTAGTTAGTTAGTTAGTTAAAATTCTCTGCCATCCAATACAAATAATCCTTGACTTACCAGCAGTGTGCTGCAGCTGCCAAAAAGGCCAACAAAGTTCTAGGCTGCATAAACAGAGGGATAGAATCAAGATCACGTGAAGTGTTAATATCACTTTATAATGCCTTAGTAAGGCCACATTTGGAATACTGCATCCAATTTTGGTCGTTAAAAGTAAAAAAGATGTTGAGACTCTAGAAAGAGTGCAGAGAAGAACAACAAAGATGATTAGGGGACTGGAGGCTAAAATATATGAGGACCAATTGCAGGAACTGGGTATGTCTAGTTTAATGAAAAGAAGGACTAGGGGTGACATGATAGCAGTGTTCCAACATCTAAGGGTTTGCCATAGAGAAGAGGCAGTCAACCTATTATCCAGAGCACCTGAAGGCAGGACAAGGCTTGATAAATCGACACTTACAGCTTGAAAATTAATGACTAGTTACAATCGGCTTCTCCTCTCCCCTTGTCTCCTCAGGCTTGCCTCACATAAGCCTTTCCTCTCCCCTCCTCTCCTCCTCCTCTCCCTAAGGCTGGCCCCAATGATTCTCTCCTATCCCCTTCTCTCCCTCAGGCTTGCCCCACAGAAGCCTCTCCTATCTTATCCCCTTCTGGGGGGTGGATGTCTAAACTCCAAGCCTACAGGCCAGATGAGTCATGCGCTGGCCATGCCCACACCCAAGTGGTAGTTGGAACAGAGTTCTTTTCAGGTGGGGAGGGGGACTAGAATGTCTAACTCCTTAGCATCAGAGCGTGTTGATAATAATATAAGAAATATTAATGATCCGATGGTCATTTTGAAAAATCCTTTCTTAGCGAGCACCTAGAAGCCAAGAGGAATAAACATGCCAAATTTCAAGTTTGTTTAGGCTTTACGGTTCTGGAGATTTCATGATGATGCGTGAGTGGTATTTGGCTTTTATATATATAGATTGTAACATGAAAATGGAAAACTTGTAATATGAAAACTAAGCTCTTCTCCCCAGTCTGACCCAATTTCACTTTGGGAATTAAGGAATAACATTTGCTCCCTCAAAATGGCCAAAACATTTGTTTTTATAAACAAATAAGTGAAATATATGGGCAAGATAGGAATAGATAATGGGAAGAAATTATTTTTAGCCAAAGGAAGTGCATAGATTTATATCTAACAAGTAAAAACCAGGAAGATTAATTCTATCAGTTTGAATGAACGATTACATTTGGCTACACTCTTATATCCAATTAGTGGACCTAAACTGTGCTGTAATCTGTTTATACAGAGAAAGATTCAGTGGAAACAACTTCTGTTGTATCACACTATATTATTATATATGTGAATCTATCTGAACTTGAAGTTCAACTATTCACAGAAGTGATGAATGCAAATTAAAAAGGGTAAAAAAAAAGAGAAAGGTGGGAAATGTATGCTAAGCTAATAGACACTGATGCTAGGTATAGTTCAGAATTCTACTTCAACAGGACTAGCACATTGTGTTAAGCCACAGTTTCTTTAACCAACGTTTATTGAGAAAGTCACAACTGGCTATATACACATTATACTAACTTTTAATTCCCAGCTTGCTAACTATATGTAGTTGCATTTAAGATTCCTGTGTAACTGAAAATCAAATTCTATCATGAAATCGCATGGTTCTGCTGGAATCTTTGAATTAATGATAATTACTTTAAACACATACAAATTACTTTCATTTCATAGCTGATTGGAAAAAAAAACATTCTTATAAGTTGACATTGAGGAAAAGACTCCCAGGATAACAGATACAATTTAGAGTTATCTCATTTTAAAAATGCAGTCAGATTTAAATATGTGATAGTCAAAAACCTAAACAAAAAATAGCAGGAGGTGAGAAAATCTAAAGTTCATAGAAAATATATCAACATCTCCATAGTCCATATGCATATTTTATTTGGGAGAATGGATAAATAATTCTGATAAATCAGATGCATGTCTTGATTTATGACTGGCCATTCTTTTCTTGTGGGTAATCATATTGCCAGGGCATATAAGGACATCTGAAAAACCCAGTTGCCTTTCACCAAAGAGTTCCAAGCAATTCTGATTCAGTGTTTTGCTTCCAACAGTGAAATGCCAAAAGCTTGTACAATAGTAGGGAAGGAACTTTACAGGTATTGTAATCCTCTCCCAGCTTAATATAGTAGTAGTATCCCTGGACAACAATGTTGTACTGTATGGCACTGAATGCTGGGCAGCAACAACAGGGACTGAAAACTATCTCCATGCCTTGGACATGCGAATGTTCTGTTGGATATCGGGCATCTCCCTTCTTGACCATATCACAAATGACACCATTCGACAACATTTTGGTGTGGCACCAATTCTAGAGAAGATGAGAGAAGGCCGGCTCCGCTGGTATGGACATGTCCTGAGAGCAGCACCTTCCACCATTGCCAAGACTGCCTACCAACTAGAAGTCATTGGCTGGCGACCGCTGTTTTGGATGGCCCTGTTTGGTCATCCAAAACAGAGATGGCAAGACACCATCAACAAAGATATGCAAGCCTCAGGCCTGTGCCCTGGAGACGCAGCTGACTGTGCAAAGTGGTGTTCAATGATCCAAAAAGTAGACCCTGTAGTTGCAGGAATACACTAGGAAGGAGACAATCCCTGGACAACAATAAGCAAAAAGATTCATGAAAAGTCCTAGTACCAGCACCTTATTCTCTTGAAGTTTGCTTGTTTATCCATGTTAGAAGCATCACAATTAAAATAAGGGATACTATATGATATAAATTTAAAATATAACATATGAGATTAAAATATGTACAAATTAAACATTTCTTGCTCAGAAACTAGCAACATTAATTGAGTTCTGTCACACTGTTATGAGGTGCTCAAGTGTACATTGATCGGGACAGAAAGGGCAGGTATTGTTCTGCCCCAGCTACGGACCACAAAGAACGCAGCACACACAAAGTCCGTACAAACCTTAGTTTACTAATTAAGGACTACTAATGAGCTTTCTTAGTAGTTGTTCAAACACAAGTCAGTCTTTTCTGAACAAGGACTGTTAATTTAAATTCATTAACAGCCGACAAGAGTCCAAGGAATAATAACTCAATTCCGAGGCACAGTCTTTCAGATAACTGTAAGCTTACTGTGGTTGGCAGAATGCCCAGAAGCAATTTGCAGGAAAAATGTCAAGAAAGAAGCAAGAACCAATCAGACATTTCTGGAGTCAATACGCGAAGGAATATGAATGAAGTTGTTTTCTGCAAATTGCCTTAGTCGTCGTCATTCCTTAAATAGGCTAGGGGAGTGGCCAATTAGCCCCAAGCCTTACTCTCGAGGAGACCTCCTCCTGAGGAGCCATTCCTGCCTTTTGGCAGCTCTGCACGCCCATGCATTGAGAAGAGGCTCCTCCTCTTCTTCCTCTTCACTTATGGGAGCTTCTGGAGGTTCTGAAGGCCCTGGCTGAATCCCCGCCTCTGACACCAAATCTTCTCCAGCCTCCTCATTGTCTGACTCGGGTGCCAGCTGCACAGGCTGCTGGCAAATCACCAGCCTCCTCGCTGTCACAATCAGCTACCAGGCTGCTGGCGGGCCACAACAGGTATACCTATGTGTTGTTGTCTGCCTGTCACCACTAAGAGCAGAAGCCACCAGATAGCCCAATTTGTTCAGAGTGTATCTGGAACTTGTTGTACCTTCTTGTAGTGAGGTGCTCATTCTCTTCACATAATCCTGGTCCAAAAGAATGCTCTGCTCTTCATGGGAATCAATTTTTCTGCAGCAATAAACTTAGCCACAGTTTCCCTACAGTGTCTTAAATTTATTTATTTATTTATTTATTTATTTATTTATTTATTTATTTATTTATTTATTATTTTTTATTTATTTATTTATTTATTTATTTTATTTCTATACTGCCCTTCTCCCGAAGGACTCAGGGCGGTGTACAGCCTGATTAAAAGCACAAAGACAGACAAAATTTAAAAATAATTAAAATTATTAAATAATTGGCTCAATTATAAAACCCCCAAATTTAAAATCCCATATTTAAAACCAATTAAAATCTTTACATTGATAGCCCGGCCTGGCGGAACAACAAGGTTTTGAGGGCACAGCGAAATACACGGAGATCGGAGATCTTACACATTTCTGGGGGCAGTTCATTCCAAAGGGCAGGGGCTCCCCCAGAGAAGGCCCTCCCCCTGGGTGTTGCCAGCCGACATAATTTGGCCGATGGCCCTCTAAGGAGACCCTCTCTGTGGGAGCGGACTGGCCGGTGGGAGGCTACTGGTGGCAGAAGACGGTCTCGAAGGTACGCAGGTCCAATGCCATGGAGCGCTTTAAACACCTTGAATCGCATAATCGCATAATCGCATTTCAATTAAGTGAAATGAATTTTTTCATCAAAGCATACACACTACAAAGAAACAAAAGGAAATCACATTAATGGTTTAAGTTAATGATATAAGTAACCAAGGCGGTGAGCCTAGGCACCCCTTAGTCAGGGAATGTCTTAAGTATCTCTGGTGGTAACACATCCTCTCCCAAGGTTTTGCCAGCTGTTTGTTGTAAATTATTATGAATTATTCTTTTCTGCAGCACTTACTGGGGACAATTTTAATGATGATTTTAATGAATCTGTTCCCATTAACTCTTGGTTTGTATTCTAATATCTTCAAATTTATTTTTAAAATAAACTATCCAGACTTCAGGTGAAATCTGTGCTTCTATTATTACTTTTATTTCTTTCTGGCCTCAGGAAAGTAGTTCCCAGAATTCTGTTTCATTATTTTGGAAACACAACTGTCTTAATTTTTGCCACTGGCATTTATAGTAATTCTGTTTGTTCCTCCTTATCAGTGTTTGGTACTTCCGGAGTCATCTCGCACTGCCTTTACCCTGTAAAATGATTTATCCTTCTTAATTTGTCTGACTAGTCTAGCCAGTTCTTTTCTTTCATGTCTACATACGTGGTTAAACCAAGAAATTCTGGTTTCAGTTATTTTCTCTGCCAGAGGTTTGAGATTGCCAACCACTTCCTCATATACACTATGTGCAGTTTCTGGTTCTGAATAAGGGTAACCCTCTGCTGTAGCATTGTTGGACTATATAGCATTAAACTTACAGCTTTGGCCAAGGGGGAATGTCCACTTTAATCATTTCTGAGTTTTTATAATGCTTTCTATATTATGGCTGTCTTATGCTACATAATTTCCACATATCCACATTATGGTCCAAGCTAAATGGTTACGTCAGGGGTGTCAAACTCAAGGCCAGAGGGCCAGATCTGGCCTATGGGGGGGCTTAGATGTGGCCTGCGGGGCTGCCCTGGAAACAGTAAAGAACTGGCCCGCAGTGCCTCTGTCAGCGAAAACTGAGTTTGGGAGTGCTGTATGCAGATTGCAGGAGGCCATTGCAGCCAAAAACTCGGGCCACCACAGGCGGAAGATCGCTTGGGCCACCACAGGTGCCCCTGATGTGAGTGACATTGAGCTGGCCACACCCACTCTGGCCCTCCAAGATGAAATACAATCTGATGCAGCCCTCAATGAAATCGAGTGACATCCCTGGGTTAAGTAATCACTCTTTATAATATCAAAACTCTGCACTAATAGGATCAATAAGACTGATATGAATATATTATCATGACAGTCCTTCCTCTGTTGCTGGCATGTAAGAACCCAGACTGATCCTGTGATCCATACTAACTGACCACTTGTAATTTATATATGGAGGGGTCCTTGGTGCTTCCTAAGCTTGGTGGTTTTCTTGCAGACATTTCACTGCCAAACTAGGTAACATCATCAGTTCAGACATTAATTGAAGTGGTTCTAGTCTTCCCTTATTCTGAATCTTATCGTGAGATATATCCCAATGGGAAAATGGTCACAATTTCCAAAAAACCTTTGTCATTTAAATATTTTCAAACTTGAACCAGGGGAGAATATTAATGTTAATATATGTGTAGGGATTTATGTGCCTACAAGACAACAGATAAATTGGGATACCTTGGAACAGTCTTGTTACATCAACCTACAAGTAGATTTAATTATTTGTGGGGATTTTAATGCTAGTTATTTATATTAACATAACACCAACTTATATCCTTGTTTGAATTTTGTATGATTCGAAGTTCAGAATTTATGATTCCTCGATTGAGACACATTTCAGCATTCAGGAGAAATATTAAGGCAAGATTATTTTGAATCTTGATTCTTTCAAAGCTCAGTTTCGAGGCTAGCATTAAAATAAAGCTGTTCAAAAGACACATGGGAAACCTCTGATGTCATTATACTTGTTCTGTTTCGGTGCCAAGGTTTCCTTGCTGTGAAGAAAACAAATGAATGGATTCCTCCCACCTGCTCTCTGTGGAAATAGATACAGATTTCATCATTTCTGTCTGGATGAGATTGAGGATATAGTCAAACCTCTGTGGGACAAACAGATTGATTAGAATGGCCTGTCCTTAGCACTTTATGGTTCTGTAGCTTGTTAACAACTAAAAGTAATATAAACTCTCAAAACCATTGCTTTTACGTCGCCACTCTCTATGTTCTGATCCTGATTGAGTCCTTGGTTTACTGAAGCACTTTTGGAGACGAAATGCAAAGATGACTCCTACAGAACCAATGGAGGAAGAGGAAAAATGAATTTAATCAATTAGTCTAAGGATATGAGTCAGGGGTGGGTTCTACTTACCTTTACTACTGTTCGCAATGGGAGCGCGCACGCTCTTTTTTTTGCACATGCTCAGATCATCAATTATGATGTCTGGGGGTGGGTGGGCGGAGCCTCCCACCACTTTTACTACCGGTTGTATAGAATCGGACAGAACTGGGAGCAACCCACCACTAGTATGAGTCCATGTTTGGACCTATAATATCTATAATATCTATATATCTATCATATCTCAAGACTTAAAATGAATACATAACATCAAAAACATCATCAAAAAAGCTCAACAAAGAATGTTCTTTCTGCGCAAACTCAGAAAGCTCAAACTGCCCAAAGAGCTGCTGATTCAGTTCTACAGAGGAATTATTGAGTCTGTCATCTGCACCTCTATAACTGTCTGGTTTGGGTCTGCAACCAAACAAGACAAACACAGACTTCAGAGGATAATTAGAACTGCAGAAAAAACAATTGCTACCAACCTGCCTTCCATTGAGGACCTGTATACTGTGCGAGTCAAAAAGAGGGCTGTGAAAATATCTACAGACCTCTCACATTCTGGACATAAATTGTTTCAACTTCTACCCTCAAAAAGACACTATACGGCACTGTACACCAGAACAAGTAGACACAAGGACAGTTTTTCCCCGAATGCCATCACTTTGCTTAACAACTAATTCCCACAACACTGTCAAATAATTTACTAAGTCTGTATTACTATTATTTTTCTCTTCCTTACTAGTATCTATCTCTTCTCACTTATTACTATAACCATGTTGCTTGTATCCTTCAATTATATTGTTTTTATTTGTTTCCTAGTATGATTTGATAACTTATTAGTAACCTTGACTATCACTAAGTGTTGTATCTTTTTATTCCTGATGAATGTATTTTATTCTCCTTATGTTCATTGAGAGCATATGCACCGAAGACAAATTCCTTGTGTGTCCAATCACACTTGGCCAATAAAGAATTCTATTCTAATTCTATTCTATAACATAACAGCATGGTGTGCTTCTCTTCCCATTTTTGTTGGCTGGCTTTCAATTGGTGCCCTTGTTTAGGGTACTCAATACTCTATTGAGGAGAAATGACCAAAAAAATAAATAAATCTCCTGCCTGGTTGCTGTAATTGTTTTGCACAGTATTTCACAACAAAGTTGCTGGGATTCATGAAATTCTTGCTTCTTCATGGGTGGAGCCTGATGTTGTGATGGAAGTGATATCACCAAATGTTAACTAGGATTCCTTTTCATCTGTGGATTCTGATGAATTAGATTAGATATTCTCTATGATATCATCTACTCTTTGTAAACTTGGCTTCTTGAGGACACATGGGGAGGTTGAACAGTGGGACCTGTGATATTGTCAATATCTTCTTGTAGAAGGGAATGATCACTGTGACCTTAAAGGTTGCCACTGTTAACTTGCCACCCAGGATTCCATTATACTTAACAAATACTGGCTGGTCTTTCATCTTCACAACTCTTTCATTTTGGGAAAAAGTTATTGAAATGGGAGTTAGTATGTTCTCAAAATTGATTGTCTGGATCAGTGTTCCCCAACCTTTCTGAGTTAGTGGCCTGACGTGGGAGGGAGGGGAGGAAGAGGGGGTGGTTTTGTGCATGGGGCAGACACACATGCACCGCTTCATTTGTGTGAGTGGTGGGTGCGTGCATTTGCGTGAGTGGGGCTGCAATTGCCAGTGCCTGCTGCTCACACGAGTGGGACTGCAAGTGTGTGTGTGCACACCAACCTGCCATTCATGCCACGTGCACCAACCTGCCATTCACACCCAGTTGCAAATAGGCCACAGCTGGTATCACAGTATCCTTTGGAACTGCCTGTGAAGGTTGGGAATTGAAGGTACTATTTTTCAGTAGTTCTGCTGTCAGCAGATAAGTCAAGAGGTTGACTGGTCATTGTGTAGCTGTGCAGTGCCACCTGATTTAATCTATGTCCTTCAGTGGTTTAACATTTACAAATAACCAATGGAAGAGGTCATCCATTGATTTGGGTATGGTACCTTCCTTTGTACCCTGGATGTTCATCATGTTAGGGAGGTCATATCTTAATATCTGAAGTTGACATTAGAGTCAACTAACAAGACAGAGTTGCTCTCATTCACTGAGATTTTTGATCTGGTCCCGGGTTACCTTTTAAGAGAGAGGTCTTTGCCAGATCTAGCTGGTACATTCATTATAATCTTACTTGGAGCATGAAAACCTTGGAAGAGTAAGTCATACATTTATCACCAAGTCTCTAATTTCTTAAATCAGTGATGGCTAACCTTTTTGCCATTGCATGCCAGGAGGGGGGGCGGGGGGGTCATGCGCGCATGCCTGCACCCATAAGTCTATGTGCCCCACCCCCGCACATGCGTGTGTGACCGCCCTGCTCCCCCCCCACTCATGGCATGCGATGGCTCAATAGGCCCATTTTTCTTTCTCACCTGGCTCCAGCGCCTCGCTAGGAATCTGGGGAGGGTGAAAAACAGCCTCCCCCCCAGAGGTCCCCCGGAGGCCGAAAATGGCCCGTTTGCAACTTCTGGTGGGCCCAGAAGTTGTCAAACAGGCTGTTTTTGGCCTTCAGAGGACCTCCGGGCGGGGAGGCCGTTTTCACCCTCCCCAGACTCCTAGAGAGGCCCTGGAGCCAGGTGTGTGAGAAAAATGGGCCTCGCCCCCAGGCCCACCAGAGGCAGAAAACAGCCCATTTCCCTACTTCTGGTAGGCCCAGAAGACCCGAAAATCAGAGTGCACCAGAACTGAGCTCGTGTGCCCACTGATATGGCTACACATGCCACCTGTGGCATGCATGCCATAGGTTCGTCATCATGGTCTTAAATGCTATCTGTGTGTGATTCTAAATTCCTGGGAGAGTCTATTTTTGCTATATAAAGTAACAGTAATAATATAGCTGATGATCATTTACTTTGTTTACATTTGTTTTACATATTGAAGAACTGAACAACTGTATAGAGAGATGAGAATACTTGACAATACCTGATTCCAGTTTTTTCTAGATTATTTGGTTAGCCATAAATGACAATCATTTAGCTTCTGATCTAGACAAGATAAGTCAGCTGTTATTCCTAATGGGATTGGCAATGAAAAAAAAGTATAAAAGATGCAGTTTAATCTCCTTTCACAAAAGTACCATATCTCTACCCAACACTAGAAGATGGAAAAAGATTTCACTGCTAAAGTATTTAAAAAGGTTCGAGTACTCCCTGTAATTACTGTGCTGTTAGTTTCACCATTCCTTCTACTAAACTTCACTCACCAGAGCTTTAAGATTAGTTTCATGCATTAGGTGTTTCTAGCTGGACTTGGAGGAGGAATGTTATGACACTGTCAATTGCTAAGATGGCTAATAAAAATTAGGGTTTGCTTCATGTATATAGGGACAATTGTCTAAAGGTTGTTCCAGAAGATAACTGCCCCAACCCAGAAAAGTATTTTTCAATTGTCCCTTTGAATAGTATGTGCAAAAATCTTGTTTATTTGCATGGACCCAACACATGAAATCATGGTTTGCTTAATCATGGCTTATGGAATAAATCACAATTCACAGGGTTTATAACATAGTAAGTTCTACTTTGATTGAGCTGGGTTGATACTATTTTGGGTTCATACAAAACTTGATATTTTGTGTAATTTAAATTAGAGCTGATATTTTTATTTATATCCCAGGCATTTTGCATTCAACACATCCCTGACCACAGATGTCCAATATTTTTACACTTGTATGCTGAGAAACCTAAATCTGTTGGTTGGGAAGCTAGAGGAAAAAAATAAGTGGCATTAGGGGCAGCTGAACATTTCTTTTTAACGCTCCTTAATCATCCAGACTTCCATCTGTAGTTCTTTTACAGATTAAAGCTAAAGATTTGCTTCTTTATGTGAGTCATCCCTTTGCCAAAATAAAGAAGCGTTTAACCACTACCTTCTTTGGAATTTGTTTTGCTTCCCTATTAACCCAATAGCCATCTCCAAATACATATTGCTTAAATCTTCAAGATTAGTTCCGATTAGATTAGATTAATTAAACTCTTGGAGTAACCAATCATCATAGGTTGATGTGAAGATAAAGCAGGAGTGGAACATGCAATCTTGAGTTCCCTGAAGAAAATTAGGACAACTTCAATAAAATATACACAACATGCAAATAAAAGAAATAATATCAGAAGATGCATTTTTATATTAAAGCAAAAAAACTCAAGATATGTAACTATGTTTTCTTCTTTCAGCTGTTTCCAAAAAGGAAACGAAAACCATGATTTACCATAAAAATGGACTTCTTTCATAGATGAACGTTTTATGCTTTCCTTCTGTTTTCTTAAATTTCTTTGTAGTCTACCACCAATCTGCTGCTGTTAACCAGATTAATGGCTGTTACTACAGTAAATTACAGCATCATATTAATGCAATTTAGAAAAAAGAATCAAATGTAACTCTTTAGAGCTTCGACCTAGTAAAGATAAACATTTATCCTTGCGAAATGATACTAAATTTAAAACAAACTGAATAGTGTGTCATAGCAACAAAATTTTACTTCTTCTTATTTGCCAATTCCTTGGAAATCTTACTTAAAATTGTTTGCAAAGGGCAATTTCTATTGTTGGAATAATAGTCACTGATTTCCAAGCAATTTTTATTTATCTGTCATCACTTTTATACAGCAGGCTAAAGTTACAGTTATTCAGTTAACGATATTGCAAGAAATAATTTTGGGAATATGTTGAAACTTAGTTATTTCTCTGTTTCTTTCCTATGCAAGTATATGCTAGACAGGAAGTGGAGATGATTGACTAGCACTTATTACTGCATTACTAGGGAATGTATGGCATCAATCACTTATAGCATGGAAACATAATAGAAAATATCGATCTCCTTTACCATGTATCACTTCATCTTAAAAAACAAATGTTAATTTCTACTTCATGTATGGCAACTCACATTTCAAAATGCAAATGTTAAAATTAATATGCTCTTAATGGACAATTACTTTCCTGCTATGTTTCCTGGAAAATATTAGTCTTTTTGCCCTGCCAGGCTCTTGCAGAGCATGAAGGTATTAATTTGTTCCATTGTCTACTCCAATAACTATCTGAGACAGTTTTGATGCCTTTTCCTAGAGGAAAACAGAAGATGAAGGGCTTAAAAGTGAAACACAAAACAAAGCTTGTTCCACAAATCTATAATGATAAAGTATAAGTTGAGAAAGTGTTCAGCTTCCAAAGTTTTCCTATTCTTCTCTATTCCTTCCCTTTGCTCTCTCTCACTCTGTCTATCTCTCTGTCTCTCTCTATCTCTCTGTCTGTCTCTCTGTCTCTCTCTCTGTGTGTGTGTGTCTCTGTCTCTCTGTCTGTCTGTCTATCTCTCCCCCTGTCTCTCTTAAAATTTGCTTTTTAATCCTTAATGCTACACTTTTTTAAAAAAACAGGCCTAGTCTTACATCATGAAAAATAGGTCTGTTTGATTCCAATCTATAGTCTGTATGAATGGGAAGAGTTGAATTGGGGTGTGGGCAATTATCTTCAAAATGGCAGCCCTTCAATCAGGTAAGAAAACAGACACCACCAGGAGTACCAGTACTTGACTTTATTCATAGGAGACCTGAATCTTCAAAGCCTGGTAGCATTTCTCCTTCCTTCTCTCTAATACAAAAGAGTCAAAGCTTGGCAACCTTGAGTTTCTTTCTCATATGTTCCTGGCCTAAGTTCATGCTTCCCCAACAGTTGCTGCGTATTTTCTTCAAGATCCTCTC
Organism: Pantherophis guttatus; assembly: GCF_059756535.1. Taxonomy (NCBI): domain Eukaryota; kingdom Metazoa; phylum Chordata; class Lepidosauria; order Squamata; family Colubridae; genus Pantherophis; species Pantherophis guttatus. The sequence continues at coordinate 27,329,114 of NC_142068.1, read as the reverse complement.
TGTGCTCCACACAAAGCTGACCGCCCTTACGCATCACATAGATATTGAAAGGAAGAAGGGAAAGTCAGTGTCATGGAATCTTTGAGTAGAAAGAGGTTATTTGTAACTCATTTCATGTAATACTAATTATGAGTAATTTGGAACTCATTTCTATGTAATGCCAGTTATGAGTAAAATGATGAACTTCTTCTTGTTGAAGTAGGATAGATTTGGCATCTATTAAATTCACAAATCAATGCAGTACTTATCAAGGTAACTTTAAAAGGTATAAAGCAGTGGTGAAATGTAAAATTTGTTACTACCGGTTCTGTGGGTGTGGCTTGGTGGGGGGGAATGTGACTGGGTGGGCGTGGCCAACTTTTTTTTTTTTACTTTTAAAAGCATTTTTTCTACAACCTCTTCGGCCAAAGAGGTTGTAAAAAATGCTTTTAAAAGGCTCTGATGATCCCAGCTGAGCCACGCGATCATCAGAGGCTTTTTTTTTTACTTTTAAAAGCATTTTTTGGGCCAAAGAAAAAATGCTTTTAAAAGTAAAAAAAAAAATGTTTTTAAAAGGCTCTGACGATCCATGCTCAGCTGGGCATGGGGGGGGGCAGGGATTTTTGCTACCGGTTCTCCGAATCACCCACCACCATCGCTACCATCCGAACCAGGAACATTTCACTCCTGGCATAAAGGTTTTTTTTAACACTAGGATAAAGAACAAAGTGTTCAGCTCTAGATTTTGGGATGATTACTAAACCTTGCTCTCAGTGCATCCCAATTCTTTCCTTGCCTTTGGAAATATTCATGTTGAAAACAACAGAAAATGTATCACCCAAACAGGACAAAGGACACATACAGTATTTGCATAAGACTTTGTATATGGCTCATATGGAAAAATTGAGATTTGTTTTTATAATGAGGTGGGTTTTAAAGGGCAAAATGGGTACCTCAAACCTTGCCGATACTTGAAGCAGTCATTTTATTTAATTTTTATTCCCCTGGAAAAAAAGAAAACACATTAGGCTCATTCTCTTCCATAGAGAAACCTGACATGGCCTTCAAGCAAATTGAAGTGGACCATCTCTGATACAGATTCAGGAACTGTGAATTATGTAAATAAAATTAAGTGTCCTTAAAAAAATGTCATCTCCAGAGCACTTCATGGACACATCAATGCACTTATCTTGGCAAGAATGTGGGAAGGGTTTTCCATTGGCTTCTTCCAAGGTATTTTTCATTTACTTCTCAATTTAATTTACAGTGTGGAATTCCCTGGAAAGATCCTATCCATATTAATCAGGTCCAGTCAAATTTGCCTTGTTTCCAAGTCCAAACAAGTTAAGCCAAGTCCTATTACATTGTAGGAACATTCAGTAACTTTTTATAGATCCCTAGTTATCTTTACTTCCAAGGATTGGATTTATGCTGTGTTATGAGACAACTTGAAGGAGGAGTAACTTCACCAGACCTAACAATATATCTAGAAAAAGAACAATGGTGCATGGACTAATATTTCTTTTGGTGTAGATTTCAATATTGATGATAATAACATTTGCCTATTCCCTGTCCTTGGGAAGGACTCAGTGGGTGGATAAAAAAGCCAAATCTACTCTAAATATCAGGCTGACTGCAACAAACCACAATAAAAGAATTAAAAATAGATCCAAGAATTGTCTTGATAAATGTGTTGCATCTTGGGGTGGTGGGTGTTCTTTCTGCTTTTCAATCATATCCAATTCTCCTATGGCAAAAAGGAAATATAGAAATTGTAAATTTAATTGAAATGACTAAATATTATTTAAATTTGTGACCCAGCCAAATACTCTGTTCAAAGAAAATACATTTTATGTTTGTATGTGTGTTTGTCTAAAAAAAATTAAAAAAAGTTATTTTTTAAAAAACACCACATCCAATTCTTAGCATGGACAAGACTCTGCTGTTTTCTTAGCAAGGTTTTTCAGAAATGGTTTGCCATTACCACCTTCCTAGAGCTGAAGGTGACCAACCCGAGGTCATCCAGATGGGTTTGTACCCAAGATGGGACTGGAATTCATGATCTCCCTGTTTTTTGTCTGATGTCTTAACCACTAGACCAAACTGGATCTCAACATAAAAACCAAACTTTTCTTCAAGTCGATACACAATATTGTTTGTATAAAAATGTCTTAAATTGGTGGATGAAAGAAATTTTAGATCATTTATATTGCTGTACAATGGCAATGCAATGTGATATACACGCACACAAATCTTAATTATCAAGACTGATGACATTTAGTTAAATTTAGATTTATATATGTATCTCATTTCCAGAATTTGTTAGATGTGTTGACATTAGAATATAGATAAACTGTTAAGCCTGAATTTGATTGGTGTGTGGGATCCCTGGGCATTCTGACATGCATTCAGCTTGACACAGTTTGAAGCTGAAGAGGGGATGAAGCCTTCAGTCAAAACAGCATTCCTAACTGAGGAGTCAACCACATTCCAACATTCCACATTCACACTCCTCCTGACCGGAGGAGGAAGAGAGATGTCGCCGAGCAACCAGCTCCCATCTTGGTTGGATAATGTGACCATTGTTTTGGAAACTTGAGAAACTGAAACTTATATTGGGGTGAAAAGCCTGGGAACTTTAGTACTGGCTTTTCACCAGTAGCGCCAAGATGGTGTATCCAAATAAATTCATTCTTTGAGGAAAAGCAATGCCTTGGAGTTTGATTTGTGATGGGTGCATTACTTGGAGCCTGACATAAACTGGATAAATATAAAAATAACATAATTTAAAGAAAAATAAGTTACAATTTTTCCACTTATGCTTATTTATCGTATTTTTCGACAACCGATTAGGTTTATTAACAAAGAATAAATAAAAATACATTTAATTTTAATCTACCAGGCGTAGCCTATTATAGAGTTGTCTTTTTAACTGTATGAACCATTCTCAAGAAACATATCTACATGGAAGAAAACGTGCTTTTTTAAAAAAAAATAGTACACGGCTATTTTTATCCAGTTGGTTTCCTTTGCTGTGATTAACCAACCAAATCAATATTTATCAGTGCCATAGTGAGTCATCTAATTGGAAGAAAAAACATGTGCATGTCAATAAGAATTCTCTGAGCCATTTATCACTAGATTAGTCTGCATTCTGTGCATAGAGACATTTAGTATGTAATCCCAATAGAAATCATGCCATCAACAAAAAAGGAGAAGTCAATTTCTCTTTGAAATACCTCCAGGTTTCACCTGCTAATTTATTGCTTTCTGTACTTGGAGCCATTGAATAGTCACTTCTTGGTTGCATGCTCATTTATCAAAATGTAAGGAGCTACATTGTGAAGTGATTAATAATCTCCCAAATCAGCCTGCATTTCGCTCTGGAACATTCATTTTAGTGGGTGGAAATCAAATGGATTTTTCAGACCTCCTGCTAAAACAGGTGAAAAGAATGAGGGGGAAAAAAGACAGCAAAGGAGACTAGCAAAATGAATTTAAGGACTGTAGGCTGCTTCCATATAGGCAAGGTAATCTAGAAATGCAGAAAATAAATGCTTTAAATACAGAAGAGGGATTGATGAATTGTATTTTCTCAGAGCTGAAACAAAGGGCAGAGGGCCATATATTGTCCCAAACAAAAGCCCTGTTTGCCTCAACTCAGAACTACCCTGTTTCCCCCAAAATAAGACATCCCCTGATAATAAGCCCAATTGAGCTTTTGAGCACATGGCAATAAGGCCAAGCGCTTATTTCAGGGTTCAAAAAAATATAAAACAGGGTCTTATTTTCAGGAAAACACAGTACATTGGAATGTATTTCCCCAAAACTGAAACTTTTTAAAACAATAGAATAAAATGCTGCTACTGTGGATATAATGCAGACTTTCATTCACTGGAGTTATTTAAGCTAGCAGCAAGGGATGCTAGAAAAGTGTCCTCAATCTTAGATCTTGCGATGAGTGGTCTGTGGGACAAGATCCTTTCACACTAGATACCATCATGCCATTTGCTCGGTAAAAGTGCCCCTAGGTCATAATTAGCAATAGGAATAACACTTAGATTCATATATCTCCCCACAGTGCAATTTACAAAGTCAGCATATTGTCCCCAATAATCTGGGTCATCATTTTACCAATTTGGAAGGATGGAAGGCTGAGTCAACCTTGAGTCTGCCAGAACTGATCTCCAGGTTAAGGGCAGAGCTAGCCAGCAATACTGCATTCTAACTATTGCACCACCATGTTTCATATAATGAGAAGAAGTATACATTTGTATCAGTGGTGGGTTTCAAAAATTTTCACTACCGGTTCGGAGGGCATGGCTAGGTGGGGGACATGTGACTGAGTGGGTCACTCACACCGACGCCCACTCAGTCACATGAGTGGGCATCATGAGCCCCCCACCTAGCCACACCCACAGGGAAAGGATAGGAAAAATTTTGGAATTTCCACCTATCTACCCCCACCCTCCCTTCACCAGTTGCCCCCGTTTCCCCTCCTTTAGTGGCCCCGACCCTAGCCCCTCTTCCTCTCCACCACCACCTCTTTGTTCGGGCTGCTTACCTTCCGCAGCGGCTGGTCCAGAGTCCAGAAGGCAAGCTGACCGGAGTTTTCGGCGGCCCACAGCCAGCCAACACTGGTGGAAAGCGGCTGGCAAAGAAGGCACTTTGAGATCTGCTTTGCGGCTGCAGCAGCTGACCACAGGTTGCCGAAAAGTACCGCCAGAAAAAGCTGCTGCCGTCACCACCATGTTCTTCACGCATGCATATCCCATTGGACTTGCAAGGCAATGGGATGTGCATGCACAAAGAACATGGCAGTGATGAACATGATGGCCAGGGCGAGCGAGCGGCGACCAGGGGACCGGTTCGGGTGTGTGGCCAGCCAGCCATCGCTACCAGTTTGGCAACTGATGACAAATTATCGCTACCGGTTCTCCCGAACCAGTGCGAACTGGTAGCAACCCACCACTGATTTGTATGCAGTGGTCATACCTGCATACAAATGTGTCTCAAATGTGTCCTTGTCAAGAATGCCAACAGCTTATGAAATTTATTGAAATTGTTGTTGTGGGATCAACAGCCACAACATATAGGAGTGTGTTTTCAGTCAATATATTATACTGAGTAGTATATAGTCAATATATTATACTGAGTAGCTTCAAAGACTCCTTTCAAATCTTGGATACTATAAACCTTGATGACCATATGATCAGTTTAAGAATGAATGTCCTTTCCAGGAATATATAGAAACAAAAAATGCATTCTTCAGTTTTGTTTCTTTGAAGTCACTTGTTTCCAGAATCTTTAAATTGTGTTTTGGAACAGCCAGCCTTTGCTTTATAGATGAGTAAAGTAAAACATTTCCATCATAAGGAAACATAAAACTTTTTTTATCCTTTGATCTTGCTTACATACATTTTTTACATGAGAAAAAAAAGAATACAAAAAAATCTTCTTTAGCAGCTTATTATAGCTTGAAACTGTGCTCTGCATAAGTAGGAAATTGCCTAACTACTTCATAGGAATGTGAAGTAATCTTTGCAGTACAGCTAACTACGTGGCTTTCAAATGATGATTAGTAATCATTATACTTTTGAGATACATGATTATAGTTGGGATATCAGAGTGCTACGTGCAATATTTGAAGAAGATCCTCCCTCAGCAGATGCCAGGGCTTTAAAACTGAATTGGGTTTCACCAGTTAGCAACTGGCTCTTCAAGATAAGAGAGTCTGAAGCTGCAAAACTCTCTTCTCAGAACTGTGGTCTTTATGCTCTCGTGTGGCTAAAATATAGCACTGCATCTTGTTTATTTGGGACACAATGAAGAGACTTGGAGGAATATGGATCTGTGTGCTATTTTTCTTAAGTGCACTTTTTAAGGAATGTAAAGTTTACAAGCACAAATGTATGGCATTTTAAAATTAATGATCTTTGGAAGAGTTTTATTTCTTTAGTTGATTGTTGTATGTCCCCAATAGTCGATGTTTGTGAGATGCACAGCTATATTCAAATTTGGTTAATGAATAAATAAGAGTTTGCTTCTCAAATTGGTTTTTTAAATTTTGCTTAAGAACAGCAAGAATCCTTGGAGAACGAATTAGGATCAGGCCGCTAGTAGAACAGTGCAGGTAGCAGGAGATTTTGCTTCACCATGTTTTCTGGTCCAACAGTTGGCATATTGGTATTTATCACACACAAGTAAGTAGGTAGTTAGAGAGAAGGAGGGAGAAAGAAAATGAGAATGAGAGAATGATAGTTTAGAGATGTGTCCCATGTTCTATTCGGGACCTCATAGGGCTTCTTCCTTTCACTTTCCCCACAACAAGTCTGTGAGGTAAGTTAGGCTGAAGAACTGATTGGCTCAAGGTCACCAACTACCATGGTTGAAGGTAACTTGAATCTGAATCTGATTAGCACTGATGATTTTACCTAATCTGGGTAATGAAACGCCTGCAAGAAAACAACCAAGCTCAGAGACCACCAAGGACCCCTCCCCAAATCTGAATCATTCATTACATCAAGCACTGATATGTTTTAATAATAGTATAGAGATTGGTCTGGGGGAAAAAATATGGAAAGGAAGAGTGCTATGTCTCCCAATGCTTCAGTCCATTCTCCTATTAAGACATAGTTGCTTTTAAAATAAAAGATGAGCTATCCTTCATGGAATCCCACAGTTCTCATCCTGTGTGGTCCCACATAATAATTTATCATCAGACACTATCATCATATAGAAACTATGTTGAGTTCTGTGAAAATTCTGTGAAAATTCAGTAGTGCTGAATCCAACTATCTGCTCAGCCCTGATAACCCAGGAGTATATTTCCCATCTTTCTTCCTAGGCACTCAGGCTTCACTGAGACCTGCAGCTGTTGCTCAGGAAAAATTGAGACAGCGGCATATGGACATTGCTCCACTTGTGTGGTTTCTGCTTATTTCGGCATGGATATTACTCCATAGACAGAGGTTTATGTTCAACGGTCTTTCCTGCAGGATGTGTTAAGCCCTGGCAACAGAACAAGAAGGTGCATATTAGAATCCAAAGTTGCTTGTAAAACAGCCCAATCAAAAGGTGCCTTGTCATAAGCCTGATGTAAAACTTAGTGGGTTACATCAAGCTTACATGAGCCATTTTCCCTGCCTCAACAGCAGCTGGAAAAAGGATTTGCCCAGGCAGAAATAAAACTATTCCCACTTCTTTTTTCCATCCATGTAAATTGTCATTTTGACTCTGCAAATTTCTTTTTAAAAACATTTTACTTTAACAATAATTTGTTCAATAATACTGCAAATAATGAAATTCTGTCTACAGACACTTGTTCATATGATTCCCTAAGTGCCCAGTTATTTTCAAGCACATTTTTACCATGATCCAGGCTGGAAATATGCTTCTCTTCTACAGAATGAAATGTTGGATTTGCAGCCAGTAGTACTGTTTCACAGCTAGTATGAAAGGGATTGCTATGAAAGCTAAAATAGATGACATATTAAAATACATTGCATGTTCTGGAAATTATGATGTTTTCTGAAGGGGTGGCTGGGAGAGAAATAAAATCCTTTTCTATGCACACCTGATTACATCCCCAAATTTGTTCATCTCCCTCTCCCCAATATTAACATTCCTATAGGCAGACAAATTAAATGCAATAATTAAAACAGACATTAAGCACATGCATTTGGATTTTTTGATTTTATATTGCTTGATACATTAATTGTAGGCAATTAAAGGGAGGACCAAGTCAGTGCCAAAGTGATATCATAACTCTTTGAGACTGGCTTGGCAACTTATATAATAGTCATTCCATTAATGAAAAATAAAAAAAGCACAATCCAAAGCTACAAGATTGTGTATGGTCCCTTAAGGTTAGTGCCAGTTTGTAATGTTTCATGGACAGTAAGGAAAAGTTATCAATATTATGAATACATATGAAGCAATATGTATGAAGTAGTCACTGATATTAAAATATATTTAATTAATAAGATATTAATGTAATTATTGTTGGTTTTGAATTTTAGTACAGGAGAAGATTTCTGAAAATATTATGAATAGTCAAGAAAATAAACAAATGGATAATTAAACAAAACTGAGAGTTCTTACTCAACACACAAATGATCAAGCTCAAATAATCACTCCAGCTATCTGGAGAAGATCGTATTGCTGAGAATGGTGGAAGATGACCAGCAGAAAGATGGATGGTCCATTATAGTGGTGATGAGAGCCCATTGGAATACCTGAAAGACCAAGTTAGAGACATGGAGAAAATTGGTCTAAGTGGTGGCTAAGACTTGACAATCAACTTGATGGTACATAATTGATAATAAATTTTGAATTGTTTGGCATACTGTTGAAAGGCATACTGTACAGCCTTAATTTGCCCCTATCCATGTGCATTCATAAATTTTATTAATTTAGGAAAAAGACTACCTGAATTTTAGCTAATGCCCTTACTCTAGACTTTTTATCCCCTTAATAATTTTAATTATGTGAGTGTATGTGTATTTGTGTCTGAACAGTGTCTGTGCAGAACTTGTAGAGCAGAGATATCCCATTCTATGATCTCTACCTGTAAAATCATATTAACTCTGGGGAACAAAGGCTAATTCCCACTCTTTCAGTGAGCATTCAAGGGGAAACTTAAATGTTTGATTTAAAGCATTTTAGTTCTAGTATCTTAAGTTCACCCTAAAAAGCTCTTCTCAGGTTTGGCATATGTACATTTTTATATATTTTATGCCTCCTTGATTTATGATTGTTCCTAATTTTGCTACTAACCTTCTAGATTTTGTCCTTCCCATTCTCCCTTTCCCAATAAAATGTATGAATAACTACAGTCAATTCAGAAGACCTTGAAATCTGATAAATCTGTCAAATTTTCAGCAATTTATTAAGATGGAGAGGACTTGCGGCTCTCTTCTGAAACATCTTAGTAGCACTAGCTTCTTCCAAGAATTGAATCTTTCACAACTTTCAGTTTTGTGTCCAATTCTTCAATTAAGATTTAAGATTTATAATGAGTCATGGTTTAACGGAAATATAAAAAGATGCTTTGTTCACAAAACATTGTATCATTGTTTAATACATTGCAAGCCAGTCTACGTTTATTCTAAAAGTTTCTTCCATGATTCTAAAAGGGCAGCATGTGAGAATTTGAAAAATTCTCTTTCTCCTTTCACTTCACAAGAAGTGAATATGTTCTCAGGAGGAACATATTCACTTCTTGCATTTTGCTGCTACAAGTTGTTTTAGTTTCAGTGCAGACGCTTGAGGTCTAGCAGTAAAATGAGCATATATAATATCTCAAAATTAAACTTTTCTGTTATGGAAAAGTAGCAAAGATAGAACTGATCAGCTGTAGTAAACTAGCAATCAAGGCCTAGAATTGACTATATTTCAGAACTTGATACCCAAGTCTAGGTTACAGAAGGCACTTAGCACAGGAACATTTTGTAAACATTTCAAATCTGTATGCTGCTTAACATTTGTGTGGGGCACTGTTCAGTTTTGTCAGTTTGGTGGTAATAGCTAAGACATCAGGCTAGACACTAGGAGACCATAAATTCTAGTCCCATCTTAGCCATGAAGCCATCTAGTGGTCTTGGTTCAGTCGTTTTATCTTAGTCCTAGGAAGGTGACAATGACAATTGTCTGAAAAACTCAGACAACTGAACAAGATGGAATAGGGGGGGAAATCTAGGAGTATTTATTAAAATAAATACTGAATTGAAGGCAAAAGAAAACAAAAAGATTTTTGAAGACTTTAAACCAAATTTCTCAACAGATACAATTCTGAGACCTACCTATCTTCCTCCCTCCCTCCCTCCCTCCCCCCTCCCTCCCTCCCTCCCTCCCTCCCTCCCTCCCTCCCTTCCTTCCTTCCTTCCTTCCTTCCTTCCTTCCTTCCTTCCCTTAAAATGTCTCCAGGGTCTCTGGATGTTGCAGACATATAAGGACTAGGTGAGGGAGAAGAAACAGGGCTGGACTTATTTGTTGTTGTTATTTCCACAACATGCCCCTCCTGACAGACCTGGTGGGATGGGTGGGTGTAACTGGGAAGAGGTGGCTCTTTCATCTTTCACTGAAAGACAGGCCTCATTTTGATGACTCGTGCAATGCTAATCTGAATATGGATTTTTGTAATCAAGGAGCAGACTGTCGCAGCTTCTTCCAGTTGCGTGTATCAAAGGCTACAAGATGCCATTTTTTTTTATTTGATTTATATGCCGCCCTTCTCCGGAGACTCAGGGCGGCTTACAGTGCGTTAAGCAATAGCCTTCATCCTTTTGTATATTTATACAAAGTCAGCTTATTGCCCCCACAAACTGGGTCCTCATTTAACCTACCTTAGAAAGGATGGAAGGCTGAGTCAACCTTGAGCCTTGGAGAGATTCGAACCAGCAGTAAATTGCAGGCAGCTGTGTTAATAACAGGGTGCTTTAAACCACTGTAGTACCAAGGCTCTTAGCCTTCATCAAGCCATGATGAAGCCGTATCCCTTTTGTATGTGTTTGAGTTGGCCTAATTGTCATAGGATTCTGAAACCAATTCAAATGGATGGTTATTGCCTATAAAGCCCCACACAATGTGATTCTTAGCTTCCTTGGGGAATACCTTGTTCCTTGGGGAATAAATGGCTATGGCCAGGAAGTAATTTTCATAACAGCCCCAACATTGTGGAATATGTTTCTCCTTGTGATTGCGTTTCTCCTTCAGATTTGGGTTTTCCCAGATGTGCCAGTTTGCCTATTCTAGTAAAGAGAACTTTGGAAAAATGTTTGCTTCCGCGTCTTTAACTTGGAGTTGGGATTTTTCTGGAATGCTGACATTAACCCGAATCTCTAGGCTGACAAACGTCGGTCCCTGCTTTGGTTGTAAGTGTAAAAAATTATCATAAATCACTTTTTCAGTGCTGTTGTAACTTTGAACAGTCACTAAACAGATTTGTATGTTTAAAACTACCTGTACGCCAGTCGTGGGTTGCTCCCTGTTCGCACCGGTTCACAAGAACCGGTAGTAAAAATTTGTAGTAGTTCCGAGAACCGGTAATAACATTGGCTGGTCATACCCCCAAACTGGTCCCTGGCCCGGTTGCCGCTTGCTTACCCCACCTACCTCATCAGAGGCTTTTTTTTTTACTTTTAAAAGCACTTTTTCTACAACGTGTTCAGCCGAAAAAATGCTTTTAATAGTAAAAAAAAAAAATCCTCTGATGATCCCGTGGCTCAGCTGGGATCGTCAGAGGCTTTTCAAAGCATTTTTTCTACAACCTCTTCAGCCGAAGAAGTGGTAAAAAATATGCTTTGAAAAGCCTCTGACGATCCCAGCTGAGTTGCCTGATCGGCAGAGGCTTTTCAAAGCATTTTTTTCTGCAACCTCTTAAGGTAAAGTAAAAAGTAAAAAAAAAAAAAAGTTAGCCATGCCCACCCAGTCACATTACCCCCACCAAGCCATGCCCACAAAATAAGCCACACCCACAGAACCAGTAGTAAAAAATTTTAGAACCCACCCCTGCTGTGTCTACTCCATTCACCATCCATGTCCACAAATATATGCAGGGAGGACAAAGAGGTCCCCATAACATGCATTGTTATGTCATCACTCAAATCATATTACTTATATACTTCAGATCTTTTGCATTATGACATCCTTGGGTCATGTGGTGATTATGTCACAAATGCACCTAAGATTATCATGGTTTTTGCTGGATGTCTATGTTTTTAATTTTCTGGGTTGGGAAGTAGCTGTTATGCTTATGGCAGCATGAAATTTTGTGGTGGATTTCTGCTGGTATTAAAATTATGCAAATGTAATTTTATGAATATAAGTTCCTTTGATGAAATGTCTATTCAACTCTGGCCAGCAGGAAACCAAATACAAATGGGAATGAAGGACATGGTGTACCATCCCACTTGCTTCATTCATGCTTCGGTTCTATGCATGGAGAGACCTATTATGAGGCCTCCCTGAGCTATGTAATTAATGAACTGAAATGTGACGGGGAAACAGAAATTTGGCTACAGTAAAGATACATTTGTGAATGTCACTTTTATAACTGCTGCAGTGTCTGCTTCCTTTCTCAAAGATGGCTCCCTCCAGACTTTCTGATTAGGACATTCTGCCTGTAAAGATATGGGACAGGTCTTAATTGCAAAAGCAGCAAGGGACTTTTGATAGATTCTCCCACCTACCTACTCCATTACCACCCACAGGTATCAGCTGTATGAGCCATAACAAGAGGCTTTTACATGAACAGTAGACTGAAAGAAAAGATTTCTGGTGCATTGTGATTGAGTTGCCAAGAACCTGGGTGACTTTAGAGATAATTATAAATAAATGCACTGTTATCCTGCAATAACTCTTTAAAATAATTTTATTAATGTTTTTAACAAATACAGTAAATACTGTAAAAACTAATGTAAGCTCAACTAGAAGAAATGGATAAAAGAAACAAAGATAGAAGAGGGGGGAAAAGACAACAGAGACTATAATAAAGTGGTTTCCAACATTCATCACACCGAACATAATTTTTCATACTCTTTTAAATTTACAACCAAACCCCCCCCTTCTGCCCATATGCTAACTTTTATCTATACATAATCCAGAAATCATTTTTTCCAATCCCAATGCAGCAAAAATCCAATAGGAGTTACCAGAAATATTGAACAAATGGTTTATCCCTGGTCAAATAGGCCAACTTTATATTGCTTCCTTCTGCACAATCCTGACCTTTAAATCATTCATATGGCATCTCAGGATTTGATCTGAATGCCAGCATCTTCGGCGTTTGAAATGAGTTTCAAAGCTTTCACTAACTACTTTGTAAATGTCGTAAAAAATGTTTCATCCAGAATTTCTTGTTGCAACTGCTCCATATCCAGCTCCTTTTCTTAATTTGCCTTATCTAGTCTCATTTTGGTAACTGCAATTTTATTGTCTTTCATGCCATCAAGCTCTATAACTCCCTTTCAGGTAAAGATTTTTTTAAAAGTTTTTCTCATCTTCTACAAGTTTATCCATTGAAATCTGTATCCTGTCTGAGATATTATTAATAGTTCAGTCCATGTTTAAAAACACTCTTTAAAATAAGAGAAAATTATATCCGACTTAGCCATTTTCATTCTTTTCTGCCTCATCCTTTAGTTCCCTCTAGTGTACACTTGCAACCTTCATCAAACCTCAGTTCAAAATATGGGTTTGGTTCTGTTTCAGTAATTTCACACAAATATTTGACTTAATTATATAATTGCTTTTTAAAAAAATCTTACACCAAAAAGAATCAATATTCAATTTTTTTCTGATCTCTCAATCCATTTAAAACTTTCTTAAATCAAAACAGCTTTTTTGTTGGTTTTTGCCAATGTTGTATTATTTTAAATTATTACATCTCTGTTTATTTGGGGACTGTAGGCTAAAATATATAAAGAACGGTTGCTTGAATTGGGTATGTCTTGTTTAATGAAAAGAAGGACTAGGGTGACATGATAGCAGTGTTCCAACATCTAAGGGTTTGCCATAGAGAAGAGGCAGTCAACCTATTATCCAGAGCACCTGAAGCAGGACAAGAAGCAATGGAGAGAAACTAATCAAGGAGGGAAACAATCTAGAACTAAAGAGAAATTTCTAGACAGTTGGAACAATTAATCAATGGAACGAGTTCCTCCAGAAGTTGTGGATGCTCCAACACTGGAAGATTTTAAGAAGAGATTAGACAACCATTTGTCTGAAATGGTATAGGGTTTCCTACCTGAGCAGGGTAGAAAACCTTCAAGATCCCTTCCAACTCTGTTATTCTGTTAAAAATTTCTTAAATTGAAAGAAAATAAAACTTGCCAGTTTTCAAATTAAACTCACAGTTTTGATGGTTTCTAATATCCATAACATTTCCAAATGTATTAAAAAGTGAATTCAGCTGGCTTAGTATCATGAAAAGCTCCTCCATTGCTGAGAATAAAGATGCCATCTCCCTTGCTCCTGGCACTCAAACCAGTGGTGGGATTCAGCCAGTTCGCACCACTTCGGGAGAACCGGCTGTTAAAATTTCTGAGCAGTTTGGCAAACTGATTTTTGGAAGAAATCATTAGGGCAGAGAACCGGTTGTTAAATTACTTGAATCCCACCACTGACTCAAACCCATGGGAGACTGCTGCTATCCTTGCAAGAGGTTTGCTAAATGGTCTTCTCATGAGTAGCTGCCATTCAGAGCATTCATTGGCAAATCTCTGGAGAGATTCGAAGGACCAGTCTATTTGCTGATCATTCATTCTTCACAACTGTCTTCATCTCTGTATCTTCAGTCAGCCATGACTCCCACTGAAAACAAAAAGCCTGTGATAACTTTTTATGTTCTATCTATATCCTTTCCTAGGCATCATTTCTACACTAAAGATTTAGGGATAAAAAAGCAATCTATGGGCTAAAAATACACCCACTCTCAGATGCACACATGGGACTAGACATAGGAGTCACAGGGTTAAAATTATATCCTATTGATAGCTTTGGTTATCAATGACAGAGAAAATTAAAATTAAATCACTTTTAAATATTATGGTTGAACCTATTCTATTAATCAAAAAGTCCTGCTGGAAAAGTCTGTCTGACCATCACCATAAAAAAAAAGAAAACACTTTTGATTTGTAATATTGACAATGAAAATATTTTTTTAAAGCTATGTCATTGAACTGAAAATATAATTCTTGGAAACTCCGACATGTTTATAAATGAAAATGACTATATGGAGCTTCTGATGTGTTTTTTCAAGGGATTTATTATACTCTATTGAAGTGCTTTTCTTTGGACATATTTATGAATATAATAGTATTTGAATAACGTTCTACATTAGATATAGCGGAATACCAACAAAGACATACTTTTTTCTGGAAAAAAGAGAAAACAATGACTGAAAAATTCTAGTTATCATTGTTTCCATTACTTTAGTGTTTTTCAAAAATATTGTAGGACAAGCTAAATATTACTTTAAATGCAGAATCATATTTAATATTGAAGTAAGTACTATGTGTGCCTAATTCTTGCCCATTATTGTTTCCAATATTGTACCAAAAGTAAGTGAAGGAGCTTTTATAAGATTGTTACTTACAGTATATATCACTGAGAACGGGATGGGGGATTCTGGAAAAAGCAAAATTAGGAAATAATTAACATCATTGCAGATTTCTGCTGTGAGGGAAGATGCAGAAAAGAATGTTCATGGTCCAGACATATGATACCCAATTTAAACTGCCTTTGGGCTGGGCTTTATTATGAAGACAATTTAAGCCACCTTAATGAAAGATCTATATCCAAAAAGACAGGGATAACTATAATGTTTTTGATTCTCTTTTAATTGTGTTCACTAGCATTTCTCCATATATGTAAATTAAACAAAGTTTCACTTCAAGGTAAATAACCATTTTAGGAAGGGGACAGAGTATATATTTTACTATCCCCTACATTGATATTTGCAAAATAATGAACGTTTACAGCTACTTAACATTTTTTTTACATATTGTTATGTGATACAATGTACCACATGCTTATATTCCTTGACAAAATATGGAAATAAATACATAAAACAAACAACCAATTATTTAAGAAGTTGCATATTGGAACCTATGCGTATTTTAGAATTGTATCTTTCAGCATGTTATTGGACTACAGAGTGTTTGCTGGTATACTTTTTATTTTAATCAAGTTGATATAATTTGCTCCTCCTGGATAGATATGCTAAAAGTAATGATAGTTTTATTGTTTGGCTCTCTTAAGTCACCATTCTCTGGCAAGAGATCTGTTAGGAGACAACTGGACTCCTTGACAAAGATGGAGAACCTGATTTCTCTTTCCATGGAAATTATGATATTTATCCATCTGTATAGCCCAGGGGTCAGCAACCTGCGGTTCTGGATATGCTCTTTCACCCCTCTGCTGCGGTTCCCTGTCACTCAAAATACGTGTCACAACCACCAATGTACAACACCTGCCGGCACATGATTTATTGAGCTTTTCAAGCCCTGGTAGGCCAACCATGGATAAATCCAAGAAAAGAAAAGTTTCAGAAGAAAACAGAATGTTTAATTCAACTACATATGCTAGTTTTGTGGCCATTCAAGAAATAGTCAGGCATGGGAAGGGTTTTGTGGCTCCCGGTGTTTTCTTTTCTGTGGGAAATGGGTCCAAATGGCTCTTTGAGTGTTTAAGGTTGCAGACCCCAGGTATAGCCAAAGAAGTGCATTCCATCTTTTTGACCTTGTGATCATTTTTCAGCTGCTAGTTCCATCTCTCATTGTGAATGTCCTCTTTCCTATTGATGGGAGGTTCTTCAAATCCAGCTGTCACTGTTTCAATTGCTAAGGAGAAATCAATATACCTTTGTGATAAATTAGGTGAAGTACAAACCAGAGGAGAGTAGGGCCAAAACCTAAATTATTCTCCTTTCTCTCTTGCTACCCCATTTTCTTTCTTTTTTTTCTTGGATGCCAGCAGGTTACCAGAAGGACAGATTGATGAACATAATACAATATACTACATAAAGCTAAATGCAGAGGTGGGTTTCAGCAGGTGCTGACTAGTTCTGGAGTCAAGCCATGCCCACCAAGCCATGTCACACCCACCAAGCCACGCCCACAGAACCAGTAGTAAAAAAATTTGAAACCCACCACCAGCTAAATGTATTGTGATCTTGTAGAATTAGGCCAGAATCCTTAGGGTGCCCTCCAGAGTTCTAAGAGATGTGGCGGTAACTATTGCAGGATCCTCTTGCCTGACATCTAAACAGTTCCAACAGATAAACAAGCTTCTTCAGCCTCCTATATTGTTCTTTATTATATTATCCTAATTTTAGTACGTAATGGTAAGGTCAAAATAGAAGAATGATGAGTCCCAATGTAAGAGTTAATTTATGAGCCATGAAATCTCTGAAGCACTTTGTGATAGTTGCTTTGATTTAATTCTCTTGGTCCCAGTTTTCCTACTTCTACATAATTTTAGTTTTGTTTATGTAGATTAATACATGCATATTGGAATTCTCTGCAGCTTACAAGAGTGAACCAAATTAAGTTTGTATGTATTGTTAAATGCTGTCTGTTATATTGATGAGATTATCTAAAAGTTTGGAATATCTAATTATATCCTCTTGTGGAGAAAGACAAATACGAATTATTGTAATCTTTGGAGAGTTTGTTTCTGTTTGTTTGAAAAGTTCAAATACTATAAAGCTGGATGTCTCTCGAGGAAGCTGTATTGCAAAAATTAATTAATAGAAGCAACAGTAAGTAGATAGCATGCATGTTTCTTCTCCACACATTGATTTTTGCTGTATTAAGATGTAGTGCAGCCACAGCCAATTAATAAATTGCTTATTTTTAGCTTGTATATGTATAATAGAGAATAAGGGAAATGTTTTCAAAGGAACATAATAGGATTTTTTGAAGCAAAGTTATACTAATGATTAGCAAGCTTCAAATTGCAGCAATATTAAGTATGGAACACCAAGTAGAAACAAATTGGCTTGTTAGTGTAATAAAGAATCCAAGTTATAACTTCTTATCATGCATAAATATGGATTAAAAATTCTACTCATTTCTGGTTATTTAAATTGATAGTATCAGATATTAGATTTTTCTGCCACCAAATAACAGAACTATCACTTCAATATACCTAGAACCATTTTAAAATCATTTTTAAAGTATGCATTTATTGCCTAAGCATGTTGTCTACAAATTTGATCCTCATGCATTTCATACCTTTATGGCCTGACAGTTAGGATCTGGCCCATTGCACAAGGAAGATAAAATGAAGCAGAATTATGTCCTATTTTATTCATTAATCCTGTATGGCAAACAGATAAAATTTGGCATATCTCTTAATAAACAAAATATGCATAGCTGTTTTAGTCACGCTGAAAACAGCCTTGATGAAATTTTGGTAAGTTCACATACTAGTACTTGCATTGACACAACGTAGGCAGTCCTTGACTTACAACTACAATTTAACCCAAAATTTCTGTACTAAGTGAGAGAATTTTTAAGTTAGTTTTTCCCATTTATGATCTTTCTTACCACAGTTGTTGAGTTAGTAACATTTAACTCAAGTAAGATATTAAGTAAGAAGCTAAAGTAAGCCTAGCTTTCCTATTGACTTTGCTTGTCAGAAAGTTGCAAAAAGTGACCACATGATCCTGGGACACGTCATAAATATGAGCCAGTTGCCAAGTGTCTGAATTTTGATCACATGACTATGGGAATGCTGCAAAGGTCACAAGTGTGAAAAATAGTCATAAGTCACTTTTTTTAGTGCCGTTATAACTTTGAACAGTCACTAAATGAAAGGTTGTAAGCAGTAGTGGGTTTCAATTCCTGGGGCTACTGGTTTGCTACCGGAAGCACGCAGGAGCATGCGTGTGCTTTGGGCACGCACGGTGCTTCTGCACATGCGCAGAAGGTTCTGCGCATGCACAGAGCATTTTTGATGACGTCTGGGTGGGTGGGCGGAGCCTCCCGCCACCGCCGCTACTGGTTCACCCAAACCGGGGTGAACCAGTAGCAACTCATCACTGGTTATAAGTCAGGGACTAAGCTTGGACAGAGGGGTAAGCTTGGACAGACAGTTTTTTTTAATGGTAGTGTGTTGCCATTTCTTTCATTTATTGTTTAATGTATTGTGTAAAACAGAAAATGGTTATTTCGGTAATGACGTTAAGCTTTTGTGTCATAAACAAAACACTTGGTGGAAGTATTGCCACAGAATTCTATTTACCAAAAGAACAAAAAGATGAATGTGTCTGGAAATCTTTTTCTCTACAATGTTGTACATTTTTTCCCCTAAATTCTGCAATTATTTATTTCCATTTGATTGGTGAGCCAAAAGATAGTACCAATTTTAAAACCTTATAGACTCCAGTTATGGAGCCTATAACTGTGCGTCTATAACTGTCTGGTTTGGTTCTGCAACCCAACAAGGCAGACAGACTGCAGAAAAAACAATTTTCAGAAACAACAGTTTTTAACAAGATGTTAGATAACCATTTGTCTGAAGCATTGTAGGGTTTCCTGCCTCAGCAGGGGGTTGGACTAGAAGACCTCCAAGGTCCCTTCGCACTCTGTTATTCTATTCTATTCTAATTACTACCAACCTGCCTTCCAATTAGGACCTGTATACTGCCCAAGTCAAAAAGAGGCCTGTAAAAATATTTACAGACCCCTCACATCTTGGACATAAATTGTTTCAACTCCTACCCTCAAAACGATGCTATAGAGTACTGCACACCAGAACAACTAGACACAAGAACATTTTTTTCCCAAACGCTATCACTCTGCTAAACAAATAATTCCCTCAACACTGTCAAACTATTCACTAAATCTCCATTACTATTACTATTAATCTTCTCATCGTTTCTATCACCCATCTCCTCCCACTTATGACTGTATGACTGCAACTTGTTGCTGTATCCTTACGATTTATATTGATTGTTTCCTAGGATGTTTCAATTGCTTATTTGTACCCTATGACTATCATTAAGTGTTGTACCTTATGATTCTTGATGAATGTATCTTTTCTTTTTATGTACACTGAGAGCATATGCACCAAAAACAAATTTGTGTGTCCACACTTGGTCAATAAAGAATTCAATTCTATTCTATTCTAAACATAGGCAAGAACTTTTTAAAAATTATTTTCAATGGAAATGGTATAACTTTGTGCACACTGCTTGGCACATAATGAAAAGAGGAAACAAATACACACTAATCTCACAATGGAAGAATGGATGGTAAAGGTGATAGAGTTGGTGGAATTGACAAAATTGACTGTTTTGATTAAAGAGAAGAATTTATCTTGTTTTGTTTCTACTTGGAAACCACTTCTGGACTTTTTGCTTGAAAAGGAAAAAAAATAAAACTTTGATTTTAGGTTTTGATGATTAAATGATTAGAAATGGCTTGAAATGTTGTAAACTATAAAGCGAAAGGTTGAGATTGTAATTTCTTTCTCTCTTTTTTTTGTATTCTATTGCATTGAAAAAAAATTCTTTTTCTTTTCATTCTCTCTCTCCCTCTTAGTTTTCCAACTTTGTTGTTTTTGCTTTTTATCTTACTAAAAAACCTTGTTAACTTTATTTTAAAAACTTTAATAAAATTCAGATGAAAAGAGAAAAACACAGAGACTATGCTACCGATATTTGGAGGGTTTGGAACCCCCTGATAGCTTTACATAAATCTGTAAGATTATAATTAAAAGCAGAAGGTACAACTTAGAAATCCTCCAGTATAAAATTATTGGGAGATAAAGTCAAGTATCTTCAATTATACCTACTGCTGTTAAACTGTGTGCCTTAATTTGCCATCAGTGGCATATACTTAAATTCTACCTATCATCCTTCAAGTTCACAGCTTTTACTGAAATAGATTTGAGGCAC
Source organism: Pantherophis guttatus (assembly GCF_059756535.1). Classification (NCBI taxonomy): domain Eukaryota; kingdom Metazoa; phylum Chordata; class Lepidosauria; order Squamata; family Colubridae; genus Pantherophis; species Pantherophis guttatus. Next base: position 27,308,728 of record NC_142068.1, on the reverse strand, counting down.
TATATCCTTACTCAGCTGGGGATATATGAACCAAGGAATATTGAAATTCAGTATTTTATTTATTTCGAATTGGCATGTAGCTTGAGTTAATGATGGAGATAAGATAATTTTTGGCTGGTTTAACATGCTTATGCTGCAGAATTTACCCTTTTTTTCAATACGTGGAACTCTAAATTTACTAAACTACTAAACTCTGCCCAATACACTAAACCAGCAATTACATCCAGATGAACAATAATCAAACTTGCCATGTTGTGTGAATACCATGACTAGACCTTTATTTAACCTGGTGAAGTGTTTGTATTAATACAGTCATCAAATGTCTACTTACATCTTTTTATTAAAAAGTCAAGGTTTCCCTGTCAGTGTGTCTGACTCAAGGGCCGTGATGGAGAACCTATGGCATACGTGCCACAGGTGGCACACGTAGGCCTCTCTGCTAGCACTCAAGCCCTCACCTCAGATGAACTCTATGCGCACGCACCTTCCCCGGCCAGCTGATTTTCGGGTCTCTGCAGCACTATTATTTAATCAAAATGCAGTTAAAACACTATACAAGCCATTGAGAATATAACTATATACATCCAACAGGAACAGGAAGTGCCTCACAGGAGCAGATAGAGGTAAATCCTAGAGAGGCAAGAAATGCATCACTGAACAATGGAGATAAATGCTAGAGAGGAATAAAGCTGCATACAAGGCGGACATAACACCTGTAACAGCATAGGCATGCGTGGCGTGAGCGCAGGGCTGTGCAGCGTGCTCCCCAGGTGTTCCCCATGTGCCCCCGATGCCCCAGTTTTGGTCCCAGGAGGTTTCAGGGAGGCCTGCTAGGCCCAAAATGGGGTGCAGGGGGGTTGCTAATGCATGCGCGGGGGGCAGGGGAGCACATGCGGGGTAGCGTGCATGCATTGTATTATGATGTGGGCATGCACATGCATGCTGTCGTATGCACACGCTTTCAGCACTCAAGGACAAAAAGATTAGCCATCACTGCTCTAGGGCATGATGCTCATTTCCATTTCTTGGCTGAAGGAGCCAGCGTTGTCTGAAGACAATTTCTGTGGTCATGTGACCAGCATGGCTATACATCAAAGGCACAGAGAATGCTGTTACTTTCCACTAAAGTGGTACTTATTAATCTACTTGCATTTGCATGCTTTCAAACTGCTAGGTAGGCAGGACCTGGAGCAAGGAACAAGCGTTCACTCTGTCGCACAGAGCTCAAGCTTCTTTAACCATTGAGCCATCATGTCTCTTCTTTAACCATTATACATCTCCACAAAAATGTCTGTAGCAATTTTTGTAATAGCCTCCAGACTACTTAACTCCAATCCTTCAGCTCAAACTGCTTAAGGAGTTTACCATGTTCATATCCAAATAAAGCCATCAAAATGAACAATTGTTTTCTATTTGGAAATGTAACAGAGGAAATCCTCCTTCTGAAAGCACACAATGGTTCTTAATTTCTCCAGAGTAAGCAGGAGCCATGGAAAACAAGCTTTATCCTTTGTAGTACATTTCTCAAGAGGCAAAATAAAAAAAAAAACATATGCAGGAACTATAAAAACTGTGAAAATTAAATCTACATCATTGATTTAAACTGAATGCATAGCCAGATGTTATATAAAAAAAACAACAATGCGCCAAGTTAATTTCTTTGCAGAGCTTGCATTTATAATAGTTTTCTTCTCTTTTTCAGCTTTCATGATCCGATATCTTGAATGCCTATTTGATATCAAGAATTATTTCAAAATGTTTTCTTTTGCTTTATGTAAACTGTAATGCTTCAATGGGTACTACAGGTAGTCCTTGACTTACAACAGTTCATATAGTGATGATTCGAAGTTAAAATGGCATTGAAAAAAGTGACTTATCACGGTTTTTCACACTTATGGCCATTGCAGCATCCCCATGGTCATGTAATCAAAATTCAGACATTTGGCAATGGACTCATAGTACGCTGATGACACCCAGCTGTACATCTCCACCCCAGGCCACCCCAACGATGCCCTTGAAGTGATGTCCCAGTGCTGGAGGCTGTGCGGATCTGGATGGGGAGGAACAGGCTCAGGCTCAACCCTTCCAAGACTGAGTGGCTGTGGCTCCCGGCATCCCAATATAGTCAGTTGACTCCATCACTGACTATTGGGGACGAGTCGTTGGCCCCCACAGAGAGGGCTCGCAATCTGGGAGTCCTCCTGGATAGGCAGCTGTCCTGGAGGAACATCTGACGGCTGTAACCAGGGGGACCTTTTGTCAGGTTCGCCTGATCCGCCAGTTGCAGCCCTTTCTTGATCGGGATTCCCTGTGCACAGTCACTCATGCCCTCGTCACCTCTCGCCTTGACTACTGCAATGCTCTCTACATGGGGCTCCCCTTGAGGAGCACCCGGAGGCTCCAACTGGTCCAGAATGCAGCAGCGCGGGTAGTGACGGGAGCAGCCTGGCGCTCCCATGTAACACCGCTCCTGCGCGAGCTGCAATGGCTCCCAGTGGTCTTCCGGGTGCGCTTCAAGGTGTTGGTTATCACCTTTAAAGCGCTCCATGGCATAGGGCCTAGCTATCTTCGAGACCGCCTGCTGCCACCGACGATCTCCCATCGACCCGTGCGCTCCCACAGAGAGGGCCTCCTCGGGGTGCCATCAGCCAAACAGTGCAGGCTGGTGACCCCCAGGGGGAGGGCCTTCTCTGTGGGGGCACCTACCCTCTGGAATCAATTGCCTCCAGAGATAAGGAGAATCCAAGACCTCAGTGCCTTCCGCCGTGCCCTTAAAACCTTCCTTTTCCAGCAAGCCGGGCTGGCCTAATTTTTTAAGTGTTTTTAAGTGTTTTGTTTATTGTTTTTAATTAATGGGGCCAAATTTATATATGTATATTTTAACTGTATTTTAATATTTGTACTTGATGTTTTTACTTGGCTGTTCACCGCCCTGAGTCCTCAGGGAGAAGGGCGGTATACAAATTCAAAATAAAATAAAAAAATAAAATAAAATATGACGGTTGCAGTGTTCCCATGGTCATGTGATCATCTTTTGTGAGCTTCTGACAAGCAAAATCTATGGGGAAGCCAGGTTCACTTAACAACCGTTTTACTAATTTAACAACTGCAGTGATTCACTTAACAACTGGCAAGAAAGGTCATAAAATGGGGCAAAACTCACTTAACAACTTGCAGAGTGCAACAGTCTTAAAAAGTTTCTTTTGCTACCATAGGGCAGATGTTATAGTTTGCTGCTAGGGATAAAGTGGATGAACAAGTAGAATCATTTATTTTTTTAAAAAAAAGTTCAACAAATTTTCTTCTTAACTGAATACTTTTTTTTGTTGAATGTGAATGGATGAAAAATATTTGGAATATTCATAATACAGCTCTGCCTTTAAATATATTTCCTTTTGTAAGATTTTGTACACCTATATTAGCTTTCATTTAAAGGAAAGCATGACATCTCTGGGTTAACACCACGGAAGGTGTAATGTTTGGTGATGTTGAAATTATAGAAGCAATCATTTTTATGTTTAGATAAAACTTAGGTTAAGATGTTAGTTTTTCACACTCCTGTTTAGAAAGATTGTGAAATATTACTGTTTTCTTCTTGGAAAGATTAATTATATTTTCTCAGGTTGCTATGTTTTAGAAGACTGACTAATGATATATAAATATATTTAACCTTTATACACATTTAGTCATAGTGTCTTATACTGTGTGCCTGCCAGCATTAGCAAATTTGTTTTCATCAATACTTCTGCACTCTTGCTCATATAAGATTCCTTGGGATGGAAAACAACAGTTTTTAATTGACTGGATCATTGACTTTGTAATTACGGATTCCTTACCCCTATTAAAGTGTCAACTATATAGCCATATTTGACCATTGTTGGGCTTGCAATGATTTAATACTATGTTCAGTCACTTGAGATGGAATAATGTGGGGTTTTTTGCATCAATTTATCTTTGGCTTAAATGAACAGTGCAAAGAAATAGAAGAAAACAATAGAATAGGGAGGACCAGAGATCTCTTCAAGAAAATTGAAGATATGAAGGCAACATTTCATGCAAAGATGGGCATGATAAAGGATCAAAATGGCAGGGACCTAACAGAGGCAGAAGAGATTAAGAAGAGGTGACAAAATTACACAGAAGAACTATACAAGAACAAGCTTAACATCCCTGGGGATGGTATGGTCACTGACCTTGAGCCAGATATCCTAGAATGTGAAGTCAAATGGGCCTTAGGAAATCTGAGCAACAACAAAGCTAGTGGAGGAGACAGTATTCCAGCTGAGCTATTCAAAATCTTAAAAGACGATGCAGTAAAAGTGCTACACTCAATTTGCCACCAAATTTGGAAAACTCAACAGTGGCCACAGGATTGGAAAAGGTCAATTTACATTCCAATTCCAAAGAAAGGCAATGCCAAAGAATGGCATTTCACGTGCTAGTAAGGTTATGCTTAAAATCCTACAAGCTAGGCTCCAGCAGTATGTGGAGTGAAAATTACCAGAAGTACAGGCAGGATTTCGAAGGGGCAGAGGATCAAATTGCCAACATACGCTGGATCATAGAGAAAGCTAGGGAATTCCAAAAAAGTATCTACTTCTGCTTCATTGACTGTGCTAAAGCCTTTGATTGTGTGGACCACAACAAATTGTGGCAAGTTCTTAAAGAGATGGAAGTACCAGACCATCTTATTTGTCTCTTAAGAAACCTATATGCAGGTCAAGAAGCAACAGTGAGAACTGGACATGGAACCACTGCTTGGTTCAAAATTGGGAAAAGAGTCCGGCAAGGCTGTATACTGTCACCCTGCCTATTTAACTTATATGTAGAGCACATCATGAGAAAGGAGGGGCTAGATAAATCAAAAGTTGGAATTAAGATTGCTGGGAGAAATATCAACAACCTTAGATATGGAGATGATACCACTCTAATGGCAGAAAGTGAAGAGGAACTAAAGAGACTCTTGATGCGGGTGAAGATGAAGAGTACAAAACTCAACATTAAGAAAACTAAGATCATGGCATCCAGCCCTCTCAATTCCTGGCAAATAGATGGGGAAGAAATGGAGATAGTGACAGATTTTATTTTCCTGGGCTCCAAGATCGGGCAAATCTAGACAGCATACTAAAAAGCAGAGACATCACCCTGCCAACAAAAGTGTGTATAATCAAGGCTATGATTTTCCCAGTTGCAATGTATGGCTGTGAAAGTTGGACCATAAGAAAGGCTGAGCACCAAAGAACTGAGGCCTTTGAACTATGGTGTTGGAGAAGACTCCTGCGAGTCCCTTGGACTGAAAGGAAATCAAACCGGTCAGTCCTAGAGGAGATCAACCCTGACTGCTCTTTAGAAGGCCAGATCCTGAAGATGAAACTCAAATACTTTGGCCACCTAATGAGAAGGAAGGACTCACTGGAGAAAAGCCTAATGCTGGGAAAGATTGAGGGCAAAAGAAAAAAGGGACGACAGAGAATGAGGTGGCTGGATGGAGTCACTGAAGCAGTAGGCGTTAGTTTAAATGGACTCCAGAGGATGGTAGAGGACAGGAAGTCCTGGAGAAATGTTGTCCATGGGGTCGCGATGGATCGGATATGACTTCGCAACTAACAACAACAACAATCATTGGCTAATCTTTCATTAATATAAATGGTGTCATTGAAAAATAGCATGTTTTGTGCTTTATGCTACTACAAAAAAAATAATAATTCTTGACTTGTCTTTTCTAGTTTTGGCCCCGGAGGGTTCAAAAAAACTGGAGATTTGACATATAACTTTGAAAATAGTTTGGGGTGTATTTATGGTGAAATGAAATGGAGATGAACACCTCCTATTATAGTCAGCAATGACTAGCAGAGTAAAATCCACAGAGACTCCTTTTTATGGTGAATATCTAAAATTTTACATTTTATAGTTTTTCATGCCTCCAATTTATAGAAGGTTTTGGAGACCCACAGTAAGACAATCATATATTTCCTTATAAATACTTTAGTTCTGACTTCCCCATAGCACATTCACAGGCATCCTGTAAACCAGGGGTGGGGGATTACCATTCTTTTATGATTTGTGGACTTCAACTCCCAGAATTCCTGAGCCAACTATGCTGGGTCAGGAATTCTGGGAGTTGAAGTCATAGAAGCGGCATAGTTCCCCACCTCTACTATAAATGAAGATATGAGAAAGTTCTTCAAGTGATCTTGATTCTTTTGCTCTGAATGGGAAAGAAATGGATTTAGACCTAATGAAAACTATTGGATTCTAAAGACAATAACGTTAAAGAATATCTTACCTTAGCTGTTAAAATAGCTGCTATGAAAAAAGAAAAACAAAATATGCTAGGGCAGTGCTTTTTTTTACTTGTGTAGACTCCAACTGCCAGAATTCCCCAGAGTGTAAAGTCTACGCATCTTAAAATTGCTGAGGTTGAGAAGCACTGCACTTAAAAGTTTCAAAATTACAATATATTTATGTAAACTTGTGGTATGGCTGTATTTGGAACACCGTGGGACGTTCTGGTGGCCTCATTTCAAAACAGATCATTGTGAGCAACCAAAATGACAGGACGGTTGGACTTTCTTCTGTAAAAGCAGTTTTGGGGAAAATAATAGTCAAGGGAAGGGGTGACAAAGAGGTTAGGAAGAACCCTTTCTTCTTGTATGACAGTAGTAAGGCTCTGGGTTATTTATTGACTGACTGGCAGATTTAGAATTAATATTTTTTTAAAACAGGTTGTTGATGTTGATGAAAAGTAGCTACAGGACTGACCGTGGGTCTTAGGAAAGAAAGGGCCTTGGGTTATGATGGTTCTTCCTATGTGGTTGGTTTCAGTGTGTGATAATGGGGTAAGGAGATGTTATTGGGATATCAGCATTCTATGATCTTTCCCCTCCTGTTTAACATATATATGAAACTATTGGGTGAGATCATTCATTAGTTCAAAGCCCAGTATCTGTCAATGTTCTGACTGATGAACCCAAGCAAGCAAGCACGAGCGAGACAATCCAATCTCTGAATGCAAAACTTCATTGAGTACATCATTTCAGCACTGATTAGGTCAAAATTAGATCTAACTAATTCCCATGCAACCCCCCCTTATTAAAGTATAGAATTCTCTCTGCCCCTATTAGAACAGGTCACATTGTCCAATTGAGCATCTCACAATATTGTTGTGAGAAAAAGTCTGGCTTTGGCAAACACCTGCTGGAGTGTCCTTGGTTCTCACACTCATCTTCTTGATGTCTGGAGTCTACATTCCCTCCTCCTTGGTTCGTTGGCAAGCTGAGAAGTGATAATGATAAAAGCATGCTTCAAATCTTGATAGTATCATCAGTACATAGATGATACTTATTTGTATCTCAACCATGGGCCAGGAATGCCTTGCACAACTGAGTTATAATCATTCCTAGAAGAGAAGGCACTTTACACAGTCATACATGCCCTAGTCACCTCACAATTAACTACTTCTATGTGCTTTACATGGAACTGCCATTGAAGATTGCTCTGAAGCTATAGCTGATCTGGAAAGCAGAAGCACAGGCAATGATGGGTACATCATGTGATAATATGCATCACTGCTGTTTTGCAAAGTGCACTGGTTACTGGTTGGCTGCTAAGTAGAATTCAGGATGCTGGTTATTACCTGGTTATTACCTGAATTCAGTAGCTGGTTATTGCCTATCATGGCAAAGGATCTGGTTATTTAAGGGACTACCTCTCTCTAATAGTTTCTGCTTGTCACTACGCTTGAATACAGTGGGCTTGCTTCAGTCCCTTCAACCAAATAACACCATCTCTAGGAAGGGTCTATGACAACTCACCGTGGCCAACTCACCGTGTCCATCCCTTTGTGGCCAACTTGCTACAGCCAACTCACTATGGCCATTTCACTACCACCACTGCAGCCATCTTCATCTTGTCAATGGAAATAATGTCAAAGAAACAGTGGCGGATAACATTTATTACATTGACTTATCCGACATGGAATTGTCCTGTGGCAAGTTGTCCCATGACAAGTTGGCCATGGCAAACTGTCGTGCAGCAAGATGGGCATAACGAGATGGGTGGTGGTGAGATGGCCATGGGAAGTTAGCCACAGCAAGTTGTCTCATTCCGGTCCAGGGACCTAAGAATTTTTCTCTGCCATGATGCTGCTTCTGGAATATCATCCTTAGCAGATTTGAAGAACTCCTATTGTGCAGCTATACCTCAAATCTCTAAAACCTGGCTTTCCACCCAGACCTAGGATGAATGTGATTGTTGAGCCTTAGTTAGTTCTCTTTTGATATATTGGTTTTTTATTCCAAATGTACAAATCTTTTTCTTTCACTTTACTGTTTCCTACTTTTAGATTTGTAAGCTACCCAGAATTGCTGACAGTCAAGTAGCCTCTAAATCTAGTAAACAAAATACTTTAAAAATAATATTTTATTTGTACTGGTTGCCAAAGGGGCAACACTCCAAATCCATAGTATCCATTCCTCTTTATTAATTATGTGTTATCATATGATGAAAAAACTGGTAAAGAAAGTAGGGCTGGCTCAGAATATTTTGCTGCTCTTTGCTTCCAAACAAATAAGCCAATTGGATTTGTAGTTATATCTTAATTCAATGTTATTAAATTTTGGGGACAATGCAGCAGTCACAGATGTGAGGACAGGATCCTTGGGGATTCAAGGCAATTTGTATGGAACACAGTTCAGTAATCTAATAGAGAAACATGCCTGAGTAACTCAGAAGGAACAGTTTGGAGACCAATCACTGCTGTTGCCCTATACAACTTAGCATCTGTTTGTTGAGATGTATGCTTAATGATAGCACTGGTTTTGAAATAAACTGTCTTCTCTTAGCACATCATTAATGTATGGTCATGGGGAATAGTTTACATTGCTTTAAAATGGACTATGGACATGTTTATAATGGTTAGCCATATGGAAAATATTGGCTTCAACAATGTTATCATGGATCATAAAATGCATGGGTTTGAAGATCTCTTGGTTATTAACTAATCCTATTCGCTTCACCCATGAATCAATTACTATTGATTACTACATCCCTGACAGAAGGCTATCTAGCTTTTGTTCAAATACCTCCAGGGAAGAAGAGTTTACCATCATGTGAGGCAGTCTGATTCACTCTGAACAGAATAAGAGAGTTGAGAGGTCTTCTGGACCAACCCCCTGCCCAACCCCCTATACAATTCTGAACCAATGACTGTCCAATCTTTTCTTAAAAACTACCAGTGATAGAGCACTCATACCTTCTAAAGGCAAGCCATTCCACAAGTTAAGTGTTCTCACCATTAGGAAATTTCTGTTTAGTTCTAGGTTGGATTTCTCTTTGATAAGTTTTCATCTCTTATCTCTTGTCTTATCCTCGGATGCTTTGGAAAATAGGTTGTCCCCCCATTCTTTGTGACAGCCTGTCAAATATTGACAGCCTCTCAAATATTGGAAGATTGCTATCAAGTCACTCTAGTCCTTCTCCTCATTGGATTACACATACTACTTTCTACAACTGTGCATCAAATTTGTATGCACCAAGACAAATTTCTTGTGTGTCCAATTACACTTGACCAATAAAGAATTCTATTCTATTCTATTCTATTCTATTCTATTCTATTCTATTCTATTCTATTCTATTCTATTCTATTCTATTCTATTGTTTTAGCTTCCAAACCCCTATTCATATTTGTTGCTCTTCTCTGCCATCAATATCTTTTTTTTGTATTGTGGTAACCAGAACTAGACACAATATTCTAAGTGTGATCTTAGCAAAGCAATATAAAATGGTACTAATACTTCATATGATATTGATGCAGGAGTGAAATTCAGCAGGTTCTGACAGGTTCTGGAGAACCGGTAGTGGAAATTTTGAGCAGTTCAGAGAACTGGCAAAGACTACCTCTGGCTGGCCCCAGAGTGGGGTAGAATGGAGATTTTGCAATATCCTTCCCCCAGGAGTGGGAAGGGAATGGGGATTTTGTAGTATTCTTCCCCTGCCACCCCCCACCAAGCCATGCCCACCAAGCCACACCACACCCACCAAGCCAGGTCCACAGAACCGGTAGTAAAAAAAAAATTGGATTTCACCACTGTCTTGATTATACTCTTTGTTTATGCACTCTAGGATTGCGTTGGCTTTTTTGACAACTGCATTAAATTGCTGGCTCATAAATAAGTGGTTGTGCACTAGCACTTCTAGATCCCTTTCACAGTTACTGATTTTGAGCTAGATATTGCCTATTCTGTGTGCTTGGGGTTTTTTTTTTTCCTAAGTGTAATATTCAAATGTAATATTCATCAAAGGTTATAATGCCATTGCATAATAACTATGTCGTCACAGGTTTCATTTATTTAGAATAATGCATAGGTTTTTATGGTTAGTCTTATGTTTAGGATGAGGAGCAAAGCAGGAATAAATGGTTATATTCATATTGTACTTTATTAAATCATAATTTTCAGCTTATAAATACTTCGTATTATAGTATATATATCTAGTATGTATGCATGTATGTATGTATGTACGTATCTATCTATCTATCTATCTATCTATCTATCTATCTATCTATCTATCATCCATCCATCCATCCATCCATCCAATCATTTGTTGTTCCTCATCATCCTCTTCCTGAGTGGCTGAGATTCATTTTAAGTCAGTGGGCACACTTGTGGGGACACATAACACAATCATTGTCCAATATGGAACCTATGAATACCAAAATGATATTGTATTAGGTGTGACCAGGAGCAGCCATTAGTCATAATTAAAACTGAGATTGTTTTTTAACACTTCTTCCAGGGCTTCCTACCACTTCAATTTATATTTTTTATTCCTGGGCTGATGGACTTAAGTATGCTACTCTTTTTATTTTTGATGAGTGCCTGTGAGGGGCAGCAAAGGCATTCTTGGAAGTAAACATGCTACTAGAGACTGGCACTGCTTTCCTTTGCAGTATGGCAGATTTCTAGTTTCAAAAATTAAATTATCACAAATGGTCAGGAAATCCAAGAAAATTTAAGAGATATGTCTGTGAACATAATGGATGCCACATGGCCCCTCCTTGCCTTATTCAAAGTACCAAGAATTCACTACATGCGTTCCTATGTATAGAAATAGGCTAGATGCAATGATATATTCTTTCCAGAAATAAAATGCTTCTGAAGTAGGTAGCTAATGCAAAATACAACACAGATGATCTCTTATGCACTATAGTTTCTCTAACCATCCCATTGTTTATGTTTCATGAAATACTTTCTTATTTCAGTGTGACATTCTGAGAAATGAAATACAGGAATATGGCAATGTAATCATCCTGCCAGAATCTTCACCTTAGAAATGTTCAGCAATGTTTTATTTGTCCAATCATTCTGAATTCAAGAAGAAGGAGAACTACATTTCTTTGGAACAGCTGATGGCAACTTTTTAAAAAGTTACTTATCAAAGATAGTTCTCATCTTTGCAATGCATACAATGCAAAATTTACCAAGGATTGGATTTAGGGTCATAAAATGATTCATTTGGAGGAAGGGCTTGGTCCAAGGTCCCTTCCAACTCTTGTTATTTAATGTTCTATGTTATAATCTTGGTGGCTTCCACACTTAAAAGCTTCCTTTTTCTAGGGTTATATTTTAGAATAACAATAGTCCTCAAGTCAAGCTCAACTACTAATGATTTCAAGTAACGAAAGTAGTTTACCATTAGAGCATAGCATACATTAATGATAGACCTGTTGGATCAAGGTGAGATTCATCTGGTGTAGCATTTTGAGTCTCATCTAGATGTCTAGGATGATCATAAGCAACTCTTCTCTTATTATTGCACCTCTTTAACTGGCATTTGGAAGCATGCTTCCATTCAAAGGTGGCATTGGTCATCAAGACTACTAGACCTTGATAGCCTTAGCTTCCAGGAGAAACCAAATACCTTTAAGACTATCCAGTTTAGTGGCCACCACAACACTGTGTGATAATGAATTCCATAGGTTAATTAATTACCCTAGGAAGAATTTGTTTCCTCTGTTCTAAATATCTTTCCAATCAGTTTCATTTGATGACCTCTAACCTTAGTGCTGGTCACATTTGGGGTTTGTGTGTGTGTGTGTGTGTGTGCCCTTGTCCCTGTAACCTGTCTGTTTGTTTGGAAGAGAAACAAGTTTTCACAGCCTATATAGGCTCCAACAGAAAATAAATCTGTGGGACAGTTATAAATCAGGAAACCCACCTAACACTGCAGACCTAAAATCATGCTTTAGCTTGTGGTCTGGATTGTAGCAGTTTAGGCAGTAGTAATGTCTGAGTGAGGGTTTTTCTACACCTGAGTATAACCTCAGCATGAACATGCCAGGCAACCTCTATTTTTTTTCCATACCTTCATGAAATCTGTCCCAGCACATGTCTGAAGTAGCTTAAGATGACGTTTAACTCTTCCATTATTTTCTTCTACTTAAGTAAGGAAAAATCAAGACAATCTCAAGTATTGCATGCTGGAACATTATGCCTCTCGAGATGACATCCAGCTAATTGTAATTGTTTTATACTCGTATATATATGTTACTGTAAGACACCCATAGACGCTTGATAGTGGCATGGGCAACATATTAATTTAACAGATGAGTAAAATCAAACAAGTCCAATAAAAAAAGGCTGGCATGGTTTACTAGGAGCCATAAAACCATAAAAGGTAAGAAGCTTTCCTTTAGGAACTAAAAAGTCAGTCCTAAACAGGTGATCAAAATGAATCACAAACTCTTAAAGAATGCAATTTTAGAAAAAAGGAAAAAATGAGAAAGGACTGGAATAAACTATTGCAAAAATCATTTAGTATTTGACAAAAATCGTTAAGTATTTGGGTTGTTAATGACAAAGGAGTAAAAGGAAGATCTGCAGACTGCATAAAAACCCAATGAATTCTTTGCATTTGTCTTTACTATAGAACCAATATTGACTTTCTTACAGACAGAATCAGAACAATTGAAGCAACTGAGATAACAAGAGAAGATATTCAGGAACATTTTGAAAGACTACACAGTAACAAATCACCAGATCGTGATGGATCTATCCAAGGGTTCTTAAAGAACTCAACTGTGAAATTGCTGATCTCCTCTTCTCTGAGCTGAACCAAGGTCAGCTAATTGTACATCTGCAAACGGAACGTATATTTATTTCATACTGAATGGAAATTTAATATAAATCGAGGGCATTTCTCTATCTTTGACATTCATTAATCACTCAACAGTAGTAGTTCTCAAGGCAACATGCAAGAAAATAAAGCTAAAAGTCATCTATTATTAAACCAAACACCAGAATGCTCAGATAGCTCCATGATGTCATATGTTATATTTTCAAAAGCATTTTCTCCTTATTTTCAACTAAAAAGAATTCTATATGTATATAAAAAGTTCTGTATGACTGACAGAATTTTTGGACATTCATTTTCTTTATTTCTGATATTCCATTGCAGAATTTTTAAATATTTTAATATTTTAATCTAATTATGGATCTATCACTTCAGTAATTCAAAAATAGTTTTACTTTCTGACTACGTTATAGCTTTATGATTTGTATTATATTACAAATGTTCCCAGTCTTAGATTTCATACTAATCAACAGTGAGGTACAAGACTACATCAAGGCTCCAGATTATATCAGAGGGAATATCTGTAGAATGCATTTTATTAGAATAAGTCTATAGAAAGGGGTTTATGTACTGTATATGGATATCGCATGATGTATGTGCATTTTTGAATACACTTAGATTCATCAGTATGTTAGAAAGCAAAGCTATTCATTGTATCTTAACTATTAAAAGAATATTTCCTTTAAGAATTATTGTGTTTGTAGGATATGCCCCTTGTTCAATTATCAAAGATTAATTAATTTAATACTAATAATCTGCAATAAAAAGGATATCAAACTCTACATCAAAGTAAATTTTAATTGTGTGAAATCTTTGAAATTGAAATATTTCAAAGCTCATGGACTTTTTTTCATTCTTGAAATCAAAATATTTGCCAAGAGCAAAATTCCTGTAAGAGAAGACTTCATGATAACATCAGAGTCTTGCTTAAGATGGGTGACCAGATAATTTTTCTATATAAATAAATACTAAGAGCACTGTTAGATTCTTGTTTGAGTATATTTGGTTATGTGTATGCAATGCATGCACACACACACACACTCACATTGTTATCCATGGAAATATTTCACATTTTATGTTCAAGAAAGAGGCATACCTCAATTATAAAGGTTAAACTTTGCATATACAAGGATCTTCAACTATGCCAGAATTGCTTTGCCGAGAGTATTTATAAATGGTTCTATATCAGTTTGGAGAACAGACCTGAGTAGAGCTCCCACAGCAGTGGTGGATTGCCCCCGGTTTGGACCGGTTCGCAAGAACCGGTAGTAAAATTGGTGGGAGGCCCTGCCCACTGCCCCGGATGTCATCATCGGCAATCTGCACATGTGCAGAAGCAAGGCGCGTACGTGAGCGATCCCATTGCGAACAAGTAGTAAAGGTAAGTAGAACCCACCCCTGTCCCACAGGATGATATCTGGTCTCTGGGTTGATCAGTATTTTTATTAATAACTTAAATGAAGAAGTTGAGAATATTATCAAATTTGCAGATGACACAAAACCAGAAGGAGAGTAACTAGTATTTTAGAAGATAAAAAGAAGATTCCGAAAGGATATTCTAAAATATCTGGATAAGATCTTGAAGAATGGGTTAAACAAACAGAAAATCTGCATCTGTGAAGAAAAAAAATGAAATAATTTTTTTATGTGAAAGATCTGAGAACCCTAATTAAGTACACGAGACAACAGTTGTTTAAAAGGCAAATACTATTTTAAGTATATTGAAAGGCGAATAGAGTCCAGCTTACCAGAATTTATTGTCCTGCTGTATTCTGCCTTGATCAGGTCATATTTGGATTACTGTGACCAGTTTGTGACACAAAACTCTACAAAGGAAATTGACAAACTTGATCAAGTTTGTGGTGGATATGTCTAGCCTGCTAGACATATCCAGAAAAGACTAGCAAAGATGCAAGAAAAGACTAGCAAAGATATGACAGCAGGCTTCGGATATTTAAAGGGATTTATATAGTGGGCTTCTTCTCTGTCACCTGTTGTTAAAAAACATGTGCCTATCCCAAGTTCTTGGGAAAAGATGGAGAAAAATGTCAAATCCAGTCTAAACATCTGACTGACTGTGTGACCAACCATAATGACTATAATAGGGTAATTAGTTGGTTCTATTGTTACTAACGTGCAGTTGTTTGTCAAGACATCCCCTGATAATAAGATCAATTGGGCTTTTGAGCGCATGCGCTAAAATAAGTCCCCCCTGAAAATAAGCCCTCCCCAAAATAAGCCCTCCCCGAAAATATTTAAACGTATGCGCAGCTAATTCCCGCCATTCCCTCTGGTTAGGGTTTAAGGAGACAGAGCTGGAAATCAGGTAAGACTGCAAGAGGAGCCCCATCTTGCTCCATGTGCCCCAAAATAATAAAACCTCCTCAAAAATAAAGCCAAGTGCTTATTTTGGGGTTCAAAAAAATATAAGACAGGGTCTTATTTTCAGGAAAACACGGTAGATGATTACATCAGACCCAGAAACTTTATGTATTAAAAAAAAAACTCTTATTAGTCTATGTATGGTTTCCCTTTTAAGAATAGTACAAAATATGTGAATGAATGTGAATAGTGATATTTTCATGTCAAATATCATGATGACTTTCAAAAGCCTAGAAAAAGATTAAAAATTGGTGAAAATTGACAAAGTTGCTTACCTAAAAATATGACATTGTAATATTCCATATATTTTAATGTGTTTCCCTAATTGACTCATTTCCAACTAACGTGTAATGATTACACTCTCCTATTAAAATATCTACTTTAATTTTCTGTTGCTAATTGTTTCCAGCTTTTCAGTTTTCTTTCATTTCATTATACACAGACATTAATCAAGTAAAGTAAAATGACAGTAAATTAAAAAACTTTTTTTAAAGGTTACCAATAGACCACTTTCTCTGTCAGGATCACTTTTATGATTGATTTTTTGACTTTACAGATGCTCCCTATTTATTGTATCCTAATGTCTTCATGCTCTAAATTTTGGGAACGTGTTTAATAAAATTTATGCTTATCTAAGGGGACACGGTGGCTCAGTAGCTAAGATGCTGAGCTTGTCGATCAGGTCAGCGGTTCAGCGGTTCGAATCCCTAGCGCTGTATAATGGAGTGAGTTCCCGTTACTTGTCTCAGCTTCTGCCAACCTAGCAGTTCGAAAGCATGTAAAAATGCAAGTAGAAAAATAGGGACCACTTTCGTGGGAAGGCAGCAGCGCTCTGTGTATCTTCGACATTTAGTCATGCCGGCCACATGACCACAGAGACATCTTTGAACAGCGCTGGTTCTTTGGCTTAGAAACGGCTCCTAGTCGTTTCTGGCTCCTAGACCCAGAAACGATTAGCATGCAGGTGCAGGGAACCTTTACCTTTATGCCTATCTATCTATCTATCTATCTATCTATCTATCTATCTATCTATCTGCGGAAATGGTTCAGTCTGTGTCATTTTCTGCAACCTGTTACAAGTAAATAGTTCCACAGTCGGACTGCACACATTACTGAAACTCACTGAAGAAATTTATAGTTACAAAAGTTTGTGTCTGCGCTGCCAAAGTGAGCATCGTACTTAAGATTAATATATTACATGGACATGATTTCTATAAGTTCAAAAGTTTCTGAGTCAGCACTGGATGGTACAAAACCTCTTTTATGGACCAGAAGAAAAACCCAAATTGATGCAATCTGGATTAGAATCAGCAGCCAGAGTCTGGTCTACAGCTCAGCAGCATTGGCAGATTCCTAGGATAATGAGACAACTGCTATTCTCGCAGTTTCAAGATGAATAAAGCCCATTCTAATGCCTACAAAAGAAAAGGAAAGGAAAGGAAAGGAAAGGAAAGGAAAGGAAAGGAAAGGAAAGGAAAGGAAAGGAAAGGAAAGGAAAGGAAAGGAAAGGAAAGGAAAGGAAAGGAAAGGAAATAGTGGTGGAGGAAGATTTCTAAATCTCCTGGTGCTTGAACATTTTTGCTTATAACTATCCTATCTGGTGAACCTCTGACCTCCACACGGCAGTCTCTGTAGGCCTCATGAATTCAAACCAAATAGTCAATCTATTTAAACAGATGCTTCCTGTTCTAAGTAAGCTTTACTTGAACATCAAAATATTCCCGAATTTTAATATGCCCTATCCTATATCATTTGATTGTTTTTTGTTCCAATTTTCAGCTCCTTGATCCTGGATTTATCACAAGGTCCTGACTTCTAATTTTGTTTTATAGTTTAAGGAAGGATGCATTTCCTCCAGAAATTTCATGTCAGGATCTGGAAATCCAATCTGATTGCTTTCTAGAGCAATAAGACAATTAGAAGTGTTTGATTAACTGAGTCTATATTTTCAGAGAATAAAGAAATATGGAAGAAAATAAGAAAAAAATTAGTTCTTGAACAATGAAAGATAAACTCATTTCAAATATAACTTTTCCTAAGCTCATCTCTTTGCATATAATTTTGTTGCACGATCCACTACAAAAATAAGTTTACCATCAGGAATATCTCCTAAGGCAACCTGTAGTATTTTAACAGAATTGCCAGGACATTCTACTTTTCTGCAGACTTATCCTCAAGCGTGATATCAAGAAAATGACAATATTGTCACTCCCATCAGTGCAAGGAAATGTTATGCATAGATACTAAAGAACCATCAATCCTGTCTCCCAGTTACGATAGCATCCTTAATTTGACATTTTATTTCATCCATTGAGGTATGTGGGAGGGGTAAAATTACATTTGCAAAGTGAAAATAGGTATAATGGCATTTCCTTTTGACTTCAGTTGGGAGAAATAAAGTGTCAGCCAAGTGGCATATAAAAGAAATACAAGAGGAAAACAAACTGAAATTGAAATGTTATTTTGAGAAATCTCTGCAATAATTGCATTTTTCATTTTCCCAACTGAATAATACAAGTTCATTTTAAAGAAATCTATTACTCCAGAAAAGTAGAATATATACAATCACTATTATTACATAAAATACATTGCTAAACTAAGATGATCAATAATCTCTTCAATCTATTTTCTTGAATTAAATATACAGGTAGATATCGTTAGGATATCATGCCCCATCCTGGCATAGAAATTTAAACCCAATACTTCTGAAAGCAAATGCTTCTTTGATGGCTATGCGTTGACGCTTTGACTCAAAAGAGAAAGGATGGGGTCTATCTCTATAGTAATACAAATTTTTAAGACAGACATTTTATTGCAATTCTTATATAGGCCTCCAATTTGGATCACAGTTGTCAATAACATAATCCAATTGTCAGTAAAAAATTTAAGAGCTCTTTTAAATATTCTAAATTCTGTTATTCTCCTGGAAATGGGCTGAAGTACTCTAGAAAGGTACACTTGGCTAAGATTAAACTGTGGCTTGAAGTATATATTTTCAGAAACAAGGAAGAATTGTTAAATAGCACTTCAAATGACTATTTGCAGATACAAGGTTTAATCTGGTTACTCAAAAGATTGGTCAGAATGATATTGATGCCAACCATTTATTTTCCAGGAATAGACTCTGGCATTTTATTATTTGAAACCAAGATTATGGGGACAGCTCATTATAGGAATTAAGTCAAAGTGTTGTGTTTTGCTCTGATTTTTGGGATGAATTATAGCTATTGTTTTCATGGTTTATATACCTTAGCACTTTACATTTAAATAAATATAGAATAGCCTTTGCAAAAGGCAGATTAAATGTGTTGCCCTCCAATATGTTATACAGCAGATGTCAGAAGATTGTCATTCCTCAAAAATATTTTCCCTGGCATTGGCCTTGAAACTATGGGTCATCTTTAATTTTACTAGAGTTTTACTAGAGCTTTTGGCAAATATTATTGGCCCTATTTTAAAATCAAAACCAAAAATTTTGAATTTGTGGAATATGTTAAAATATTGTCAGATAAAAATCCTAACATTACAGGGGTCACAGCCACATTTTTAACTATGGCTACAAAACAAAACAAAAACACAAGGTCTTTACTAATACTAAGTTTGAGTTTTAAATGTTTTATGTATATCTACCATTTTAAAAATTCATTAAACTGTTTTATCACATGCTAATTTTAAAAATTATCCATTGTTCTTTGGAGGGTGTTTTTTTTTTTTTTTTGGTTTTTATTGTTATTATTACCCACATTTACATTAATACAATCTCTGTGCTTGGAAACAGCACACATATACACACACACATGTACATATGCACACACACTTTACATTAAGCAACAAACACAAAAAATAAAATAATAATCTAAATAAAATAAACAGGAATTGTGGTGGCACAATGCAGTATTGCAGGCTAATTTTATTGAATGCCAGCAGTTCAATTCTCATCAACTCAAGGTTGACTCAGCCTTCTATCCTTCCAAGGTTGGAAAAATGAAGACCCAAATTGTTGGAGGGGGGGGAATTCTGACTCTGTAAACCACTTAGAGAGGGCTGTAAAGCACTATGAATTAGTATATATGTCGAAGTGCTATTGTTATAATATAATATCAACCAAATATCCCCTAATAGTGCTATCCAATGGAGATCAATCAAGCTTCATTGCCCCAAAATGCTATCCCGAAAGACAAGAGTCTTGTCTTCAGGACCTACCAAGAGGAAGAGGAGGTGGAGGAGGAGGAGGAGGAGGAAAATGTGGCAAGCTATTTCACAGAAGGGGCATCATCCTAAAACAGCTTGGTGAGGAGGTTGCTGTACATAATATTGCCTGCTCAAATCTAGCCAAGCCTGAGTTTTAAAAAAGCTAATGATCAGCAGAACCTTGAATAATATTCAGTGGTAATTCAAATTTGGAACAAATCTTGTTGTAGGTGAGTGGGTAGAGAAAGAGACAGAGATTATTTTGCACTTTTCTAAAGCTGAGGCATCACTTAGAGATACAATAAATTTAGTCTCTCGTAGCACTTTGGCAAACCCACACTGAAAGTTTCTCCTGAAATCACAGTAAATAAAGATAATATAAAAGGAAAGCCTTGGTAAAATTATATCCTAATCCCAGTTACAAGTCATATAATGTCTGTATTTATTCTGATTAGGTTATAGTTAAGCAGTAGAAGGAATGGGGGGAGGGGGGAAATGTTTATATCGTATTTGACTATGCAATATAAATATAGCCAAATTTGCACTTTCCGGACTGTAACTGTAACTGTAAAATGGGATGCAAATATCCTTCGTTCGTTCGTTCTTACCTGAACTTTCTGATGCAGTTTCCCCAGTCTAAAAATGCCTGTCTGAAATGTAGACATTAGGAAAAATTGCTTGCAAAGCATGCATATTTTAGAAGAAAATGTGTAGAAATAAATGTATTAGAAGAAATAATATATACAAATTTATATATGAATTTTGATAAAGACTACTTGTTACTAAGGTGGAACAGGGAAGATAAACCAATGCAAAAGCTAGATGGTATTTTCCCCACCACCACCAAAAAAAAGGTTTAATGTCTCAGAAAGAGAACAGATTCATCCTCCAATATGTGTGAAACACTGATTTATTAATGGTCATCCATAAAATTTAAAACACCATATAACCACAGCTTACTTGATTTTTCACTCCTATATATAACCTGATTAATTTAAAAGAATTAAAATATAAATATTCGGATTTAAGTTGAATTGTTTTTGGCTTTGATCCAAATATATTCTTCCATTGGGGTTTTCAATTTATTAGTAAAGGTGGAGTTTTGTATATCCACGATGGTAATGATGAGTTACCACTGTGCTGTATAGCTATGACTTCACTGAAATATAGTCATTGCTAACACATACTTCTTAAGTGACCTTTCAAAACTGCAAGTAATGATTATCACGGGGAAAAAAAGCAAGAACATAAAAAGTTTCATTGGAAGAAAAAAAGGGTGCAACTTAACTGAGTGTTTCTCCTTGATTTCCTGACCCAGGATTATTTCTACCGATGAAGTTATTTTTTAAAATTTAATGGATTGTTTCCATTTATCTTTAAGAAATCTTCTTTCATAGGGCATCTTACAACTACTTAATGACAAGGACAATCTGTGCATTAGATTCTGCTTTTGGAAGCAAAATGTTTGGGGCCAGGATTGGCAAAAACCTTTACTTGTATTGAACTGCAAAAGAAGATAGCCAGCTAGCATCTATTAATTATGGATGTCTGGGTCAATATAAATTCTATTCATTCTCCTGTCAATATAGTAGGAAAGCATTCCAGGATGCCTTCATTTTAATGCATTTTTTAAAATTTATTTGAAAAATCTGCTTTTATACAAGTTTTTCCAATGTCATTTTTAATATAAAAGCTTTCATAAATTTTTTAAATGATTCTTTTTCCAAATGTTTTATTTTATACACAGTATATATTTTATACACAGTGTATTTTATACAAAGTATAAAATTCTAAATGTAAAATTTCTTTCAGAATCATATATCCTTTGTAGGATATTTATTTATTTATTTATTTATTTATTTATTTATTTATTTATTTATTTATTTATTTATTTATTTATTTATTTATTTAAATTTCTATGCCGCCCTTCTCCCGCAGGACTCAGGGCGGTGAACAGCCACGAGATAAAACAACATAAATACAAAAATTTAAAATGAATTAAAAATGAATTAAATAATTTGGCTGAATTAAAATGCCCCATAATTTAAAACAAATTTAAAATTTACATTTAAAAATTTTCATTTAAAAAGGGGAGAAGATTTAGGCCAGGCCAGCTTGATGGAATAGGAAAGTCTTAAGCGCGCGACGGAAGGTGCGAAGATCCGGGATCCTCCGTATCTCCGGGGGGAGCTCGTTCCAGATCATAGGTGCCCCCACAGAGAAGGCTCTCCCCTAGGGGCCGCCAGTCGACATTGTTTGGCCGACGGCACCCAGAGGAGCCCCTCTCTATGAGAGCGTACTGGCCAGTGGGAGGCTATTGGTGGTAGAAGGCGGTCCCGTAGGTATACTGTATCCCCATGCATATTTGTTTCTTTTGAAGATTTTGACTTGAAAGATAGGCAGTGGTGAAATCTACTCAGTACTACTTTCTTTTTTCATGAAGTCTTTCCTGATAGTTCTTTTTTATTTTTTTTATTTTCCAATTTTCCAATTTAAATAACAATAAGCATTTTTTAACAGTACTGTGTCATATGCCTCTTACAGTTATCTACATTTATTTCTATACATTTTTGTTTCTCTGTTCTAACCACGTATCCCAAACCTCGTAAAATTCTGTTTCTTCCTTGCCTTTTATTTCTAATGTGAGCTTATACATCTCGGCACATTCTAATATATTATGAATAATCCTCTCGTTGGCTTGTATATTTTCAAGTTTCCAACATTGGGCATAAACAATTCGTGCTATTGTTACTATATATAAAATGATATGTTGGAGTTGCTTCTTTATCTTTTGATTAATTATTCCTAATAAAAATAATTCAGGTTTAAATTCAATTTGTTCTCCTGTTATCTCCTGTAACCATCTCCTTATCTGTTCCCAATATTTCTTTGCTTTCAGGCATTGCCACCACAATGGTAGTTCTTATGGTTTATGCTATTGGGGAGACTCAGAATGAGCTATGGCTACTGAAAGATTCTAAGTAAAACAAAAGGACTAACATATAGGTAGTCCTTGACTTATGACCATAATTGAGCCCAAAATTTATAGCTTAGTTGCACCATTGTTAAGTGAATCTGGGTTCCCCGTGGACTTCGCTTGTCAGAAGTCGCAAAAGTTGATCACATGATCCCAGGACACTACAACCATCATAAATACATACCAGTTGCCAAGTGTCCGAATTTTGATCATGTGACAATGGAATGCTGCAATAGTCATAATTGAGAAAAATGGTCATAAGTCACTTTTTTCAGTGCTGTTGTATCTTCAAACAGTCACTAAATGAAAGGTTGAAACTCAATAACTACCTGTAGAAATAAAAGAATCGATAGGGCAATTGCTCAGTATAGTCAGCAAAAGGCTAACAGATAATACAGAAAAAGCTATTCAAATTCTTATTTTGAGGAAATGCATTCTACCAGTTGAGTATGAACATCAGAGGTAAACGGCCTGATTTAAAATATGACCCGGAAACACCTATCAATTTCAAACTTGATTTTTCAGGACTAAATTAATTTTATTTTAGTATACCAGAGGAACTTTGCTGTTAGTCGGGCTGAAACTCTATGTATTAGCTTTGAGAAGTCCCAGAGAACAGTAAAGTGACAAATAATTGGAGAAGAAATGTACTTTATGTCCAAACCAAAGAAAAAGCAAGATAAACAACAGACTAGCTAATCTAACATAGATGCAGGAGCCCTGGTGGCACAGTAGTTACAATGCAGTATTGCAGGGAAACTCTCCCACAGCCTGGAGTTTGATCCTGACTAGCTCAAGGTTGACTCATCTTTCCATCCTTCCGAAGTCAGTAAAATGAGATTGTTGGGGGCAAATATACTGACATTGTAAACCACTCATAAAGTGCTGTAAAGCACCATGGAGTAGTATGTAACTATAAGTGCTATTGCTATTACTATGCAGTACTTTGAGTGTGAGCACTTATAGTGTTTCAGAGTATATGGAGACACTCACACACACTTACCTGCAATTCTTTAAAGAGGCTGCCTTTTTTTATATATCACATGACCTTTCTACACAATTACCATGTGATTTTGGGAAAAGGTACACAAAATTGGGCAAAGGTTCCCATTGTCCGAGTCATGGTTTCTTCCTGCACAACATCATCCAATAGACATGAGTCCAGAAGGACATAAGTTACCAACTTAATTCCTTCAGAAGCAGCAACCGTGCAGAGCATCTTAATAGATAAACAACACCTGTTTCCTGTTAGATTTAATTTTAGCCTCTTTTTTTCTGTATATATTCTAACAGTATCCTGGCAATATAGTGATTAATTCTAAAGTTATTGATTTGTAAGCACCTTGAAAACAATGTAGTAATTAACAGAAGCCAGAAGTCTAGTGTAGCAATTGTAAAAAAAAAAAAAAAATGTTGGAGTAGGAGTTTATAACAAAGTAAATATAGTTAGCCTTAATAATAGGCTTCTAAAATAGCAAATGCAATGTTACTGGTAAGTTGTATCTGCTTCTGTAATTCCCAAACATTAGGAGGCAATCATTTCACTTTCTTCTGCATTGTCAGATTGTATCTTCAGTATTATGTCCATTGCTAGAATACTTAAGAAGGATTAAGATAAGCTTGAACAGGTTAAACAAAGGGCAAAAAGAATGGCCAGGAGATTAGAAAGTAAATCATATGAAGTAAGATTGAAGGAACTGGGTATGTTTAGAGAAAGCTGAGGGACATCATAAAATATAATCACTTTTTTCAACAACAGTAGATGTTAGACAACTATCCAATATTTTAATCTAGCACACTGCTAAGCAGAAAATGGGGAATTGCCTCAATAAACTTCATTATTTCACTCATAAAAAAATCTATGATAGATAACTGACCTTTGTACAAATGTGAATTTTAATTTAAAAGGCTTATTGTTGCAAACATATCTATCATCTTTTCTTCAAAGTTATAAGTGAAATGTCAGTTTGACAATTATGAGATGGGATGGACATAAAAAGGGAAATAAGCTGGAAATCCAATTGTCTCCAATGGTTCTTATAGGAAAAAATGCAAATATTACTTTCATAATGAAGTGACTTTCAGAATTACGATACCGAGGACACATTTCCTTGATTCAGTATGGCTTCAAAGATAAGAATTGATGTTGCCTTTGAGGATAGTGCTTGCCTATTATTCTAAACAGCATACGTTAAGAAGGATTCAGAATATTCATTAAGTGCCTGGAAGAGAACAAAGGAAAACAGATATCAGTAGCCTAAAATGTCCCTATCTTTGGTAAAAAGATCAGAAACAGATTGCAGTTAAATTTATTTTCTGGTGTCTTCCAAACCAATTAAGTCTTTAAACAGTTAAGTTAGCAAACAATCAACTATTACCTACCTTCTCAACAGGTTCTAGAAAAATAATCAAGAAGACTTGCATTGCAAAGCCATTTAATCCTCCAGCACCATCTTCCTTTCATTTAAATAAAATTTGGCATTTATACTTGAGGATCATTTTGCTTTAGATCCTGAACTTGGGGAAATGAATTGCCCATATGATGTGCACTGAACTGTGATGTGTATCAATCATTGAGGCTTGCATCTATCAACATTTCATATATAATAAAGGCAATAAGGCCTTGTAAGGCAATAAGTCTTCTGCATGTCTCAGAATGTAAATGAATGCCCAACATCTAAAGCCATGGATTTCAATGAGCACGATCTTAGATATTTCTGTCTGTGCAACGATATTGATATGTTGGGGAGTGGAAGTGGGGGAGTGTTCTACCATGAACTATCAGAATAAAGTGCAGAAAGAATAAAAACCTCATTCCAAATGGATCTTCTCTCTTTCTTAATTTTTCTTTGTATTTTATTGTATAATAAATCTTAGTAAGGAAAGGAAGGTTAGAAACTGGATAGTAATTGTGGATCCAGGGGAACAGACCAATTACTATTCAAAGGCTGTTGATATTAATCTCTTACTTCCTCCCCACTATCTGAAGAAACCAGGAGAGGAAAAGTTACAGGCTACCAGTGGTCAAAGATATCGTCTCTGTTTCAATTACCCCAGGAGGCTAGGCAATGGCGTTTTGCCTAATCCAACCTTTTTTGGGTATATTCTATGGGACATTTCTGCTCTGCATACTCTCATCTGCTGCCAGTCATTTCCAAAACTGCTCTTTGTTTGCAACATTTATAGGTTTAGGGACTAGTAGGAAAAATGATAAGAGTCCTGCTAGTTTCTGCTTCTACCTTCAGAGGGGCTCAAGGTAAGCAGTAGCAGTATTCCAATGCTTTCCACAATCTTTGTACTGCAGCTATGACTTGTTCCTGGAGATATTTTAGGATAGAGGCCTATGATGACTTGTAAATCTGCACCCAAAAATTCTGCTAGGTGATAGGTCAGTGGATAAGAGAAAGGTCTCAGATAAGGTAAAAGTTATCTTAATACACCATATTCCAGCTCCTCTTTTCTTCATCTCAGACCTGTCAACTGCATTGATCTATCAGCCAGGTTATTTTGGACAGAGTTCTATCAGAGTTCTATCAGAGTTCCAAGACCAACAAACCTGTATCTATAAATAGCTGAAATGACAGGTCAAGGGATAGATCAAACCCCTTCAATATGTAAGCAATTGCCTTACTGAACTGGTATTTTGGGATAGCAATCTACCAATTTTTGAGAAGATTATAAATGTATGTTCAAAAATAACCCATGACAGCTTTTCTTGTACAAAGCACTTCAGGGCAACTTAAAAGGTGGCTAAAGCCCATGTCAGGTACCTCAGCATACATATCCATCACACAGAAAGACCATGCCGAGTGACAGGAGAAATAAAGATAGGGGTATTCAACTGACCTGCAGTGAAGCTCATTTATGAAAAGCCCACAGGCATGAGTGAGGGCAAAAGGATTGTCACCATGCTATTCTTCAAAATGGACAGAACAACTAAATAGGTTAAACGAATGTTAGATTATAATTTGGCATTACCAGTTAAGTGAGTTTTATGAGGCCATGAGTTTATAAATAATTTATTTATAATTATCAGATTATAAATTTTATACAGTGTGTCACAGTTATACTTTTAAACAATAGGAATGCTATGAGGTTCTGAAGTTCATTATTTAGGCAATGGTGATGATGTTACAACACTAACTTCTCAATTAATGGTGTGGTTTACAAAATCTCTGTAAGGTTATATGGGAAATCTTTTCTAAAATTGGTTTTACTAATACATGCCAGTTATTTAGCATTATGTGTAATGTAACTGTCATCGCAATTATTATTATTGGATTTTTAAAAAATCTTATGGTTATACATTCAAAAGTAGCTTAACATCTGGATTTTTCCCTCTCAACTAGCATTTGGAGATCAATTCAGAAGTATTAATCATTTTTATGGGTCTAGAGATTTTTAATTCTTAGAAAGCCACAATAAATGTCATCAAGAAATATTTCTCACAATGAAAATGGTGCCCACTTTGGCAGCATACGTACTAAAACTGGAACATCTGAAAATGCTGCATTGCAAAGTATATGCTTCAGAAATTAGACTCATGGCATTGTTTCCAACACGCAAAATTTTTATTTTACTGTAATGGAAGTAAAGAACAGCCTAAATTATTCTAGGAAGATCTGTTTGTTGAAGTAAACATTTTTTGCTAAATCTTAACGTTAATAATCATATTATTAATGTGAATCGTATTATTATGTGAAATATGTATTTTCAATTAAATGTTTGAATTGTTTTTGTTTCCAACTACTCATTATTTGTTTTTGTTTCCAACTATTGATCATCCACATTTTTGCAGCTAGACACGGTAGCCTTAAATCTCATGAGAATGTCATATTTTATTAACATAAAAATAATTTTCATAAGCAACATTAAGAATTATAACTTTAGATGAAGGATGCCGATCCAAAGTTACCCTGGTTCTAATAAGAAAGAAAATAAAATATAGAAATGAGAAAACAGTTTTAAAAATAAAGACTAGTCCAGTTTTTCTGTTTAATTTGGCCTTTCTTAGTTCATGCAGTCCAATATCATCACTGAGATAATTTTCACTCTTATTATTTTAATGAAAAAAGACTCATGTTACAGTGATCTAATGCTTTTGTTTACTTGTGACCATTTGGTGCAAATGACTGCTCAATTAAGCAATTGTAACTTACCTAAATTGTCCCTGCTTCTTTTTACGATAATTAGGCTGCCTTGTTAAAGGGAAATTGATAAGAAGGCAGAATGAGTCATTGTCTCAACCAATATGAAATTAGCACTTTAATTTCATTTGGGAAATCCAAGATGGAATTATTAAGACCTTGTTCCCACAAAGAGTAAAAGAATAACACTTAGATTTTCCAATGAGCCTTTTTAGTCATGACATATTTTCACAGGACTGATGCTACAGAATTAACAGAACAAGGTTGCTTAAACCATGGCCTGAGGAGGCCTGAGTACAATTAGATTTGATATATCATTCCAGTAATTCTGTAAATAACTTATGAGTAAATTATTTTCAAAGAAAGAAATCATTTGAGATTTCTGGGGACTGTGTAGAACTAAAAATTAAAAATTAAATAAATAATTAAAAATTAAATCTGAATTTGCCCATATGGAAATGCGCAGAAGTAATGATTCTGCTGGGATTCTACCCATAGATAAGCATAGAAATTGTCCCACATAATTACGAAATGTATGATATACGATCAGATCCAAAAATTCCACCACCGACAGACAGTAATTTAGGACTAGGCCTGGCACTTGAGGCGCAAGTGAAAATATTATTTTCTGATCTGCAGCCATTCATAAATTGAATAACTCTCCCTACATTCTTTTTCCTGAATTTATTTGCAAAGGATGCTGATAGCTTCTAACTAAAGCAAATGGAAATTTTAAGTAGCCACAATTTTGAGACTTACCCAACTATAATGCTTATACTGGAAATGACATTGCATAAATCCACCCATTTCCAACACTAGATGGCAGTATTATGGGGCCCTCAGAGCCTTACAAATTTTGAATAAATTTTAATGATTTATTTTATAACAAAAGTATGATATAATTCTGTTCCAATGTTTAATTATTATATATACTATATATATTTCTTCCTCTTCTTATATTCCCCTTAACATAGTATTTTTTCTAGTCCTGTATGTTTGTTTTCCCTAAAGCAGAGTATCCTAAACTTTATCTTTCATTACCCAAAACCATTTATCAGAAAGTCCTTTTTACTCAGATGTAAGTAAAGCATTTTAAATCATTTTATATGTCCCTGTTGTGACTAGGTAATAGGTTTGTGTATCATTACCCAAAGAAAAAACACCAAGTTTGGAGGTATTTAGCCAGGTTTGGAAGCACTGCTCAAAAGCGTGTGAGTTCCTGTTTGATGATCAATCAACAGTCTTTATTTTGCCCTAAATTGATTAATTGGTTCTTCTTGTATCCCATAGAATTCATACTGTTTTCAAGTCCATAAATTATTTTAGGCTCCAATTTGGATTCCAAGTGTCATATTTTCCATTCCTGTAGTTCTTCATAAAATTCAGAGATGGTATAATCCTTGTTTCACTTTCTTCTCAATTCTGAAATACTTTGACCAAATTCAACTCTTACAGTATCATCTTATTCCTCCTAATACCACAGCCATATCACACTTGCACAATCATAGGCTTTGTTTGGAGGAGGAAGAAGTGAAGGAGGAAGAGGAGGGGAGAGGGGGAGGAGGAGGAGGAGAGCGAGGAAAAATATAAATAGACTTTTAGAAGATCTTGTTTGGAGACCTTTTTAAACAAGACTTTAAAAAAAGAAAAGAAAACAAGAACAGTCGTGTACATCATTAAACTTTGCCCATATGGAAAAATATTGATCAGTTTTCCGATGATATCAATAGAAAGCTAGTTCACAAAAATGATTTCATATTGTCAGTCCAAGATTTTAAACTGCATTATCTTCTCAGCAATGAGAAGTAATATTTTTGCTGCTCATGCTCGATAAATCTATAATTCTTTCTGTAGTGATGCACTCCAAGCATTTGCTAGGTAATGCAAAATGCTGTATATTTGCACTGTTAAGTCATATTGATCTTCGTAACATGGTATTAACAAATGTATAGATATGCTATACAAAATATGCTGATGGTGGGAGAAGCTTACAGTATAAACCAGAGATTCCTCATGCAGCTTACACTTCAAGCATAATAAGACTGACAGCCAATCCTTCTAAAACATTTCTTAGGTTCTCTAGCAATGGGAATCACATCCACCTTATATTAGATATTTGATTTAGGTCTCCTCCCTCTTATGAAACCTATTCATTTGTTCTTGTCATATATAGCTTAATTTTTCTGTGTGAGATGTTAAGCAAAACTTCGCTTGTATGATAAATTGTACTATTGTACAGTAATTTCCAGTAATTTTCTCATATTTCCCTTCCTCAGATTAGGTATATAGACTAGTTTTTCCAGTCCCTGGCCCAGTCTTCTTCCATATTTGTGACATAAAGGCATTCAAACTTTAATACCCGTTCTGCAGTTTTAACAGTTCAATAGCCATTTCATCTGAGTCTGATAGTTTTCTGTTTAATACCTGGCCTATTGCTTGTTGTAAGAGACGCGGTGGCTCAGTGGCTAAGACGTTGAGCTTGTCAATCGAAAGGTCAGCAGTTCAGCGGTTCAAATCCCTAGTGCCACGTAATGGGTGAGCTCCCGTAACTTGTCCCAGCTTCTGCCAACCTAGCAGTTCGAAAGCACATAAAAAACGCAAGTAGAAAAATAGGGACCACCTTTGGTGGAAAGGTAACAGCATTCCATGCGCCTTTAGTGTTTAGTCATGCTGGCCACATGACCACGGAGACGTCTTCGGACAGCGCTGGCTCTTCTGCTTTGAAACAGAGATGAACACCGCCCCCTAGATTTGGGAACGACTAGCACATATGTGCGATTTGGGAACCTTTACCTTTACCTTATTGCTTGTTGTACCATAATTTCTGTGGTTCCTGAATATAATGGCTCTATGTAGAATGGTTTTCTGTATTAACTTCCAACTCTCTTTAACTCATTTCTTTCTATAAGATCTTTTCAAGAATTACCTTTGTTTATTCCCACTTTTAAACTGTAAATGTTTGTGTGATTTTTCTATTTTTCATACAAAGTATCTCAACTTCTCTTTCTCTGTTTTCCTCTATTGGTGGACATTCTTGAAAGAGATAAATTTCTTTGTCCTTTCAGGCTTGAGAATGAACTTTATGTTTAATCGTCATTATGTATTCTTCTTGTTTCCCAAAACTTTTATCCTACACCTTTTTATAGATGCCATGTTCTTAAAGATATCTGAACAATTGTCACTTTGAAACTTTAGTATTTTTTTTTTTGCATTGGAGTTTTATTTCTTTCCATAGCTAACCCAAGTTTTCTTTCACATAAGTTATATATATTGAATCAGTTCTTCTTATCTTCCATCTGAATGTCCTGTTGTATGGCAGATAGCTTTATATAGCTGAAAGAATGGATCAGGAGAGAGAAACAGTAAAGTTAGGACAAAACATTAAGAAGAAAGTATTCTTGAGGCTTTGCATTGTGGCAGGAAAAAAATGTCAAGGTTTATTTAAGAAACAAGATGGTGATAGGAAAACCTGAATTACTTAAATATATCTAAAGCTAAGACTGCAGGATGTTCTCCTCCATTATAGGGAATATGAGCCAAGTAAATACCTGAACTGCATAGATCAAGTTAAAACAGAAAGAAAACTAAAGACTTGACTGCACTGGTCAAGTTAGAAGAAAAAGAAAACTAAAACTGGAGAAGAAAGAAGTCATGAAAGCTCTGAGAATATCAGTCTAACCAGTAGGAAGCATGTTACGAGGAGATATACACAATAAGTATTGGCCAAGCAAAGAGATAAAATGCAGATTCTCTCTGCAAACAATTTTTACATCTATTGGCTGAAATGGTCAGTAAATCTAGAGGCACGGAAAGTTGGTACAAGAAAGATTGAATTCGATGTATTCTACTAATAAAATATTGTTATCTTATCTAATTTTTCTAAAAAAATGTTTATCTAATATTGATTTTGTGCCATCAAGTTGATATATACTCTTAAGTTTTCACATTATATTTTCTCATTATGTGAAAATTAAGTTTTCATATAATTTGTCTCAATATAATAATTTATGCTGGTGCCTTGAATAGGAAATCTGGCTTGATTTATTCAAGGATCCATTTGGTGTTTTTTTTTTTCCACTATCCATGATAAACTTAGAAGTCTTCTCCAACTCATATAGTTGCATTGCATTGCGTTGCATTGCATTGTGTTGCATTATGCTGCATTGTATTAATATATATGTTAACTCATATTATTCAC
This sequence comes from Pantherophis guttatus, assembly GCF_059756535.1. Classification (NCBI taxonomy): domain Eukaryota; kingdom Metazoa; phylum Chordata; class Lepidosauria; order Squamata; family Colubridae; genus Pantherophis; species Pantherophis guttatus. The sequence continues at coordinate 27,276,702 of NC_142068.1, read as the reverse complement.
ACTAATAATTTGTAGCTCTTCAATCAGCCTCTAGGAGAGTCTTGGCTGACTGGACCACAGTTTTTTATATCTTTCGTTTTGTACTCTATAGCCAATTTACTTGCAATGTCCATTAGAGGATATCAGGGGTGTGTGTGTCTAGATTTATGTTGATTGATAATAAGACTTCATTCTAGAGAAAAAGTCCTGTCTCTTAGTCTGGAGGTTTCCAAAAATTTTATGGCTAAATAATATTGCCCTTGTAATCTTTTCCATTATACTGTATATTTAGTCCAGATAGGACATTTCTTTCAAGTGATATACAGTTCTATATATTTCTAATACAATTTCTTATCAAATTACAAGAATCTGAAGGAATTTGAAGTCAAGTGAGATAGGTCTTTGCGAGTGGCAAGGGTCTATAGTTTATGTTCATAGGCATTAGGATACCTAATTCTGCCATTAGCTGTTGAGTATCAACAGTGAGTTGTATTTAACTCAGCAGAATCTGTAACACTACAAAACAATGGCAATACCATTTAGACTTACATACTCTAAGCTGTTTACAGAGTCAGCGTATTGCCCCCAACAATTTGGGTCCTTGGAAGGATAGAAGGCTGACTCAACCTTGAGTTGGTCAGGATCAAACTACTAGCAGTTGGCAGAGTTAGCCTCCAATACTGCATTTTAATCACTGTGAAGAAGTACAATGATATGATTAACAAGGAGTTGTTGTTGTTGTTATTATTATTATTATTATTATTATTATTATTATTATTATTATTTTGCACAAATTTGGAAAATTTAGATAGTAAAACACAACTTCAGTCCTAGTCACAACAACATTAACAGCTTGGTTTATCATCTAACGCTCTAGGAGTCCCTTCTGTAAAAGAACTCACTAGGATTAATATTTTTTTAAAAAAAAGGATTGAATGCTGAGTTTTCTTCCACCTCTTCCGGTACTCTGCAAGCATGGATATTTCATCAGCACAACTTGATTTTCTCTTTGCTCCTTTCACAAAACCTTGCACTCCCTGAACTCTACTGCAGAACATTGCGATATCTTATGAAACTATGTTGGAAAGCCTGACAGGGTATCTAAGAACATAATTTTTATCTATTTATCTGTCAAGAACGTATTAGGTAATAAGTATAAACATGGATTGGATACATAAAATAGATACAAATAGAGGAGACATTAGGATAAAATAAAAGCACCTTGATTCAGGGATGTCAAACTTGATTTCATTTAGGGCCGCATTAGGGTTTGTTTGACCTCAGGGGGCCGGAGTGGGCAGGGCCAGGGTGGGCATGGCCAGCTCAATGTCACATGTGACAGGGCACCTGTGGTGGCCTGAGCGCTCTGCCAGAGAAAACAGGCTCCCAAGCTCTGTTTTTGGCTGTAACGGCCTCCTGCAACCGTCTGCCAGTAAAAATGGAGTTCAGGAGTGTGCGGCTCTCCCGAGCTTCATTTTCACTGGCAGAGGCACCGCAGGCCAGTCCTTTGCTGTTTCCAGGGTGGCCCCATGGGCCAGATCTAAGCATCCTGCTGGCTGGATCCGGCCCCAAGACCTTGAGTTTGACACCTGTGATCTAGCTGAATTCTGTCTATACTTATTGGTAAGGAGCATTTTTCCTGGACACAAAATTTCCTTCAAGCACTGGTTTACTCTTGAGTATCACCCTAATTAAGAATTCTTTTAAAAAACAGTGTTTTGCATATTATTTTGTTAGGCTAGTTTGTTAATTTTATCAAATATACTATCCAGTTATGAAGATGAGTCTGGATTCTAATGGTTGAAACCAGTGATTCAACTTTTAGAGGAGCTCACACTGTTTTTAGTTGTTTTGATTACAGAATGAAATACTTCCTATATGTCAAATGACTGTGTTCCCAGTAACCACAAGGCAAAACTGATCTTATTTCTAATTGTGACACTTATAGTGGAGTGCTGCTAGCAGATAGGAACCATGATAAATGTGCACCTGCATTGTGCTACAGATTGAGGCCTTGAGCTATAGCAGCACTTCCCAAACTTGGGTAAATTACTCAAAATTGGGTAAAAGTGGGTTACGGCACACAAACCCATTACCCTTTCACAATACGGACATTTAAATCGACTTAAAGTGGTTTATGTACATTGGGTAATAAAGGACATTTTGATAAGTGGTTTTGGGTAATGAAAGAAAAAAGTTTGGGAAACACTAAGCTAGAATGAGTTATATAGTATTAAAGACTTTTAGAATATAGCTATATAATTTGTATTATTATTATTATATAATAGAGTTGTTACAGTCAATCCTTTAGAGGTGTTCTAAAATGCTTTCTACAAAAAGCATACGGTGGAAAATTATTTTTAGTGTTCTACTTTTTCATGCTTTTAGTGGTTTCATTCCTATATTTTTATGGTTTTATTTTAGGAATCTTCTAGCTTCTAGAAGGACAATGTAAAAATATGTTCGTACTTTTTTGGGTACCTTCAATTCAATGTCGACTCCTGGTTACTGCCTGGACCAGATACTCAATGTGTTTTCATGGCTGAGAGTAGCTTTGAACCTGGACTTTCCTAGACTAATATCTTAACTACTACAGTGTTCCAAAAGATTGGTGTTGCCTTGTGTGTCGGATTAAACATTATCTGGTCATGTTAGCAAGTTGACATGACTTTCCAGTTCGACATATCTTAGCAAATTGTAATGGTGCCATCATTAATACAGAAAACATATTGATTCACCTCCTTCCTTATCTTCTTTGTCCTTTTATATAATTTTCTCCAATTCTCCAATATGTCTTTTGATGTGTAATACTTTATAAAAGCTATCCAGAGTTCACTAATGCAGTTGGACCTCAGAGTTATAAAAAGGTTTTATGATACCGTTTTACCTGTTAACCTCTTAGAAATATTCCCTTTAGATTGTTTGCCTGCTTACTTTAAAAATGCAAGATAAAAAGCAGTTTATGCATGTGGCTTTCTTAAAAAGATGATGTGTATCAAATGGAGCTAATCTAGACTTAAAGTTCTTATTTCTCAGTTAATTCAGACAGCCCTTAAACGTATGCATAATATTCTATCAACTCTTTAACAATACAGTGATCACAGTGCCTGTTTTTGGAGAGAGAAACTTGGTTGATTATATATCATTTATTTCAGAATGACTAATTTATCATTGGACAGACAGATAATTTTAATATGAATAATACTGCTCATCCCTTTCCCTCCTGAGCTTACCCATTAAAGTAAATAACGCTGTCAACTGACAAGGTTTATTCTACCATGTTTAAATCTTTCCAGGTGTCAATAAGATTGGACTTATATTTTCTCCTAGCCAATATTTTAAAGTAAGTTATCAAGATGTCAGCAGATCTGACAATTAAATTATATCTTTCCTGTAGCTAAAGACAAACCATGTCATCAAAAACAGTGGTATATTTACTCACAGCTCCTCTCCAACACACGGAGAAGTGCTGCTGGCTTGGCTTTTGGATTCACTAAAAGGACGGCATGTACATCCATCCACATAGGAGTAAAATAGGGAATTTGTGGCTCTCCGGATTTTATTAGTTACAATTCCTACCACCTTAAATGTGTCCCTATCCACAAGAATAAGAGTTCGATCATGGGTTTCAATTCTTTCATTTGCTTTGTTTGTTTGTTTATAGCCCATCTTTATTATTTTTACAAATTAGTTAAGACGAACATACCTAATACTCCTTCCTCTTCCTATTTTTCCCAACAACAACAATTCATGTGAGGTGAGTTGGGTGAGAGAGATTGAGTGGCCTAAGGTCACCCAGCTGACTTCCATGGCTAAGGCAGAACTAGACCTGAGAGTCTTCAAGTTTCTAGTCTGGTGCTTTAACCATTAGGTCAAATAGGCTCTTCCTTTTAAACCACATACATTTTTTTAAAAAAATATCTCCTGCCTAAACCTTGATATTTTTGGTTGGCAATCCCAGGGACTAAATCACGGACTTTTACATGCAAAGCAAACATGCTGCCACTGAATTAACGTTCTGTTAGAACAAGAAATGACAGTTTTAAACCCTAATAGCACAATTACTTGGGAGTGAATCCCACTGAACTGAAATGACCTTACTGGGTTTACATGCTTTGGATTGTACTAAGAGTATTTAAAACTTCCTCTCTTGCTATAATTGGGAATGTGATTTGCTGCAGTTCAATTCCCATTCCATGTTTGTCCAAGGAAATAGTTTTAAGATTAACAACACTAAACCCTCTGTATGTATTATGTGTAGGACATTTTCTAAGCAAGTTTTTTCTCTGAAAACTGTTATCATAGGACCTACAGAATCCTCTTTCTTTTATCTTTAAATGTTCAGGCTCCTTGAATGATGAATATAGATTCTTTTTGGTTAACACCATCTGTGCATTATCAAAAAGAGAAGATAACATAAGACACACGTCTGTATAACATTTGAATATGTAACTGTCCAGATATCTATGACAATTGATATATATTACCATTAGGCTATTACTTAAACAGATCCCAGTTTAAAGCACAGTAGGCATTTGAAACATAGCAGAGCAAAGTATGAGGAGCTTAATAATAAGGCTTCTCTGTCCCAAGGTCAGACTGGGCTACAGAACTGCCATCCAGGAGCACTGTTGCCCTTTTTGAAACCAGTTGGACAAGAGCTGCATTCAGTAACTTACCAACTTCTTCAGCTTAAGAGGTAACACATTTCCTTCAAGGGTTGTTTTCCAAACGCTGGAGCAAAACAACATAAATAGGAGACAGACATATGACTAGGATACCAGAGGTGAAACTTGGAAAGAACACTAGAACTTTCACAGTTCTTGAAGATATTTTTGTTGCTGTGGTTTTATATGCTCTGATTAAATTAATGGTGGAATATCATATGACCGTAAGGTTGAAAACATAAGGAAATGCTTCTGGTTTTAGTTTACTCCTTTAATTATTTATTTTACTTTGAACAATGGCTGTTCAGTTAATATTGACAACTAATCTGTATCTTTGGATTTGTGCAAGCAGTGCCAGGGTACTTCAATCAAAGCACTTATATGCTAAAGACAATGGAACGGATACCCTAAAAAAATGGGCAAAACTATTTTTAATACCATTTACTCTAATTTATTTTGTCTTATCTTGTTTTTGTTTTTTTTTATAAGAATTGGATACAGGAAATATTCTCCCTCACTCTCTTTTCTGTCCTCTTTTCTTTATCTTGCCAAAAATGTACCTGTGATAAATAATGAGCAGACCAGAATTTTTAAAAAGGGAATAAACTACAGTAATGTTTCTATACCAATCATGATAGAGGAAATTATAATATGATCAAGTAAACACTCTTCTCTACCTCCCTTGTCAGTGATATTCTAAAAATCCACTTTGTCTTCTTCTGGATTTAGGTTGCGTCTAATTGATTATCCATAAGTCCCAGTAAAAATAGTTCTAGTTTCATTTGAATTTAGAATTCTTTGCATTATTAAATATATTTGTATTATCATTCCACATGCATTACCATTCTACATAAACAAGTCCACATCTGAAGTAATACAGAAAGCCAATCCTTTTAGGCAAATTATGAGAATTACAAGTCATTGAATTGGGAAGGATCTATGTTGGAAAAAGCTACACAAGACTACTGCAAGAAGCTAATAAAATGTTTGTTTTTTCCTATTTAAGGGTATATAATCTAAGACAGTTTGCATGCATACTACTAAGCACTCAGACAAGATTTCCCAAGGTCATGCAATGTTTCCATTAAGTTTTGCAGAGCGAGAGACAGGGGAATTAACAATTTCCTGAAAGGCCTATACAACAGCCAATTATGTTTGGGAGAAATGGAAAATGGCAACTGCAGTGAAGAGAAGAGAAGGCAATTCAGAAATTTGAGGTCAAGTCAAAAATGTGTAAAGAAGTTACTTGCATCCCAATCCCCAGAAGCTGTTGCATTAGACACTACAGGCAATTAACTAATATCATGCACAATCATTTGCCTTCCTATTGTGTGGCCTGGCCATTTAACCATAATAGATTATTTTTTTCAGCTATAAAAGTGATTAATAATTCTGTATTTATTCAAAGAATTCAGTATTCAAAGATAATTTTCTTTGTATGGACTGGATTACTTAAAATACTCATCCCAGGATCAAGAGCTGAGTATTATCAGCTAATATGGTTCCTGTTATTAGAACAAATTAAAAGAGAAATTAAAATGTATATGGCATTATGATTTGAACATTGTTTTTACTCTGAATATTTATCTCTCCCCTCTATTCCATTTGAGAGAGGTCAGCAAGGACATAGCAAGAAAACGCATGAGAAAAACAAATTATGCCCATAATTCATGCGGTGATGAATTCCATTCTATAATATAGATTATATAGATTATAATTCTATAATCTATTTCTATAATCAGTATTTTATTCCATAGTTGGGCAAACGAGAAAATATGTATAAGCCAGAGGAGATGCCTAGCACAGGTTAAAACATTTTCTTAAAATAAAATTGAATAAACATTTACAAACATCAAAAAATCCCACCTCTATTAGTGCAGAATGATTTATCATTAGTTTATCTGCCACAAGGCAAAACTTCATGTTATGCATACTGTCAAAATAGCTGGATGTGAATAAAATTGGAGTGGACAAAATGACAATATTAACATTAGCAGAGAAAAATAACAGATTGAAGGCAAATGTTCTACTTTAATAAATGTTAGGTTCATGCAGAGAGCATTGATTATTCTACTGCTGTGTAAAGTTACATCATTTTTCCATACTTTCCTTTCAGGTGCAAGTACCTTCCAAAAAAATTCAATTTTTTTTACTACCAGTTCTGTGGGTGTAGCTTGGTGGGCGTGGTGTGGCTTGGTGGGCGTGGCTTGGTGGGCGTGGCAGGGAAAGGATACTGCAAAATCCCCATTCCTACCCCACTCCAAACTACTCAAAATTTCCGCTACCAGCTCTCCAGAACCTGTCAGAACCTGCTGGATTTCATCCCTGCTTCCAACTCATAGGAAGTGATGTCTACCACCTTTTTTTGGTCCTGCTATTACAAACAGTCATAATTATTTTGAACTGGGTTAACTTCTAATGATCTCTCTTTCATTGCAGGGTAGTGAAAATACTTTTGTATGTTCCACTGATATTTTCAGAATTCAAGATCCCCTGTTACATGGTGGGGTAGAGCTGATTTGTGGTATTTGTTGCCTGAGAAGAACAAAATTATCCTATTTGATTTTCAGTTGGACTGGATTTGATATATGATCAAATGGGCTAACAACTGGATTTTTCTTTAGCATCAAAGATGAAATTCTCCACCAGCTTGAAGAGAAGAAGTTAAGCTGGAGAGAAGAGCAAGTTGTTACTGAAGAGATACTTTCACTATGCTTCGGCTACCTGCCTTCCATCCAAGTTATTTTATTTGAGAAAGATGATATCTTTATGGGGAAGTCAGCCCTAGTTCTAGACAAGTAGAATAAAGTTTCAGTGATGTGAGTCCTGATGACATAAAGTTTGTTCATGATAAAGAGTCCTTCAGGTTCTTCAGGAAAAGTAGAAAAACAAAATGAAATGCCTTGTGTTATGCCAAAGTCAGACAATAATGGTTTTATAGTTTTCCTATTTGCTAAAAAAATATTATTTGGATTTTGATATGCCACCTCATATAGATATCCAAAATAACCTAGTGAATTAACCCATACATAGCAACAAATGAGTACCAACATTTCTTACCACATGAAGAAAGGATATTTATGGAGTTTTCCAAATATAGGACCAGATGAGACAATGGTTATATTCAACATATTTTTAATGAGCAAAATAATGATAAATATATGTTTTAATTTGGGTATATTTGGGAAGAATGAACATTTTAAAAGTAAAATACATTCTAATGTCCTGTGAATTGTGGGAACTATTTCAAGAGAGTAGTTCAAAATATTCGGAAGTATGGGTGTAGTTCCAGTCATAACATTACTGAACTTTACTTCAAACCCATAATAGTAAGCTTGAGTAATTCTAAATATTTACTTTAAACCACAATGCCCTATTTTCAGCGGAGAGTTGTAAACTATAATACACTGTCAGATAGTTCCTACTTTAGAAAGCTGCATCATAAAAGGATAAATCCCTTCATAAAATTCAGCTAACTCTAGATTGATTTATTAGAAAGTTAAGGTGTACCAAGCACAGCTTACATTAACTCTGCATTAAAAAGATGTGGAATGGCTTTCTTTCTTTCTTTCTTTCTTTCTTTCTTTCTTTCTTTCTTTCTTTCTTTCTTTCTTTCTTTCTTTTTCTTTCTTTCCTTCCTTCCTTCCTTCCTTCCTTCCTTCCTTCCTTTATTTCTCCTTCTTTCATCCCTTGTCCCATTGAGTTATAGACAATCTGTATAACTTCTCATTTGGCTGCCCTCCCAGAATAAAAGCAAGATTGTTCTGATTACTCCTCTGCATGAAATGTTGACCCTCTGTACTGCATGTGTGAACTGTTGTTTGAAGACCAAAACAATTTGTACACATTGCTTTCAGTCCTTGGCAAGCCTTACTGTCAGAGGTGCTCTCATAATTAAAATAATATTTCATAATGAACATAACAAAGCTATTACCTATAAATACTTATATAAATCTTGTATACTTTACACTTTTAGAATGAATAATTAATACATATTAATTTTAAGAATTATTTAATTGTTTTAAAAGCAATGTCATTATGAAGAATATCTAAGCTAAAGAGATTTCAGGAATGGAGATGCTGACTTAAATTATTATTGAACTTCAAAAAAGTGTTGTTTGCAATCAACAACATGTAATTTCCAAATTACACAGCCCAGGAGACAGTGCACCTGCATCTGAACATGACATGTATAAAAAAAACTTGAACCTTGCCTAAAGCAGAACTTTGTAAACATTTTTGGGATGAAGGTTCTAAATAGACTAGATACCAAAAAGAACAGTTAGTTTGGTAGTTCTAAAGGTGCTTTTTCAAAAGGCAACTGGACTTTTTGTTTTTCCTTGAAGATATTTCACTTCTCATCCAAGAAGCTTTTTCAGATCTGCCTGAATGGTGGAGAATGGAAGAACTGATATTCCTCACAGTTCATCCCTATTCAGTCAAAACTGAAGAAGCTTTTGGATGAGAATCAAAATGACTCCAAGGAAAAGCAAAAAAAAGTTCAGTTGCCTTTTGAAAAAGCACCTTTGGGATAACCATGACTCATATGATTGAGAATCTCCATAGACAATTTGATAATTTAAACATTAATGCAACAGTTAATACCTTGGAACTGATCAAAGGAGATTTGAGATTGAGTCCTCATTAAAACATGGAGCTCACCCATATACTATGGTGATTTGCTGTCAATCATTCACTCTCTCAGCCCTGAAGATTGTTGTGAATAAAATGAGAGGGGATTTTACAGATACCACCTTGATCTCCCCAAATAATGATGAAATGGAAATATATGAGCAGTAGTAGCAGTCCTATGGCCCCGGTTGTAAACTGTTGCTTTAAACTGAAGGAATATATTGATAAATCAAGTAACATATAGCCATTGTATTACAATGAATTATACTTGTGTCTTCCATGGAATCTCACAGGGCAGGATCAGGGACAGTAAAAACAGAACATTGCTAGCAGATTTAACACATGCCTACTGAGAACAAATACTCCAGAGTAGCTGAAATGATTAATAGCAGTGTTTCCAAAAATAAATGTTCAGACTCCTCATACTTGAGTAAATGAATACATCTTCTCAGAGACATGCTACCGTGAAAATATGTCAAGAATGTGAAATTCTTAGCATTTATGAACTTTCAGAGAATGTTCTGTTTCTCTCCTCAAGACTGACTATAAAACCCAAGTATAAGTTAGATGCCATTGCCTCTAATACCTCAATAAGTACTATTCTACACTCTTTAATTTCTTTTGGTAGTGTTTAACACTTTTAATTCATCTAGCGGCCTTTTTATGTACAATTTCCTCAGCTTCCTTTGTAGATACCTAATGCCTGTTTTTTAGGAAGCTGGGTGGGAATCTCATTTTTCTTCTAGAGTTGTGCTAAAGAGAAAGTTATGCTTCTGTTTTTATTTTGTTTATAACATTCCTCAGCTGTAGGGCAGTGGAGTTTGTTTTTCTGCCCTGCTTTTCTTTTTTTTCTTCACCCTTACATTGAACTGCCAGTGTGCTGCCAAGAAGTAATGCACACAGAGGAGCTGAAGAATGAGAAATATTCTTCTCAGCCAGGTGCTAGACTAATCACCTATCTGCTTTCCCAGAAACAAGTCCTGGCACTTCTGCAGTAACTGTCTACAGGACAAATGTAAGTACTAAGCGATTAAAGGATTTATGGCATAAGTTTCAATATGTCTATATCACAAGGGATGGCACATCACAACTGAAGCTAGGACTGTGCTTAAAAGAATCGACATAAACATTTGGGCTGTTACCTTGAGTTTTGAAAGATATCCTTTACTCAGATACTGTTTAAAAATTAACTAATCTTTAAATATTTTTTGCATCATGATTAGTTAACTTCATGATTTGTTCCTCAAGAACTAGCTTTGTTATGAAGGCAGGGCAGAAACTGTGATCAAATTTACTAGGCACCAGATTGGAATATTGATCTGGAACTGGCGATAAGGGACCTTGGAGGTCTTTTAGTCTAATCTATGCTTATATGCATAAATGCTTGAGCAGGCGACCCTATACCATTTCAGACAAATGGCTGTCCAGACTCTCCCATGATGAAGTAGCCACAACCTCTGACAGTAAACCATTCCAAAAAAAAAAAAAAACTATGTATACTAAGGCACATTAAAATAATTATTTATAAAGATCTCTCATTCCAAACCATAAAAGATTTCTTTTTCTGAGCTATTTAAATGACATAGATACACAAAAAAATCCATCAACAACAGTTGCTTAAAATAGGAGGCTTGGTCTATGATTTATCCAAAAAGATTTGAGGGCATGCAGAAGACCAACACCCCCACCCCCACCCCCATGAAAGAAAACAATGAATGATTTTGGCATTTATACAGTAGGCATAGCATTTCCAACTTCGGCAGCAAACTTGGTGCTGTCTCTTATGAGTAAAAGCAGATAGAGAGAGCCCCGAAGTATGGAAAAGAAATGATTCTGTTCAGGAAATAAGATAAGATGACACAACAAAAGCCAAAAGGCATGCATTGCTTTAATGAGAACTCGTGCATAATTATGCTTGGGGGACTGAGTGAATAAGCTAGTGAAACTCATCATTAATGGCTTTCACTGTGGTTAATGTTCTTGTCCTTGGATTTCCCCCCCCCCTTTTTTTGAAAAAAATGATAATGCAAGTCTGAAATATAGGGCTTTTTCTTCTTTTTCTAGTCTTTTTTTCTTGAAAACACAAATGGAGAAGGAGAAGGGCCAGAAATAAATTATACATTTTTGTCTGTTGTGTATTACAAAAGTGAAACTCATTGTGACTCAGTATGCTGCAGTCCAAGGCATACTTGCTTGGAAATATATTTCATGGAATAGAGGATATATTACAGTACACACAGACAGACTGACAAACATGCATACTGTACATACATACACATTGTATTCCTCCTAGGGAATTCCTGGTGGTAATTTCTGAGTAGCTTTGAACAGAACAGAACAGAACAGAACAGCTGAGTAGCTCTGAACAGGACACAGTGGCTCAGTGGCTAAAACACTCAGCTTGTCGATTAAAAGGTTGGCAGTTCAGCGGTTCGAATCCCTAGTGCCGGGTAACGGTGTGAGCTCCCGTTACTTGTCTCAGCTTCTGCCAACCTAGCAGTTTGAAAGCACATAAAAAATGCAAGTAGAAAAATAGGGACCACCTTTGGTGGGAAGGTAACAGCGTTCCATGTGCCTTTGGCCACATGACCACGGAGACGTCTTCGGACAGCGCTTTGGACAGCGCTGGCTCTTCGGCTTTGAAACAGAGATGAGCACGGCCCCCTAGAGTTGGGAACGACTAGCACATATGCCTTTACCTTGAACAGAACACAATATCAGCCTTCTAAATAAACAAGCAAAGAAAGCAAAGAACAGCTCAGTTTTCTGCATCAATATGTGGAGGTACTAATTTTGAAGACCTGCTTTCTGAGTAAGCATAGAAAATGAGAAAAGTTCAATATAGCTGGGATTATATTGGGCCTTTGAGAGATGTGTCAATATACACTTTCTGTAAAAGAAGTAAAAAAAAATAGATCAGAGCAGGAAAGATACTATATCGGTTTATCTCCAATATACAGTTGATTTGGTGTTATTTCACTTTATCTATAAGCTATTAATACTGGTATGCAGCAATTTTTAGAAACTTTACAAATTATAGTTGCAGTAATTCAAGGTTTTCTAGATCTGTATGCAACCTTGGAACCTCAGGCCATGTACCTTTGATATATAGGCTAAACATTTTATTTTATGCCCAGTGACTTCTGAATTAATCCTATTGAATTCTGTGGCCTGAAATGGAAGTAAAGGAAAGCAAGCTAGAGAGGGGGAAAATATGTGGAAAATTAGGTCATACTTGGTGAATTTTCCATGAATAGAAATAGCATGGTTATAAGGTTGCTTAACAAGAAATAAGCTGAAATCCCATCCAGAACTGACCATAGCTGTTTTCAAAGAAAATTTGCCTAGGATCAGGCTATACAACTCAATTGCTTCTGTCTGTTTTCCTTTATAGGTGTTTTGTAAAAGTGGTCCTATCTTCTGCAAAAATAGAAGATGCAGTGGTGGAAAAGCTTACCATCTCTATGGCAACTGTGACTCTGTTGCTACTTTTCTTTTCCCTGTGTGATCATTCACAAAGTAGGCCTTTGCCTAACAGCCATGGGGAAATCACTCCCTGAGGAAATCAGCATGACACAACAGAACATGATCTGCATCTGCAAAGAGCTTTTAAGAACCTTACAGCTCCTTATTATTTTTCATTATTTATCATGTAATCTACTTTTGGCAAATGATGGTATATCTCTGATCTTTTGGGGGGGATTTATGGTCCTCAGAAGAAAGAGTAGAACACAGTGTGTGTGTGTGTGTGTGTGTATGTGTGTATGTGTGTGTGTGTGACTTTGTGCATGTACACATGCTAGCCAAAGTTCCTTATGTTTACAGCCATCAAATACGTGCCTGTAAAAAAATACTACCATTTTAAAATAATTATTAGTATTTTATGAATGGATGTTTTTACAGGAAAGGGAGAATATTGAACATTCTCAGTAAAACAGAGATAAGGGTTGGCATTTCCTTTAGCACCGGGAAATTTATTTATATTTAGTCCACGGATTATTTTTTCAAAATGTTATCTCCCTTTTCTGTTACCTGCTACTGCAGTACACAATGTGAATATAAGATGAATGAATGAATGAAAGTTTATTATAGTCAAGGGACTCAAGAATAATAACAAAGAAAGAAAACAGCATATATTTTGACCTTTTAGAGAAAACAAGTCATTCAGCAAATAGTTTCTTCCTACATCTAATCATAGCAGCCAAAAATTTGGCTACTGTCAAAGTCACATTAGAGTCAGATAAAAGAAAATGTACATATACATGATTTAAAAAGCCTGGCTGAAAAATCAATAAAGGGGATATTATCAGGCCCAAGACCAGAGATGATGCAGCAAAGTCCAATCAAGTTCAATCCATTATTGCTTACACCTAATGATAGAATCTTGCCAGACTAAAGCTATAACCTTCCAACCAAATAGATAGTCTGAGAGTTTTTAGGGTGTAACTACCTTGAACTGTTCCTTCATCCCCAATTCAGTTTGGGACTGTGCAGTCTCTTAATCCAGGCTTCTTTCTGGGAAAGCTGTATGTTGCCAAAAGTCCTGTTCACTGATTATCCAGGTGTACAATCCATTGGAGACCAACATTTTTCTATTAGATCAGTATATAATCCACATACCACAAAGTATGTGAACCAATTCTACTTCTGTTATTATAAGGGCAAACTCTTTGTAACGGTATACCTTGGAATATTTCTAACCTATGATGAGAAGACATTTAATTGTATCTTTGCAAAAGGATTTGGTAAGTATCATGGATTAAATTGGTTAAATATGAGGCCATATACAACTTGTGATAATTGATGCCTAAATGAACTGGGGAACAGGTGAGTTATCTTTACTAATTAAGTCCTGTGAGCTTATATCTCAGAGTCTTTGCCTAATTAACCAAACCCATTAAAACAAGAGATCTGGAGAGAGGCCAATTTGATCATATGAAATGAGTGCAATGCCAAAAACACCAATAGCAACATCTTAAAAACCAAAAGCAATAATTTATAAATTATACTGTCAATAATCTACATCTATTCTTGACAATTTATTTCTAAGTAAAGGAAAAGGATATCTAGTGGCCTTTTTGAAAACTAGAAAGGGCACAATGTCCAGAAATAAATTGTAGTTAAGCTTGTGGCATGATAGTAGTTGGATCTTTGCATTTTTGTGTAACTACACAGATTTGTTTAAGATATCTCAAAGGCCAGGAGCAGTTGGATTATAAAAGCAGTTCCTGATCTAGCTTATATCACAGTCAGTTCTGTAATGGCTTGTAAGTACACCTGCATAAATTTGTTTAGCCGTAGCAGTACGACAGCACTCTGTACATGGCATAGAATTAGATCCTTTGGTCCCAAGTTGCATCATCTGAGTGCTACCCAGACTGAAACACTATTGCAAACAATACTATGCACTGTTCAAACAATATGCAATAATATATTAAGAAAAGATATGGGCAGAAGTGCATTGTGATGAAAAGATTGTTTCATTGTGATGAGAAGATTATGAGTACTAAGAGAATTACCTGCAAAACTGGTACATTAGAAGAAAAAAGTGAGATTTTATGTAACCTTTGTTTTCCTAAGGTAACAAACTGCAGTGGAAATAAGCCGAACTAAACATTAATAATGGCAAGTGAAAGGAATCTGGAATTCTCTTATTGTTTATGCATACGTGATAGCTCATTGAATGGAAGAGTAAGAGCCCAGGGAGGTTGGTTAGAAGAAAATACTCAGAGCTGTATAGCTGATTCAAAATCTATTGATGACTGTTTGGTCAAGAAGATTTTCTGCACAAATGGCGAAGATTATTGGCTCTAGTTCACCATTTCTTGAAGACTGTCAAAGTGACTAAGATTACAATTACAAAAACTTTCAACCTAAGTCAAAACGTTTCCAGTGTATTTTAGTTTTTTCCCCCCAATATGATATTGTGCAAATATCACAAAATGCCTTGATCTAGGTTTGTATAGATGCTTGCCTACGTTAATAACTGACCTTTATGTCTTCATTAGATCTATGTTCTCATACCACATTGCCAAATAATATTATTGTCTGTTTTAAATTCTTGTGTACTATACATTCATGCTTTGATGAAGAAAAAAATATCACATTACCCACAGTTTTAAAAAATACTACAGTCTTCATTTGTGGTTGCGATTCCTACAAGTGTCATTGTTAACTGTCATTCTTTCACAGTTACTTTTTTCTGGAATTTTCCTATTTTCAAGAAATTTACAAGAATCAAATACTCACCTTTCATGTGGAAATGAAAAAAAAAAGGAAACAAATCAGTTTATCTAGAAAATTAAAATGTGTGTTTCATTTATATCTTCTGTTATGGATATCTCCTAAAATCTTCCTTACTGATAACAACATTTTTGTGCAAGAAAATAGCAATATTCTGTGATTGAATATCATTTTGTTTAAACCAAACAACTATTCTTTGACAGAATAGGATGTCGTGAGATATATACTGGAGATGCTTTCTATAAATGTGTTGTACTCAATAAAAGTGACTTTTCTGCTTATGAGTTTCTGACATTCAGTTTACAGCTGCCATTCAATGATAAAATTATTATTCCTTCTCCCATTAAATGATACTGACTAGTTACAGCCATGGTAAAAATAAAAAAGCCACTTAGGTTTTTAGATAGGTACCTCACCTATAGAACTGCATCCTTTTCAAGACTATGATGTCCCAGTCTTTCTAGCTTTTAGAAATGTCCTACAAACCTAGCTTTTCCTACAAGCCCTTACCATACGATGTTAGATGAGCTATTGGTATGTTTTAATTTTGTTGCCTGAATTACTGTTTCTAGTGCTAAACTTACAGAGAGCTTTCCACCATCTGGGGAAAAAAAAAAAGAGGTAAACGATTCAGCTTGGAGCATGTAGGTTTCTACCACACATCATATCCCTTCACTGTTTCATGGACCACAGGAAAGCTCCATGTATGGTCATACCATCAGCATCCTGGCCCTGTTTGGAATGTGCAGATGGTAAGATCAAATTGTCAGTGTCACAGTTGTATGTATCATTTGTTTGGCTTCATTGGCAGATCAACAGATGAGAGCATAGCAGGGTGATATACAAAAGCCCATGAAATCAGTTTTCCAATGAAAGTTTTCATGCGATAGTAGCACCATGGACATTTATAGAGGGCCCCCCCGTCTCAAGATTTTCTTGTCTTGAGCTTTCAGCGGCATGTACCATATTCCTGCCACATTGGAAGGCAGTGAGAAACCACAAACTATAATTTCCTCTATATTTTTTCTCCAAGAAGTAGTTAAATTTAAATGGAAGCTGAAGAAATGCATGGAGATGCATGAGAAAGAATGAAAAGGAAAGTGCCAAGAAACTACTGCATAAAGGAAAAACATCTTTTCTTGCACATAATTGATATTTCTGCTTGATCAAATGTAAACTAAGCTATAATTGTTAGTGGGCTTTTTGGTTTGTTTTTGGTTTCAGAATCTGCAACTGGTCTTGAGCTTTGAAAAGGAACGGTTGTTGTTTTGCTGAGGCTGTTCTCATTAGTGACACAGAACAACCACAAGGCTTGGTTGAGGCCCAGCTTCAGTGCTTTATAAGAAGGTAAACGGATTCAACTCAGACCACTTTAGAGGCCTCCTGGTTTGATTCAAGATGAATCAGAAACCTTGTTTGGGGAAATTCAAGGTTTTATATTTCTGTACCAAGAAATTAATACATGCCTTTCTTGATAACATTAATTGGTATTTGCAGATATAGTCACTTCTGTGAAAACCAGTCCACATTCTATGGTGACAGAGAGATGCACATGTTTTATAAATGCATGAAATTCATCAATTTTTTAAAAAGAGATTTATTTATATATTAAGAGGGTGGCCCCAAGGGGGAAAAAGCTGCAAATTTCAAAAAGGTGATTTTGCACCATTAGCACAGATGAAATAATCTCCCCATTGTATGTAAATGTAATAAATTTCATACATGTGTTGTACAAATGTCATTTGATCAAATATGTAAATATTCAGACATTACTGTAATTTGCGTTGGAGTTTTTGTTTTTTACTCAGTGGAAGCCACAAAAATCCAGAAACATAATTAATGATTGTTAGGTTAGTTAAACATTATTGAAAAAAAGCTTACCAAAGATGGAGAAATAAAGAAATTTTAAGAAACATAAATTCTGATAGAAAAGTCACAAGTAGTATATGGTCAGCTATGAAAAATGAATAAGTACTGAAAGAAGTGGAAGTATAAGAGTGCTCATTTTGTTATACTGAAATGAAAGCTCCCTGAGTAAGTTTATGAGATACACAAAAGTAAGTTGAACACACTGAGAATTGAGTACTTTCCTGTATTCTAGAGGACGTCAAGTGACAAAACATGAATGTGACATCATAACATACAGTAAACCCCGTGATGTATATTTCAGACACAGGAACAAAAGGTGTTGTCTTGTGACTGTACCACAAGCATCATTTTTTTCTCCAGAGCGTCCAGCTGTGGACACCTATGGGGTATTTAATAAGTGTGTGTGTGCTGACAAATACAATACAATACAATTCTTTATTGGCCAAGTGTGATTGGACACACAAGGAATTTTGACTTTGGAGCGTATGTTCTCAGTTTAAATATGGTTTAGATTTACTTCACTTCAGTTGCATAACAAATCTTTTCAAAATGATTTGGTTTAATTCAGCCTTTATCCGTGTCTCTAAAGCTGCAGAAATGCCTTTTCAAAACTATACAACGTATTTGTTTATGTTGTACTAATTTGGGGCTGAGAGCAAGTTTGGTGTAGTGGTTAAGCTATCAGACTAGGAAATGGCATGCTGTGATTTCTAGGCAAAAAACCAGCTCTCTCAGCCCTAAGAAGAAGGCAATAGCAAAAAGCCCTGAAAAACTTTACCAAAAAAATTGCAGAGAATAGAATAGAATAGAATAGAATAGAATAGAATAGAATAGAATAGAATAGAATAGAATAGAATAGAATAGAATAGAATAGAATAGAATAGAATAGAATAACAGAGTTGGAAGGAATCTTGGAGATCTTCTAGTCCAACCCCCTGCTTAGGCAAGAAACCCTATACCACTTCAAACAAATGGTTATCCAACATCTTCTTAAAAATTTCCAGTGTTGGAGCATTCACAACTTCTAGAGGCAAGTTGTTCCACTGATTAATTGTTCTAACTGCCAGGAAATTTCTCCTTAGTTCTAAGTTGCTTCTCTCCTTGATTAGTTTCCACCTATTGCTTCTTGTACTACCCTCAGGTGCTTTGGAGTAGGGATCTCCAGCTGTGACAATTTTAAGACTCGTGGACTGCAACACCCAGAATTCTGGGAGCTGCAGTCCATGAGTCTTAAAGTTGCCAAGGTTGGAGACCCCTGCTTTGGAGAAGAGTTTGACTCCCTCTTCTTTGTGGCAACCCCTGAGATATTGGAACATTGCTATCATGTCTTCCCTAGTCCAGGCAGTCTCCGAGAATAAAACACAAGTGAATGGAAGAAAGAAAAAAATGGGTCTGGATATTTTGCAGAACATTTTTTTAACTGGGTGAGGGGGAGACCTCTTCAACAGTTTAGCATTAAAAATGCCCTGCTTATCTTAATAAGCAATATTGTTCATACATTCCTAGATAAAGGGTAAAGGGACAAAATATATAGCTTTATGGAGTAAAAGTCAAGTATATTACATTTCTAACAGAATCAAAAACAGTAAATAGCATAAAAAGAGGAACTATGGATACATCCCAAATGTTCTTCTTTATTTTGATTCATAAGTTTAATTGTCAAATATTTTACAGAGAGACACTGATTTTTTTTAATAATTATATATTTTTAATAAGGATCCTAATCCTTATTATCAGATAATTGTTGGCTCACCTCTGCCTCTAATTTCATGCTGTTATCTGTTTCTGAGTGAATAAAAATTGGCTATGTTTTCCACAAGTTTTAAAACATAACATGATGAAGTATCCTTTAATTTTATTTTATTTTATTGTAAAATTTATCCCATCAGCATATTAGCATTTGACTGATAGTACTAATACTGTGAATGTAAATATAGTTAGACATATCTGGTGAAGTGCCAAAAGCAAT